>NW_027069771.1:155815-508604 GCF_002906115.3 Quercus suber | reverse complement strand
AAACATGGACTAACTCCCCCTTAGGTTCCCCAAATGTAACCGCTTGCCCATAAAAGAAGATCCCCACCGAACAATTACCATCATACCGTTGAAAGTGGGAACATGGTACCGCCAAAATTTAATGGGGGCACACATTAAGTCTTGAAACGCCAAAAACGCGCATCGGGCAATCGAAAAGTCGCCAGCATTAACACGAACCGAAGTGGGCGACTCGTCTAGAGGCGCCGCAGGTATCAAAACCCTCCTCCCCGTCCGAGGGAAAGTGCAGCAGGTTTTGAGGGCTATTGTGGGCCTGATAGCCTCGGCCCATCGTGTAGCAGGCCCAAGGCCCACGCCAGGAATACTGACCATTCAAGGCTAAATTGGGGAAAGCCTCTGTTCCGGATCCACGCCGAGGACCTCCTCGTCCTCGGCATGACAAGGATGATTTTTGGGAAAGACCTGGCCCAAAGTAAGCTGTCACCTCACACTTAATGCATTCACCTAACCCCTCTGCCCATTAATGGGGATATAACCCCTTAGCGGGCAACGTTGATCAGAGTGAACCACTTGAGACTGATAAGGCCTCTGATGGGACGGACGGCAGAAGAGAGGCGAATGATGATCAACAGATGGAAGAAGGAGATAGGAAGATGAAGACTATATAAGAAAAGCAAGTAAAGTAAAAGAGGGGGGGGGAAAGGGGGAGAAGAAAAAGGGCTCCTCGGCCACGGGCCGAGGAGCATCCCCCCAGATTGTAAAAAAGTTCTAAGTATTTTTTAATAGAAGAATGGGGTTCATGTTTGGTGATCGACGGCCAGCGCCTAAATCTTTAACCCACTCTCTACAAATTTATTGTTTGGGCTTGTTGGGCTGAAAACTCATTCATACTCAGGGTCAAATCCAAATTGAGTCCTTACAAGTAGGGTTCACTAAATCGAGAACTATACATATAGTAATATATAATATATTTATATGAGTTTTAAAAAATGTTATCTATAATCCCAAAAGGTTGTTCAGTAGTTCCTGAAGCCTCATGATATCTATAAGATATGTATTCGAAATCTTTTACCAGCATCTTGGGGTCACTCTCAAGAAACTTTTCCCTGTAATAACTTGATGTGAATGAGAATGAGGGATTGCATATAATTAAAGGAATATAAATTTTTGATACACATGAAATATTCCCATCATATATTTATATAAGATATTCTAATTTAATTGAATTTAATTCTCCTTTTAGTACTAAGTTGTTTATTGTTGTTGCTTGTATGTGTGTATGTTGCTAAAAAGGGTAATTATCTACTTAGAGCATCACCATTGGCAGTGGTAAAATAGCTTTTTATGATCAAACTCCAATTGGTGCCCAACATTGGTAGAGCCAAAGGTAAATATTTTTGACTTCTTGCTATAGTGAATTGCCAAGATTAGCAGTTCACTATAGCAAGATGGCATAAAAAAATTATTTTATCACTTAGTTAGGTTTTGTGGCAAAGAGGAAGAGAGAGGAAGTGTGAAAGAAATTAATAAAAAAAATGAATACTCTTTGGCTGATGGTAAAATAAGACCATTAATTCATGGTGTGTTGTGAAATTGTGTGTTAAAATAGATAAAATAGTTTTTTGAGGTGTTAAATGCTAAAATTTTTAGCTCCACCGATGTGGATGCTCATAGAGAGTATTTTGCGAGTAGTATAACTTGTTTTACCCTCCCTTAAAAGTTATTATGACTTTTGAATGGAGTTTGTAATGTGCAATTGTGTTAAAACCTCACCCCCTCTCCCTTTGTGTGTATATGTGTGTTTGTCTCAAAAAAAAAAAAAAGTATTTATATTTGTTTGAGTTTCCTTGATATAATTTGATTAAAAAAATGTCTTTGAGGTATAATCAACCACGTATAACATAAACCCCCCCCCCCTTCCTTCAAACAAGAAGGTTAGGGATGATGCACCACTCAACCAGTTCATTGAAATGGTCTTGACATGATCATAATAACACCTATCTGTTGAAAAATTGTTGTCTGAAGACCTAGACAAGAGAAGAAACTAGGGAACAACATAATTTGCTAATTCAACTGATAGAGGCTAAGAGTATTGTAACTCAACTAACATCCTCTGGTATTTCAAACAAAGATATCCAAAATTTAAATTCCACCTCCTTATTGTTGTAGCAAATGATTAAAAAAATTTGGGGGGGGGGGGGTGCTGGTGGGGAGGGGGGAGGCCTAGATAGGAAATGGTCCAAATGGAACCACAACCACACTAATTATATTATAATTGGGATAAAACTCATATGTTTAAGCTTTTTGTTCAAATGATGTTCCTATATGTTTTGTTAATTACTCAATTAAAGGTTCTTCGAATCGCCACATAGTGGATTAGAGAAAGATAGTACCAAATTAGTTTAGAGGTAAACTTTCTTTAACCCACTAAACCGAAAAAAAGGCTGGATATTTGGCATGTGGGAACTTCAAACTTCAATCATCACATAGTGAATTAGAGAAACATAATTCCAAACCAGTTTAGAAGTAAACTTTTTCTAACCCGCTAAACTAGAAAGAGGCTGTATATTTAGCATGTGGGAAACTAATGGAGGTCACGCAAGGCACGAGAGAGCTGCACCTGTACGTCAATAGGGTTTGGTAACGGACTGTTCTTTGTCCGGCCGGTTGAATAATATGGACAGAGCAATAGGAAAATGGTGCTATAAATGAGATCCGTTTTAAATTGCTACACTCCAAGCTTACGTTGTGGTAACGGACACAGATGAGAAATATCAAACGTGATGAATGAAAGTTGAGAGGGAGAGAGAATGCACAGATTCACACTCTTTTATTGGGGTTCCGTTTTCCCATTCTAATAAACATGACTTGTGTCAAAACAAGATATATATGAAATAGGTATATGTATGTTCTTTTCATTTTTCTCTTTATTGGGCACTTTCTATTTTATAGATGTTTCCGGAAATGATATATATTCTAAAATTGTGGCTTTTGTTTTCTCATATAATTTCAAATAAAACTTCTTCATTCAGAGGTCTTTAGAGTTTTTATTGTGGCTTTACTTCGAAATTCTTAAAATTTTTATAATTTATGTGAAATAAATTATTTAATTTTTTTTATGTCAACAACTTAAAACAATATATTATTCTGCATGGAACAATATTAATGAAGTAATTGTTGGCGTGACCAAGAGTATTGTAGCTCATTTAGCATTTTTTTTTTAATGTTTCTAATAAAGATATTTAGGGTTTAGAATCTTCAAATTCGCTCACTCTAAACTATCTAGCACATAAAAAAAAAAAAAGTTGTTGGTGTGACTACTTATTTAATATGAATGGTTGAAATTGCAAAAATTTCATGGTAGAGCCAAAGAGAGTTATGTTATAAACTTTTAAAGGATCTCAATTATCAAATTTTAATAAATTTATATTAATTCTTAAGTGACACTTTCAAATAAAATGATATTTCGATATAAATTTTAATTTTAATTTAATTTGTAAAGTCAAGTTAATTAAATTTGTTCTAAACATAATTAAGATTTAAGACCGGCATGCTCAAGTATCATTTTTACCATCATTTGAAGAACTCCAGTATGTGAGTATGTCTTATAACAGAAAACTAAAATGGGTTTAAAAAAAATGAAATGGTTGTTTTCTTAAATGATTTTGCACCCACTTGATTGAGTTTGTTAATGGATTCCAAGTAAATCACCCCATATATATGATACAAAAAATATTGAAATTATTTTTTTATAATAAAAATAGCGTACTTAAGGTCACCTTTACCATTAATTGACAATTTTATAATGCCATGTTTGATTCACGTTAGTAGAATGAAAAGAAGATAAAGTTTTGAAATTCTCTTCTTCTTTTTTAATGTTTGGTTTGTGATCGGAATAAGTTTGTTAAGTATCTTTGTCCATAGCCAACATCAGTGACGGAGTCACTCTTGGACTATGGGGCCAATAGCCCTCCTAATTAAAAAAAAAAAATTATTAGTATATATGTAGATATTACTTTTAGCAATTTTGTTTTATGAAATTATACTTTGCCTTTCTTAATTATATCATCAATTCTTTTTAGAGTAATACTATAGTAACAAACTTTTTTATAATATTTGTACAAACTGTTAAGGTAGCAAATTCTTATTAGTTTGCATCTATAACTTTTTTATATAACAATAACCACATTAGCCATTAATTAAAAAAATGTTTGTAATTCTTGCATTTCCATCATGTTAAAGGCTATAAAAAATTTATGATTTAAAATCTAAAGCAAAATATACAAGCCTAGAAAATTAGCCAGCAATAAAAATTACCAATAGCAAAAAAAAATTAAAAAAAAAATTAAGCTCAATCAACTAATTTTACTCAAAACAAACAACTTGGCCCTTTAAAAATTTTGCAACAAACTAATTTCATCCTTACCTAGCAATACGCATCAAAGACACAAAAAAAAAAAAAAAAAAAAAACTAAACAGCAGATTCAGAGGCTAGAACCATAACACGCAGTTAGTAGCAAAACTGCCCCCCTAAGTCAAAGTCCTAAATTAGCATATCTCATAAAAGAAGTGCTACATCCATAATATTTTCATTATAAATCTTAGGTTTACTCATTCTAATTTGGACTCACTATTGAAATTATACTTTATATCTTGAGACACTTGAGGGGTATGAAAAATTGAAAATACCCCCCAAAAACTCTTTATGCAAACATCAAACACTTCTTCTTCTTTTTCTTTTTTTCTTTTTTTTTTTTCTTTTCGACGAGGAAATATATCAAAAGAATTCTGAGAAAGCTGAATTAAGTATCGAAGAAGTGTTGACTATCACCAAGCCAGTGTCTATTGTAAGCAATCTATCCTTCATCGATGCAAGTTTCTCTAGGTTCAAACGGGCATGTGATCGGTAATCTTCAGCATCATCATTTTGTAAAGCAGATGAAAAAAATAGAATAAGATAGTGTAATGTAAATTTTTAACAAGAAAATAAAGTTAAAGGTTAAAACTGACCCGGATCCCATTTTCATCATACTTTTGAGATAGCAAATAATTGATGTCACTCTTCTACTACTATATGTATATAAGATATTGGACTAGTCAATTATTGGAGCAGGGATTGAACAGTATTATAATAAGTGCATAGTAAAGCATCCCCATCTACTGTTATTAAAGGGCTTTCCCTCCAGATCGAGAATGGTTCCCTCAACAAAATAACCTCCAGTCACTACAGTAAAATAATATAAGCAAGCCAAAGGCACCACGGCAAGTACAATTTTAGTGCATGCTGCATGTGATGTGCAAGAGCAAAGTTGCTAAGAAAATGCTATTCTTCACGGTGAAGTATTCTATTTATCGTGATGAATGTTGTTAAACTGCTTTTATGGACAATGATAGTCCATATTGCTTTTAAATGGGAACTGAAAGAAACGACAAATAGTTCGAATATATATGGTGATGACATAAGTCTACCAAGTACCGAGTCTCTTGCGCGAATATATATATATATATATATATTTTGTGGAAGTGGTTGTTAGAGTTCAAATTTGGTGAGCTAAGCACGTTTCTATTATCCATTAAGAAAACTTCGCCGGTAATCTTTAATAATTTTGTGTGCAATTTGAGGTCAGGAATGTCAAACAGGACAATGACTTTAACTGTTTAACTTAATTAAAATATTTCTAAATAGAATTCTTAAAATAAAAGTGGCGGGGGAATTCTTGTTTCCTCAAGTTGAAAGACTCTAACACATTTAAATTAAGTTTAATCAACTTTAAATCTTGATAGATTGATGTATTTTTTTAATTAATTAACTAATTATTCCTACTCTCCTGCTATATCAATTAAATAATGAGCCCACTTCCTTGTATTATTAATAAATAATAATATTGGTATGTGTCTGGCAATGTGATAAGATTGGATCATAATATAATCAACTCCTAAGTCTCTAATGAATACAAATACAATATCGTTTATTGGATAATGGAAGGTTTTTTTTTTTTTTTTTTTTGCATAGTAAAGCATCCCCATCTACTGTTATTAAAGGGCTTTCCCTCCAGATCGAGAATGGTTCCCTCAACAAAATAACCTCCAGTCACTACAGTAAAATAATATAAGCAAGCCAAAGGCACCACGGCAAGTACAATTTTAGTGCATGCTGCATGTGATGTGCAAGAGCAAAGTTGCTAAGAAAATGCTATTCTTCACGGTGAAGTATTCTATTTATCGTGATGAATGTTGTTAAACTGCTTTTATGGACAATGATAGTCCATATTGCTTTTAAATGGGAACTGAAAGAAACGACAAATAGTTCGAATATATATGGTGATGACATAAGTCTACCAAGTACCGAGTCTCTTGCGCGAATATATATATATATATATATATTTTGTGGAAGTGGTTGTTAGAGTTCAAATTTGGTGAGCTAAGCACGTTTCTATTATCCATTAAGAAAACTTCGCCGGTAATCTTTAATAATTTTGTGTGCAATTTGAGGTCAGGAATGTCAAACAGGACAATGACTTTAACTGTTTAACTTAATTAAAATATTTCTAAATAGAATTCTTAAAATAAAAGTGGCGGGGGAATTCTTGTTTCCTCAAGTTGAAAGACTCTAACACATTTAAATTAAGTTTAATCAACTTTAAATCTTGATAGATTGATGTATTTTTTTAATTAATTAACTAATTATTCCTACTCTCCTGCTATATCAATTAAATAATGAGCCCACTTCCTTGTATTATTAATAAATAATAATATTGGTATGTGTCTGGCAATGTGATAAGATTGGATCATAATATAATCAACTCCTAAGTCTCTAATGAATACAAATACAATATCGTTTATTGGATAATGGAAGGTTTTTTTTTTTTTTTTTTAACTGCGTTGGAGTTATTCAAAGATTTTTTGAAAGCATCCAAATCCAAGAGATCTAGAGTTACCCTCATTTTGGAACATAATATCACAATTAATTAAAAACAGAGAGCAAGAGGAGAAGTTAAAAAAAGGAACATCAATCTCCCCTAGAGCACGTATTGGCTGAAGTCAAGTGCACATACTATCTCAATTTAATTAAAATAATTAAAAATATATATAGAGAGAGCAGGAGCGAAAAACCATAACGTCTAAGGGCCCGTTTGGTTTGTGTTTTCAAACAACATTTTTTAGTTTTTAAACAGCATTTTACGCATTTCAACACACTTTTTCACCCACACGTATTTCAAAAAACTACAAACAATAATTTTTAAACTACTTTACCAAACACCCCCTAAACTTTCGCAAATAAAATCTTAAAGATGGGTTTTGCTATAAAATATTAAAAAAAAAAATATATTCGAAATGAGTTTTCCATCTATCACTTAAAAACCACGTTAAATCTTCCTGTAAAGAAAATCTTACAAAAGAACTGCAATATCCATTTCAACACTCGAAAGCTTTAAATGAACATTGTTTTAGCTTCTTCTCCAAAAAAAAAAAAAAAAATTTGTTTTAGCTTAAAAAATCTTCACATCTGTGGGTTCTAGAAAACTCGTGCACATTATTTGATGGTAAGTTGACATCGATTGGGCTGGACAGGCATGGGCTTCCGTATTGCATTAGTTTTGCTCTAGTGGGCTAGAGCAGCCCATTCAACTTGTACATAATTTTTGGTTTAGATATTACATTGCTTTTTTTTTTTTTTTTTTTTTGAGAAAAAAAAATATATTACATTGCTAAGTCCTAAAATGAATACCTTATGTTGATGGTATTACTGGATACATTATACTAATGAGTAATGAAACATTTGGTACGTTAAAGAGTTTTTTTTTTTTTGAATGAGGTACGTTAAAGAGTAAATATAATACGAAAGATAATTTTTATTACTAGTAATAAAAAATACTATAATAGAATAATTATTCATATTCATAATTTTTATTGTAAAATTTAAATAAAACTTAAAATATATATTTATGAAATATTTAACTTATATAATTACATTTCCTAAAAAATGAATATTTAAAAAAAAAAATTGACATCATTGCTCAATTTCAAATCAATATGGATATCGATTCTCGAAGGAAAAAAAAAGACATTGAAAGCATCTTCACATCCACACACACACAAAATATATCATATATGCAAGTAACGCAACTAAAATTAGATTTAATGAATTATAATAGAAAGGTTTATGTATGTAGAAATTAGAGAGAGGGGGAAAGAGTTTGTATTTTTGAAAATATATTAATTGTAAAAGTTTATTGCACCTACTAAGGAATAATTTTTCCTAAATTTAAGGAATATCTATTCCAATAATTATTCCTTATAAAGATTCAACTAAATAACTAATTATTTTATATGTAACAATTCCATTACATGATCTATTATAATATACCAAACAAATCCTAAGGTTACAAGTAGGGGTGTCCGCGGTGCGGTGCGGTGTGGTTTTGGACCATTTTTAGCACCATATTTTGCGGTGCGGTTTAGTTAAAACCATAACTGCACCACATCTTATTTTTGCAGTCACATGTGTAGTGCAGTGTGGTACGGTGCGGTTTAAAGTTTAACCAAAACCATAACTGCACCGCATCTCATTTTTATAGTCACATATGCGGTGCGGTGTATAAAATGCAGTTTGAATGATTTGAAGTTTGTATATTTTTCAAATTTTGGGCTTTTTCTACCCAGTCCAAAACTAATTTTTTTTCCTTTCATTTTGGTCCAAGTTTTAAATTATTGAGTTAGTTTTTCTTTATTTTGGGCTGGCTTTCCTAATTAACACTTGCTAAGATTATCATTTTTTTTTTTTGAAAACTAGGGTTATTAAACTATTAATAATATATTTAATATTAAAAATTATTAAATATATTAATATTAATACATTTTAAAATTAATATACTATATCTTTAAAATTATTAAATATATTAATATATAGAGAGAGTGCAGTACGGTGCGGTTTGTGTGGTTTTCTTATTATAAAACCGCAAACCGCACTTCACCATATAGTGTGGTGTAGTGTGGTGCAATATTACTTGCGGTGCAGTGCGATTATGCAATTTTGCGAGCAGTTTTGGTGCGGTTTTTCTTGTTTGTGTGGTTTGGTGACGCTTTCAATGTCTTTTTTAATTACAAGGAAGTGTTAGTACTTACCACTGGTCAGTTTGGTTATGATCATCAAGGAGTATACGCTTTTTTTTTTTTTGATAAACTGCAATATATAAACTAAATAATATCAAGTAATGATGGAACATTCTTAGAGCTTGGAATGGATGTTGTGGATTGAAGAATGGAGGTCTATCGAGCCTTTAAGGTGGAGCACGACATTGCGGGTATGCCAAATCTCTTTAAGTGTAAATGCCAAGTAAAGGGAAACCATCCATTGGTCTTGAGCTTGGTAGATAGCCTCTAGAAGGTTAAGAATCATGTTTATGATATCAACTGAGATTGCCAATGGCACCTCATTGGACCTAAATCCCCAGCAAACAGAGAACCAAAGCGCTTTGGCCATAGGGCATAAGAAGAAAATGTAGAAAAATGATTCAACCTCTTGATTACAAAGCACACAACAAGGATCTTCAACCTCCAAGTGACACATTAAGTTTTCTTTTGTGGGCAGAGTATTGACAACAACTCTCCAAAGGAACATCTTTATCCTTTCAAGCCCTTTAAGCTTCCATAGTTTCCTCCAGTCCACATGAAGGGGGCGGGGGTTGGTTGGGGCGGGTAATGGGATAGCTCTTTGCAGGCAATTTTTGCAGAGAAACATCCCTTGGAGTTGGGTATCCATAAAAGCTTGTCTAGACGAGGTCTTGATGGTATAGGGATGGAGAGTATGACTTTAGCAGAGTTTGGGTAGAGGGCAAGGATTAGAGGTGCTCTCCAGGTGTGTAGATCTAGGTTGATGAGGTGAGATACCTTGAGAGGTGTCTAGGGTTTGGGGACACATTTTGGGGACTAGATATATCTCTGGATCCATGGCACCCAAGGATCAAGCCAAACGTCAATAGATTTGCCATCTCGAATAAGATAACAGTCTCCTTTGGAAACAATGGCCTTTGCTTTCCAGATTGGGGATGTGTACTTCAATGCTTTAGCCCGAAGCCAATCCTCCTTGACCTTGTACTTTGATCTGAGAATTCTCATACAAAGACTATCCCTTTTGGATGCTATCATCTAGGCCAGTTTGGCCAACAAGGCACTATTGAAATTCTTAGCTTTTTTGAAGCTGAGACCGCCAACACTTCTTAAGTAATAGAGTTTATCCCATGCTTTCCAAGCTATAAATTTACCCTCCCGCTGACTTGGTTTCCACTAGAACCTTTTAGCTAACGGGTCCAACTTGTCGCAAACTCTATTGGGGATGCTGAAAGTGGACATGGTGAGGACTACAAGCTACAAAATCTAAATAGGATATAGTTAAGGTTCATTTGTCAAATGGCTTAATAGTCTATTCTCAATTACATGTAAGTGTAAATGTATTTTTTATACTCTTACAAGTTACAGGTCATTTTTCCTCTTAAATGTCACATATTTTAGAAAGAAATTTATGTTAAGCCTTGGTAGCCCACAATTTTACACATCATTTTATTAAATTATTGATTAATTGTTTTGACAAAATTTACTCCATACGTTGCCCAAAGAGAGTTGCAAACTAAAGAGAGTTGTAAACCAATACATCAACTCAAAGTAGAGTTGGAAGACGACTGAAAAAAATAGTAACAATATTAGCCACCATATCATGAAAGTACTTCGTATTTTGATCACCCTGTTGTTGCCATGAAGCTCTAGACTAATAGGTAAAGTCTCTTATAGTTGAATAAAAGATTTAGGGTTTAATTCTTGCCTACACCAAAAATCAAAAAGTAGTTTGAAACTCAAAAAAAAAAAAAAAAAGACTCAAGAAAGTAGTACCCAAACACTTTTAGGTCAGTGTTTGCACATGTTCCTATATGCTTTGTTAGAGTGCATATTCACTACTTCTTACTTGCTACTTTCTTTTATTATATTTGTTTAAATATTTATTAATTAATTGATTTGGCACATTACTATTTATTATTGAAGAGGACTTTAAATTTTCTTAATATATGATAAGTTGTCATTAGAATAAGCAAGATATTTGAGAATTTCTAGCTTGAAAGTCAATACAGTACTAAGAATGCAATTAACTCATAAAAATAAAATAAAAAAACTAAATGTACAGGTCATGATGCATGTATATATATTTTGCTAAATTTATGATTCTTTATTTATATAAAGGTTGAAATTGCATAGGAATATCCTATCAAAGGAAATTTTGAAGATAGTTGAAAATGAATATTTCTTCCAATTGCATCTTAATGAGTATAGTTCGAAATATGGAAGAGAGAATTACATAGTTTCAAGGATTTTGGAGCCAGAGATCCCACATAAACAGATTGACTCACATAAAATTAAAGTACATAAAGTAATAGTAAACTAAATCATGCTTATAATAAGTTTATTTCTAGCATATTTATCGCATCTAATTACCGTAAGAATCACAACAACCCTTACATTGATTAATAGAACCAAACTGATTTCATCATTTAGGATAGCACAGCCCATTAATAGTCAATAAACAAATATAAAGTTAAAACAATGGTATTTCATAGTCAGAATTGTGCAAGAATTAATGAATTTAAAATTATTAGAACATTTGATTTATGCAATCAAGAATAACTAGCCTTTTCTCTAAAAAGAACATTAACTTTTCCTAAAAAGAATTGCCTGGAGGTCTTTTGAAAATCATTTCCTTGCAATTAATAATTTATATTATTATATTTAATCAAAAAATTTCTGAGCACGTAGATATTAACTTTAAATTATGTGTTCTTTTAATGTTATATCTAATACACTTTATATACTATTTTGTGAAATTGAAGTATACACTTCACCTTGCTTGCTATATCCTTTTAAATATTTGTTTAAATCGTCACTAATTGTTTAATTATGCATGTTACTTTTTATAGACATTAATCTGATTGATATATAATAAGTTGTCATTAAAAAAAAAAAAATTTAGGAGATTCTTAAGGATTTATTAGATGTTTGATACTGTCTGTTTGCCTGGCCATTGGTGTATTTTGATAATTAAATAACAATATAAAATTTGGACAATATGCATATTGTGGGGCCAGAAAATCGAGTAGCCAAGGCCCACTTCAACCCAGGCCCAAATGGCCCACGCCGAGGACGCACGATGGGTCCGAGGATGACCTTATCCTCGGTCGTCCGAGACTTCGGTGTGGAGAAAGGCAAGCTCTGGGCGAATCGTCACCTCGCCATTGAGTACGTTCACCTAACCCTTCTGGCCGCATTAGTGGGGATGTAACCCCTTGCTAGGGCGACGTCGATCTGAGTGAACCACTTGAGCACGGATATGACCTTTGATGGTATAGGCGGTTAGGAGGAAGGCCAATGGATGATCAACGGGAGGAAGAAGATGAGGATATATAAGAAATGTGAGGAAAATGTATAGGGAGGTTTTTTTGGAGGAGAGAAGGAGAAAGCTTCCTTGACCATGGGCCGAGGAGCATCCCCCAGTTGTAAACTGTTCTAAGTATTTTTTCAATAAAAGAGAAAGGAGTTCATGCTTCGTGAACGCCGGCCAGCGCCTAAACCTTCGATACATTCTCTACCAATTCAATGTTCTAGGTTCGTTGGGCCTTTAACCCATATCCTTTGGGCTTGGGCAACAAAAACCGACCCTACAATTGGCGCCGTTTGTGGGAAGGATTAGTGCGCTGGCCGGCGCAACAGGCGATGGTTCTAAGTAGTCGTTCTATGAAAGATTGGTGCTGAAGCAAAAAAAAAAAAAAAAAAAAAAAAAAAAAAAACNGCTACAGTATCGTGATAACTTTGGCACGATACAGACCAATATAGCACATTTGTTTATTATTTTTCTATTCATCTTTCGCTCTTATCCCAATTAAAATATCTATTTCATCTTCTCCTTCAGCCACAAATTCACTGCCTCCATCTCCACTCTCCCATACTCTTTTCCTCTCCCCTCTTCCCTTTTGCTCTATTCTTTTCCCATTCATTAATCATAAGCCACCACCAATTTCCTTTTTACCATCTCACAAATTCCATCATCATTGATCTATAAAATCTCCTTCACCAGTTTTTTTCCCCCTTTTGTTCGCTCTCTCCTCTTTGCTCTATCTCATTTATCGAATCGGTTTAGTTCATCTCAGAGTAAAGCATTTTACTGTTTCGTTTAGCATCTCAGCTTATTGGGTTTGTATTTCAGAGTCGCCGATTTGTTGTTCAATCTTAGCATCGCTGATTCAATCTTAGTTTCACCGATTCTCTGAAGGTTTCATCGATTCACCGTTTCTCTGAAGGTTTCATCGATTCGCTTTACGTCTATAGCGTACAGGTAAGTTTTCCGTCTTCTCTGTGATTCTCTCGGTATTTCGGTGTCTACTTCTATTCTCTCTATCTTCTTAGTTCATATGTGCTGTGTTATGTTTTTTTTTTTTTTTTCAATTCTTTTGTATTACCAAATGATTACTTAGATGCAAATAATCTAAATTCTAATTCTAGTATTTAGGCTATGAGATACTACAAATAATCTATGAGACACTACGAAATTGTAATAGTTCGTGCTCTGATTGTGTGTGTATGTGTGTGTGTGCTAAAGGTGAACCTATCAGTCACAATTTCACAAAGCCATATATATATATATATATTAATAAATCTTTTGCAATAATTCTTGTTTTTGTGCATTCAGATATGCATTTGATTTTTTATTTTTGGGGGGCTTTCTTTGGACTACCTAAATTATTTTTATCTACATATCTATTTAGAGCATGGACTCAAGATATTATTCATCGTTCACTGATGTCTTACGGGAGAATATTAATCTTGAAGAAGAACTTTTCGGTGTATCTAAAAATAGTCTCATGTTAGTCCAAGATTCTCCACTGAATGATGAAATTGCCACTTCTAATAAAAAAACAACACATAGTATCAACTTCAGTCCTAAGGAAGACAAGCTACTTGTAGCAGCATGGCTCAATACCAGTGTCGATCCTGTGTATGGTAATGAGCAACATAGAACAACATTTTATGGCAAAGTTGCAAAATACTTCACAAGGACCACAAGATTGATTCTACACGTAGTCAAACATCCCTAACAAGCCGATGGGGAATGATTAATATAGAAACAGTTAAATTTTGTGAGTCCTTAGCTAAAATTGAAGCAAAGAATGAAAGTGGAACCACTCCTGAAATGAAATGTATAAATTTTGCAAAGGTCTTTAATTTTTTTTAAATTTACAACACAAATGAATTGTTTGAAGAAACTAATTATGTTATATTTATTTAATTTTTTTTAGATTGAGAAAGCAAGGGAATTGTTTAAAGAAATTTACGATTCAAGAAAAGAAATGCCTCAAACTCCAGATTCAATAGATTAAGAAGGGGGGGTTGATGACACTATAGATTTTGAGAGGCCAATAAGTAGAAAAGCTAGAAAGGCTAATCGAAAGAGAAAAGATGATGGGAAAGATGTTGCAAAGAAATATTTGAAAAAGAAAATGAAAATTCTTGAAGAATCTGCTACACAAGAAAAAGAGAAATTACATATGAAAGCGGAAAAGGTTCGCTTGCAAGAGTTGAAAGAGAATAAGAGAATTATGATGCTAGACACAAGTGGCATGAATGAAGACCAAAGAACTTTTTATGATGGACTCCAAAAGGTAATCCTTGCAAAACAAAGATCAATTTGTTCGTTGGGTTGAGATGATGTTGGTGATGTTTTGTCTCAATTAGGCCTAATTTTGGCATTAACTTATTTTACGCCTTGATATGTATTTTGTGGCATTTTTTGGGTATAGCTGATTTTAGGCCTTCATATGTATTTTGTGATCTTAGCAAAAGATCTTGACTCTTTTATTATGTGATTTCGTTATAGATTCTATTAGGCCACTGCCATCTAAGTAATCCTAACATTTTAGCTTATATAAAATGTTGTGTATTTTCTACGTGTGATTTTATATTACTATAGAATTTGTGTTGCCTGTAATTGTGTATTTTCTAGTTATAAATCTTAAATTATCATTAATAACTATTCTGAGTACTTGTAAAATGAGAAAATTTTGGCAAGTGCTAGTCTGAGCGAGTACTTAATGGATGCACTATAAGTAGAATTCACTTCGACATTGTTTGTTTGTTTATTCTCTTCAAAGCTGTCATTGGCAAGTCTTATCCGTATTATTATTTGCAGCTGCAATGATGTTAGGAACCTAATGCGTTGTTGTGCTAAGGTTGTTTCTACTATGAGATATTAGCTTAGCTTACTGTCATGCTTAATGCTGGTGCTGTACTATTGATGCTGCTGATTGGGCTGAGAGGCTAGTGTGTAAATGCCCTGATTCTGCTTTGTTGCTATATGCTGTGTTAGTTACTGCTACAGTGTAGTAGTATCAGTGAAGCATTGCAATAGTGTGCAGTTTGGCATTCATTAAGGTTGTGTAATAGATATTAGATACATGTGTGTGCTAGATGATAGCAAATGGGGGATATTGCCATGTATATACCTATAACTAATTTGCTGATAGCACATATAATAATTCATATGAGCCTGTGACTAACTACTGAGTTGTTAGTGAGCAGTCAAAAAGCTAGGAGCCAGCAAATATAATACTATATACATTTTTTTGGTTATATTTTCTTATAGTTTCTATGCTTGTCTTGACTGTTGGGCTCTTCTAATTGTTTCCAAAATGTAATCGTTGGTTTACAATTCTTAAGTTCTAGAAGAAGATAGGAGAGGATCTCATCTTAGGTCACGTTTTTATTTAAAGAAAATTTTATATTCTTTACATAATGATCAAACCTTCTTTTAAAGTTATCGATTTCATTTCATATTATGTTTCTTGCATCTATATTGATAATTGCTTTCCAATGTTTTCTTCTAGTTTATCTCCATAGGTTGCTCATTTTTTGTGAATTGCTTGATGATGACTCAGATGAAGATGAAATAATTATAAAACTTCTAACGGGTTCAACATCACAATGTAAGCGTTACGGGTATATCGACTGTAATCATTTAGTAGGCTATAAAAGGTTTTATGATGACTACTTTGTCGAAGAACCTGTATATCCTCCCAAACTATTTCAAATGAGATTTCAAATGAGACGTTCTCTTTTTCTTCGAATCCTATCTAAGGTAGAAGCTCATGAACCTTACTTTATCTAAAAAATAAATAAGGCCAAAAAGCTTAGTCTATCTCCCCTTCAAAAGATGATTGCTACACTTAGGATGCTTGCTTATGGAGTAACAGCTGATTTTATGGATGAATATGTGAGAATAGCAAAAAGCATTGCAATGATGAATTTGAAAAAATTTGTTACAGCAGTGGTTGCTATTTTCTCAGAGGAATACTTGAGGTCACCAAACAATGAAAACATCGCTAGATTGTTAGCCCATGGCCAAAACCGTGGATTTCCAGGCATGTTGGGAAGTATTGATTGCATGCATTAGAAATGGAAAAATTGTCTTGCTACATGGAAAGGGATTTATTGTGGTCATATTCGTGAGCCAATTATTATTTTGGAAGCAGTGGCTTCATATGATATTTAGATATGGCACTCCTTTTTTGGGTTACCTTGGTCAAATAATAATATTAACGTGTTGGGGCGATCTCTTGTATTATCTGTGCTTGCACAAGAATGTTCTCCTGCAGTTAATTACTCAATCAATGGTCATGATTACACAATGAGATACTATCTTGCCAACGGCATATATCCAAAGTAGTCAACATTTGTGAAGACAATCCCATTTTCACTAGGAGATAAAAGAAAATTATTTCCAAAAGCTCAAGAGACATATAGGAAGAATGTAGAGCGTGCATTTGGAGTGCTTCAAGCACGATTTGTAATTGTACGTGGACCTACACAGTTTTCCTATCATGGAACACTACACGACATTATGAAAGTATGCATAATTCTTCATAATATGATTATTGAAGATGAGTGAGATGAAGCTGAAGCAGTGGACTTAGATTTTGAACAAATTGATGAGATTTCATGTACACCAATGTCACTTGAGCCGACAAATGAATTTACGGAGTTCATTCAAGTTCATCAATGCATTAGGGATCAAGAAGCTCATTCTCAACTCCAAATGAATCTCATTGAACATTTATGGCAATTACAAGGAGAGTCATGAAAAATTTTGATTTTGTTTATTTGTCTCCTCTTCTTTATGGAGTTGCCATTAAAACTTTTGATTTGGTTTATTTGTTTCATTTTGTTTATGAAGCTGCCATTAAAACTCATTGGCTATGTTGTTTTGTTGTGTTAAGTACTAGCCAATTGTTTTGTTGTATTAAATTTAAGTACCATTTGTCATCAAGGAAGTGGCAAGCTCAACTCTGTTTAATTCAATGGGTTTTTAGTGTGAGTTAATGTTATTGGATATGAGTTATGTGTGTAAGTTTTCTATGGACTATATTGGTAGTTTAGTTCAATTGAAACAACTTCAACTTGACAAGTTGGCTTTTAGATTGCATTTATAAATATGTTTTTGGCTTTTGATATGAGTTTTGATAGGTTCAACATTTTTTTTTTGAAGGTTGACAGGTTATGAGTTTTTTTTTTTTTTTTTTAAATGCTTGTTAAGAAAATATGGATTTTTAAAAATATGACAGTTAGAATAAGAGGATTATTTGAAAATGTTACCGTTAGAATAAGAATATTTGAAAATATGACTGTTAGGAACAAATAATAAAGAAAGAATAAAATAAGAATTAAGAAATAATATTTAAATGAAGTGGTAAAAAAATAGATTCTCTAATAACTGGTGTATTGTAAAGTGGTGTGTTAAAATAGAAAAAATAACTTTTTGATGTGTCAAAATAGCATTATTTTACAACGCTTGATGGTAATGCTCTTACAATAACTTTTCCTAAAATATTAAAGTTTCTATAGCAACTGAAAATTTTAAGTTATTTCAACTATTATTGTTGATGCAATAATTTAACACTTTGGAGTTACTATTGCAAAAATTTTAACTTGTAGATGCGATATTTTGTCTAATACCACCATGCATTTTTTCTTGTAATAACATTTTATATAATAGACTTATTTTGATGTAGTGACCACAACAAAAATCACTGATGTTTTACATGTAGATATCAAGCATTTGAAAACTTAAACAAAAAAAGAGATGTTTATAGTTTTGGTATTATTCTATTTGAGCTAATCACGGGTCACCCAACAATAATGAGAATATGTGAAAAAAACAATTACATACTTGATTGAGTTTATCCTATGATTAAAAGTGAGAATACTGGAAACATAGTTGATCCAATTCTACACCAGTTTTGCCTAAAAAGTTATGGAGGTAGTCATGTCATACATACCATCAACTGCAGTTGAAAGAGTAAACATGTGTCAAGTATCATTAGAACTAATACTTGACTCATGAGTCAAGTTAAATTATTGTTGATGCAATAATTTAATACTTTTATGTTACCATTGCAACAATTTTAACTTATAGATTCGATATTTTGTCTAATACTACTATACATATTTTGTTGTATTAACACTTGATGTAATAGAGTTATTTTGGTGTAGTGATATATAACTTTTTTTAAAAGAATTATTTTCATTTTTAGAAGTTTTTTAATTGTCAAGGTTACCATAATAATATAAATTAGCCTCATCACATGCGCTCCCGCATGTGGGATGAGGGGTTTATTTATTTATTTTTTTAATTTATAGTTTAATGTCATCATTTTTCAATTTGAATTTGTCTATTGTTAGTGAAGTTACACGAGAAGGAATTT
Organism: Quercus suber; assembly: GCF_002906115.3. Classification (NCBI taxonomy): domain Eukaryota; kingdom Viridiplantae; phylum Streptophyta; class Magnoliopsida; order Fagales; family Fagaceae; genus Quercus; species Quercus suber. The sequence continues at coordinate 489,831 of NW_027069771.1, read as the reverse complement.
TTAAGAATCTAAATTTTAAGATTTTGAAAATGAGTAAATTGCTGGGTTTAGTATGTACTAATTTTTAGGGAAAACTATATCAAACATGTGTAAGATATATTTAAATAGATTGTATGCTAATTTTTAGGAAAAGTTTCTCGGGTAGTTTTTTGTTTTTGAATTTTGTTGAATTACAATTTTAATCCTATATTTTATTTTTTAGGAATAAGGATTATCTAATTAGATTATGGGTAGGAGTATTTGCAGTGCGGTGCGATCCATTTTTAGCACCGCACTTTACGGTACGGTTTAGCCAAAAACCATAACCACACCGCACCTTATTTCTGCTGTCACACGTGCGGTGTGGTGCGGTGCAGTGTGGTTTAGAGTTTAGCTCAAACCATAATCGTATTGCATCTCATTTTTGTAGTTACATATGCAGTGCGATGTATAAGATGCAGTTTGAAGTTTGTATATTTTTCAAATTTTGGGTTTTTTTGTCCAACCTAAAATTGATTTTTCCCTTTGTTTTGGGCTAAGCTTTAAACTATTGAGCTAGTTGTTGTTGTTGTTGTTGTTGTTTTTTTTTTTTTTTTTTTTTTTTTTTTTTGAGTTGGCTCTCCTAATCAACACTTGCTTAGGTTATTAAAATCTTTTTTTTTGGGTTGAAAACTAGGGTTATTAAACTATTAATAATATACTTAATATTGAAATATATATATATATATATATATTAATATATAGAGAGAGTGCGGTGTGGTGCAGTTTGTATGATTTTCTTATTATAAAACCGCAAACTACACTGCACAATGTAGTGCGATGTGGTGCATTGTTAGTTGCAGCACTGTTATACCATTTTGAGGGCGATTTTGGTAAGGTTTTTGCGGTTTGGTAAACACCCCCTAATTATGAGTATTTTTAACATTTTTTTGAAGTGATAACTAACTTTCTGAATCATTTTAATATATACGAACCTTATTACACGCGCTCCACACGTGCGATAAAGCTCTTTTTTTTTTTTTTAGTTTAATATAATTTTTCAATTTGAATTTATCTATTGTTAGTGAGGTTACACAAAAAGTAATTTTTAAGATAGTGTGTGCTAAATTTTAGGAAAAAAATGTATCAAACGTGTGTAAGATATATTCAAATAGAGAGTGTGCTAATATTTAGGAAAAAAGTTTCTAGAAGTTTTTTTTTATTTTTTATAAATTTTGTTGAATTACAATTTTAACCTCATTTTTTTATTTTTTAAGAATAAGGATTATCTAATTAGATTAGAGATATTTTTAACATTTTTTGGAGTTATAACTAACTTTTTGAATCCTCTTAATATATAGAGCTAGATAGAAGATAAATTGTAATACACATGACAATTAGTTAGAAATTTAGGATATCTATTTTTGAAATAAAATAAAGGTCTGGTTAATGGGTGCAGTTAAGACATTTTTTAATAGATTATTTAATAAAATTTTGATAACACTTTTATGAAAAATATAAAAAATTATTTTAAAAAATAATTTTTTTTCTTTTCCTATAAAAACTTTTAAAAATATTCAATCATAAAACATATCTCAATATCACAAATATTCAATCATAATATGTCCAAAAAAAAAAAAAAAACCACAACAACTAATAAATTTCTATACCTAGGTTTTGAAGGATATATTGGTAAATTTTCATTTAATTAAACGGGTCAGACATATCAAACGGGTTCCATGGATTGGACACTAACCCAACCCGTTTATTAAATGAGTTAATCATGTCAACTCGAATATGGCACTAACCCATTAAGTTTCAACCTATAACTTGCTGATTTTGTGTCGTGTCAGGTTTACGAGTCATGTCCAATCTTTCATTCTCTAACGTGCGTGAGATATATTCCAGTAGAGAATGTATTAATTTTTAGGAAAGAATTTTCTAGTAGTTTTTTTTTTTTTTGAATTTTGAATTTTGTTGAATTACAATTGTAAGGACTGGATTTGAGTCCCAGGCCCAAAAGATGGATGGACTTAGGTCCAAAAAGTGCAAAACAATGAATTGAATTTGTAGAGAGTGGGTTGGAAAACTAGACTTTAATGAATCAGACAACAAATAAGGTAGATCTTGATGATAAGAGAATGAAGATAGACAAGTTTTAACTAAAGAAAATCGTCCTCGGCAATATCCGAGGAGATTAATTCTTATATATTTCTCTCAGATTTGGTTACAAATGTAGTTCTTGATTGCTACAATCTTTTTCTCTTTCTTTTTCGATCTCCCTTTCCTCAGGGATTTCTTACATTATATATCTCCCTTTCAATGATCTTGGCTCTCCATTTGTTAATCATTTAGGCCACTCCTTGAGTGCTTGTCCTATTGAACACCACCTCTGGCCCTCTATGAGTTGGGGTAGCCAAGGCAGCACTGTTCAGGGTATTCTCCACATAAATGCAATTAGAAAGTTAGCTGCAAAGTATTCAATGTGGTGGCAGCAGTTTTTCCTTAGATATTTCTTAGCTCCCCATTCTTCTAGTACATTCATAATGCACGTCCCTATCAGTGAAATTTCTTGGAAGGTCACTTTGAACGATAGGATATACATTTGATCTGTGCTTTGTTTATTCAAGGAGAAACTCGTCCTCGAACCACCTTTCCTGACCTTTCCATTTGCATCTTACTTATGAAACTCTAAGCTTAACACCTTCACTACTGTTTATTCATCCTCGAACCAACCAACATCCTCGGCCAAGGCCCAAGGCCCAGTATACAATTTTAGGCCCTTATCTCTACAACAATTTAACCTCGTTTTTTATTTTTTAAGAATAAGGATTATTTAATTAGATTATGGGTATTTTTGATATTTTTGAGAGTCATAATTGATTTTTTGAATTTTCTTAATATATAGAGATAGATAGAAGATAAATTGTAATACACATGACAATTAGTTAGAAATTTAAGTTATTTATTTTTGAAATAAAATAAAGATCTGATTAACGGATGTAGTTAAAACATTTTTTTAATTTATTATTTAATAAAATTTTAATACTATTTTTATAAAAAAATATAAAAAAGTATTTTTTTTAAATTCTTTTCTTATAAAAACTTTTAAAAATATTTTCTAAACCAGTAGTTTTACTTTTAAATCATTCATTAAATTTTCCCTTAAAATAAATATTAACTTTTGTTTAAATATTTTGAAAATGCAATTTTAGTTAGAAAAGCTACTGAATCTGATTTGTCATAAAATTTATTGAAAAAATGTTCTGACATATCTATATCTTTTTTTTTTTTTTTTTTTGATTATGACATATCTATATCTTATCCACACGTATTAATTTTTTATTTTTTTTTATCTTTATGAGAATCGTCCACACGTATTAATTAATAAAAGAACCAGTAGCCGATATTCCCGATATTCAAAGTTTCTAAGGTAAGGATCGAATATTACAATTCAAACACCGCCCTCTTCTTTGATGCACAGAAGCTCTGGCTTTGGGTCCCAATGGCATCTTCAATAGTTCGGTCCCCTCTAAACCCGATTTCCCGCCACGTCACCCGTAAACCCTCGCCGTCCGATCACGGATCTAGAACCACCACCACCGCCGCCGTCACGATTCACCGGCCTTACCCTAATCAACGCCGCCGTCGTAATGTCCCGGTTCTTGCATGTTCTCTTCAATCACACAACGCCGACGATAATCACAACGTCGCAGGAGGGAGGAGCAAGACCGAGTTGCAGAAAATCCCAGACGATTCCCCTTACGACGACGTTTCCAAGGACCCTAATAACAACACTAATATGCTCCCAAGTATCAATCATTTCTAGGGTTTTCAATTCATTGTTTTGTTAGTGATCATCTTTTTAATTGTGGGTTTGATTCTTACAGGACCTTTATCTTCAACTCAGTCTTCTAACTCTGTTTCGCACCTTCGAGTTGCTTACCAGGTCAGCATATATATATATATATATATATTTGGGTTTTCAATGTGTTTGTTCAATTGTTTGTGTTCGTGTGTGTGAGATAGAGAGAGAAATGATTGGTCTTTGAATGTGTTTTAGGGTGCGTTTATATTTAAAAAAACTACGAGGAGATGTGGTTGTAAAATAGAGTTTTGGGTTTTAAAAATGCTATTTTGATTTCTCATAATGCCAACCCAATGGAACTTAAGGCTTCGGTTGGGAGTTTATGAGGGAAAGGAATGGAATGAAATGGGATGATCCTTAGGTAATGAAAAAGAATGAAATAGAATGAAATGGAATGGAATGTATTTAAGTTAGGGAAAAGAATGGAATAGAATGAAATTAAACAATCTTGATTGGATATTTTAAAACAAAGGAATGGAAATGAATGGGATGTAAGTAATGTTGTTTGGGAGCAGCATGAAGGGAATGAAATAGAATCATTTTATGATAATATTACTATTAGATCTCTATTTTAAAATAAAGAGTTGAATATATAAGGATATTTTGGGAGTTTTAGTAAAAAAATCATTAAATCTAATTTCATTCCTCTCATTCCTCCCAATTTCGGAAGAATGAAAATTTGAGGTTTTAAGAGAATAGAGAGGAATGAGTGTTCCTTCTTACCCATTCCATTCTCTCTCACTTAAACTCCCAAACAAGGGAATGGATTTTCCATTCCCTCCATTAAAACCCCCAAACAAGTGAATGGAAGAATATTCTAAAATGATTCTTTTCATTCCATTTCATTCCCTTCTCTCAAGCGAGGCCAACAAAAAAAGAAAGAAAGAAAAAAAAAACACTGCTTCCACAATTGGTGATCTGATTGGTGCATTATAATTTATAAAACTAGTGATAGCGGTGAACCCATGTGAAAGCAAATGTTACTTTAATCCCTGGCATTGCTTTATATGTGAGTTTATTTTTGGTTTTTCAATGTGTTTGTTCAATTGTTTGTGATTGTGTGAGAGAAAGATTTAAAGGATTGGTCTTTGAATGTGTTTTAAATAAAAAAATTCACCATTTTTTTACAATTGGTGATGTGATTGGTCCATTATAATTTATAAAAGTAGTGTTAGTGGCGAACCCAAGTGAAAGTAATGTTTGCATCTTTAGCATTGTTCTAAATGTAAGTTGAATGTTGCATTTATTTTTTCTTCAGGGAGTTCGTGGGGCATACAGTGAGTCAGCAGCAGAGAAGGCGTACCCGTTTTGCGAAGCAGTGCCTTGCGAGCAATTCGAAACTGCTTTTGAAGTGAATACTTTTAAACCCTTTGCCCATATTTTTACAAATGTTTATTCAATTTTGCTTTATATAATGTGACCTTATTTATATGCTAATGGCAGCTGTTAGGGAAGCAATGTGAACTGTTTGTTTAATTTATAAGTATAGATGATTATGGGAAGATTTGATTTATTCAAAGCCTTCCTTCATGGTTGCAGTCTTGTTGTATGACAATGGAGATGTTAGGAAAGCAATTAGAGCACTAAACTGCTTCTCTTTGATTATTCTTGTTTTATATTTAGGATTGGGGAAACAATGTCACTTTCCCATGAATGTGTGTCGATCATAATTGTTGTAGCATTAATATGATTAATCGAATGTCCTTCAGCACAGTTGTAGCCTTGTCTTAAGAGCAAGGGTTGACCCTTTTCAATAAATGAATATGTTGTAGTTTTAATGATTAGGGATTGATTAATCTTCTTTTCCCTTCTTTTCCACTGTAGGCTGTTGAAAGGTGGCTTGTTGACAGAGCAGTTTTACCAATTGAGAATTCTTTAGGTGGGAGCATCCACAGAAATTATGACCTTTTACTCCGGCACAGATTGCATATTGTAGGCGAAGTTAAATTTGCAGTTCGGCATTGCTTAATGGCCAATCATGGTGTTAAACTTGAAGACCTGAAAAGGGTTCTTAGTCATCCGCAGGTATGGACCATATGGTAAATAGTACTTTTTGCTTTTCTCTAGTCTGTTTTGCTGAGATTTATTTGAATTTGGGTCATATCTCAGGCTCTTGCTCAGTGTGAGCACACGCTAACAAGGTTGGGGTTGGTCAGAGAAGCAGTTGATGACACTGCTGGAGCTGCAAAGGTATGCCTAGATATAATAGTGGAGCAGCAGGTTTGCTAATCTTTTAATTATTTTTGTTTTTAAATGGTGCCGATATTACTTCATGATACATTTTAGCTGCTGTGGTTATGGTGGGAGGAAGCTGCTCTTCTTGCCTCCCCCTCAGGGGTCAGGGGCCTCTAAGGCGAACCCAATTTTGTTTAATTGTCTTTAATTTTTATACTTGAGCATTAAAAAATTTTGCATTAATTGATATCACTTTAATTGTTTGCAACTATTCATGGATTGTTTATTATTTTTGTTGATTGGAGCAAATGTGCTCTACCTCAACTGGCACCTCTTCCTCTTGCAAGTGCTAGGTGGAGGGTGAGGTTGTGGATTCAAGGCCCACTAGGTGCATGTGTTACATAACTATAATTTTTTTTTTTGGCTGACTGGAACTTGTTGTAACTGTGTAGCATGTTGCATTCCACAAACTAAATGATACAGGAGCAGTAGCTAGCTCTACAGCTGCAATGATCTATGGGTTGAACATACTTGCCCAAGATATTCAGGTTGCATCCAAGCCATTTTTTGTGTTGATTTTCTTGGGATATGGCAGGTTTTCATTGGGTTGCTCATTTCCCTTTTTTCTCCCTTTTTTAATAGGACGACTCTGATAATGTTACTCGATTCCTAATGCTGGCGAGGGAACCCATAGTTCCAGGCACAGATAAGCCATTCAAGGTCAGCCCCTTCAAGATGCAAAATTACTGGCCGTTGAATTACTATTTCATTTTGTTCTTTTGTAGCTCTTCTCTTGATTGACCCTATGCCCACGAACTATTTTAAACTGAGTTTATGACTAATAGTGGTATTGATTTCACAGACAAGTATAGTTTTCTCACTAGAGGAAGGTCCTGGAGTGCTTTTCAAGGCACTTGCTGTTTTTGCTCTGCGGGAAATCAACCTTACTAAGGTATGTTTTTGTTATCCTTCAAATGGATGGTGCCTTTTCATAGTTTCATTTGCAGGTGTGTGTTCAGGCAGTGTTCATTGCCTTCTTTGTTTTGTTTTACTAGATTGAAAGTCGTCCCTTGCGGAAGCAGCTTGTAGGAGCATCTGATGATAATAACAATGGGTATCCAAAGTAAATATCCTTAGAAAGATCTTCTCTGCCTTATATATTTAGAGTGCTGATGCATATTTCTTCGATCATAATTAAAATTTAGCAACAAGGTTTCAAAGTTGAGTTGTATCTCTGAGAGACTTAAGCTGTAGGCTTTTTTACCTGATTATGTGTTTACATTCTCTTTACAGATATTTTGACTATCTTTTCTATGTGGACTTTGAAGCATCAATGGCTGACCAGAATGCACAGAACGCTCTAGGGCATCTAAGGGTGAGTTTTTTGAAAATTTATCCCTTATCTCCAACCCAATTTAGGAAAAATCATAAACATACATTGTTTGAAATTATTTACTTTCTTTGCAGGAGTTTTCTACATACCTTCGAGTGCTAGGGAGTTATCCTGTGGATACTATCATGTTATGAATGAAATCTAAATAAATGTGGTAAGAGTCACTTGTCAAAACAGAAGTGTTAATATAAAATATCTGAAAAATTGTCATGTAGATGTCTTAAAGGCTTCAGTTTGTAGTAGATGATTATTTGAAGAAGAATGCTTAATTTTTTTTTTTTGGCTGACACAGGAACGCTTTTTTTTTTTTTTTTTTTTTTTTTTTTTTTTTTTTTTGATAAGTGAAGGAAATTTTATTCATAGTCTTAAGGAGTCACCCAAGTATACAGGAAGTATACAGCAGGGGACCAAAACAATCAAATACATAAATTATAAGCATCAAGAATGCTTAATTGTTTATAGTGTTATAGGAAACTTTTCTTTTACTCTGATTTGGAACATGTTCAGATCGTACTGGCAAATAGTTGAATTCTCACTCTCATTATGATCCATTCCCAGAAATCCATATATTAAATACAGACTGGGTAATGTTGAAAACAATCATTTTAGGGTACTCACCATATCAAAGTTATGCTTAAATTACAAAAATTTTAAACATCCGCTGACATTTGACTGGATCTGTTTTGATTGAGTGGTTGTACTTGTACAGGGAGACATCTCATGGTGCATAGAACTTATTGACGAAGTAGTTTCAACCATGGCCAGATAACATTGCCAATAACCTTTAGGTCAAATGGCATTTCCTATTGGCTATTGTTCTAACTGAGATATCAAGGTTTCGAATCTCCCCTCCCCCACAAAAAATATATTTAGAAAAAAATAGTTTGTAGTATCAGAATAAATCAGGAATTAGAACTTGGTTTGAAGTGTGACTAGATTATGAGAATAAAAGGCTCATGAATAATTGGAGTTAGGGATATATGGAATGTAGATTGGTGAAACTAGGAGGTTGATGGCAGGAGAGCATTAATAACATTTCGATTGGAAGGGATCTTTTTAGTTATTTTGATTGCAGCAGTAGGGGATTCTACTTTCTTCCTAAGGAAAAGCTTCTCTCTTCGTGAACATGGTGTTTAAGAAAGAGGGTTTTTAAAAGAAACTCTCCATGACCAGGAGAGCATTAATTACATTTAAAACCATCTGATCCCACTGGATAAAAGGAGCAAGATTTTGCCTGGTGGGTACTGATTGTCCTTTGCCCAAACTATATATACTCCTTTGGAACGTTTTGGGTGCGTCAATTTGGTGGCTTCTATTTTATTGATCTCTTATAGAAATCATTATTTAAATGGATGTTGATGTAGGATTTTCCTTCACTAACGAAATCTGTTCAGCATGCAAAATTCTGTATTTAACAGTTGATGTTTCTGCATAGATATTCTTGCTCCTTGTGGGGCAATGTTTGGGAAAATCGCATATATTGATTTATGCGAATATTTTGATGTTACTTTATCTCATTCAGCGTTTCCATACCCTCTAATTTCTGATTCTCTTTCTCTTCTTGTCAATGCTGAGCAGGGCTTCTGGAGAGATCAATAATGTTATATCGGTAGTTGTTTCCCTTCATAGCTTTGGTTTGTCTCCATCCTCAAATTTCCGGAATATTGATCGACATGAAGGTTTATTAAAGAACGTTATATGTTTGTGGCCAATGCAGTGAATCACTGCACCACCAAATTTTGGTTATTACATCAATGCGGCTGTGTTGTCTTCCCTCAATATTGACCTTGTAATTACTAGATTAGTTGGTACTTTAAAGATTCCCTTTTTTTAGAGAGGTGGGAGCTTTTCACGTGATTGAGGTTTTCTTGGGAATATTAATTGGGTTTTTTTTTTGCCGTGCTTGTTCAATATATTCTATTGGTTCATTTGGTCGTTCACACTGGATGTATTTCACTGAAGCATAAATTTAATATACCAGATTATCTCTTCGTAACATTCAAACTAAGAAGTTCTTCTACGGTCATAACCAAATTTCATATAATTTCTCACAAGAAGTTAAGGGGGTGTTTGGATTTCTAGTTTTTATAACTCATAACTCAAAAATGGTGGGACTTATAGCAAGAAGTCCGTTTGGGAAGGAGATAACTTTGTTTCCATAATTCTGTTTTCGTCACTCAATTTTCTGATTTTTGAGTTATGAGTTATAAAAGTTGAAAACACATTTTGGCTGTTTTCAATTTTCATATCTTATAACTTAATGGTATTTTTGTAATTAAACACACATAATGGGACTCATTACATTGTATTGTCAACTCAACTCTTGCCAGTGTCTCATTCTTTCTCTCTTTCTTTCTTCTCCTGGGTTTGGTCACCATTGTTGTTCTTTTTTTTTTCCCTTCTTCTTTCACTAGGTTCGATCTCCACTGTTCTTCCTCTTTTTTTTTTTTTTTTTTTTTTTTTTTTTTTTTTTCACTGGGTTCGGTCTCCATTTTTTTGTTGTTGTTGTTGCTGTTTTTGTTATTGTGGTTGAAGCTAGGTTTGGGTTTGTGTTTTGGGAGGGTAATAGGGGTGAAAAGAAAATGGTAGGGCCCACAAAACAGTTTTACTATAACCAAGTGATAGGTATGAGACCCATAAATAGTGTGAAAAATATTGTGTTGAAAAGTGAGTGATAGTGCCAAACAGGGTGTAGTGTTTTAAGTGATTAGTGATAAGTGACGAGTGATGGAATTGAATGAGGAGTAATGAGTGATGAAAAAATAAAATCCAAACAAGGCCTAAGATGCTAACCCACCATAACTCGAAACAAGTATTGTGAAAATAATGTAGACTTTGGTGTGCTTATAAACTTTATCTTCAAACTAAAGACCGCAAATTAACCTTACATTTTCTTTTCGTACCCATTTAGGACAGATCCACTTTTTCTTTTCATACCCATTTAGAACAGATCGGAGTCACCTCCCAGGCTCCCACTACAGAAATTTGTTAGGTGACATAGTCTCAGCAGCGCCTGCGAATAAGTGCAATTGTAACACCAGACCAGGGTGAATAATTCATGCGGAGGCTTTCAGAATATGTAATGTGAAGCCAACCCACATTTGCCGATGTACAGCAGAGTAGCAGACTCATCTTAAGAACATAATAAAGTGACCAAGGAGAATAGTTTTTCTTCATGTGTTCATTAAGTGCACAACAATTTTATGGTCTATGTAACTGAGGTATCTTTCAACAAAAAAAGAAAAAGAGAAAGTAACTGAAAGTATCTAATGGCAGTTGCCAACAACTAAAGTTTACATGGATCTATTAAGCTTAGGAATCAGGAATCATAGCATTCCTCCTCCAACCAAAAAAAGGGGGAAAGAAAAACAAATGCCATCAAATATTTGCACTCTTGGAGATCTTTTTGAGTCTTTAAGAGTAATGCAGAACAGAAATTTGGTTAAAAGACTTTTACAAATAACACTAGTCTTCCATACCCTCGTTTTGTAGTGGGGCAGGCTTCACCTTTTGGCCATTAAACTTCTGATGAGGCTTAGGATCTCACTACGCATCTCTGCAACACTTGATGGGGTGACTTGCTCCTTCACAGAAGAAAACCACATACCATCTCCCTCTTTGTCTTCACCACTATTATGCCAGCTGCAAATAGCTTTTGCAATGGCAGTAACATACAAGCCACAATCATAACCATTCACTTGCTGTGGTGAATCAGTGCATTCTAGATAACTAGCAGTTGATGCTGAATCGGAGGCCCCTATATATCCAACAACAGCCTTATATAGTCGTCTAGCATGCCAATCATTAATTCCTCTATTGCTATCATGATGAACAAATACATTAGCATTTCTCTTGAATGCAAGTAAGCTCCAATGAGACCCAGCTTCAGCTTCGCATACATCTTCATTGTCATTTACAGGAAAGATTACCAGTTTCTTGTCAGGAAGATGAAGGGGTTCAACAAAATCTTTGAGACTCTCCACAGCTGGGCAATTCATTATCCAAAAAGCAATGGAAGGTGGAACAAGTAGGATTTCCTGAGCAGGATAGCATGAAGAAAGGTAACTGAAATAGAACTCAATGATTTGATCATTGAGAAAATATGGGCCACTAAGGATGTCCATATCAGATTGTCTGAGTACAACATCATTGTAGCTAAGTATCTTTTCATTGGCTCTAGGATTTCCCATTAAGTGGATATCAGTATGCATTCCTGGTCAAATAAACTTCAAATTAGATGAAGCCAAGCTCTATTATTTAAACTTAAACAGTACACCATTGAGATAGGGAAGAAATACAATCCTTTGTGTGTTGGCATTACATCATCCTAATCTATTATCTTTCTTTCCCTTTATAATAGCTCCAGATTTTTCAAAACAGAATTCTCCAAAATCTCTAACTCTGGGTTTTTGTTTGGGGGGGGGGACTCACAATCCATGGAAAGCTTTGCCATACAATTTACTTTATTAACTTAAGGCAGGACCCAGGATATTGTAGGGGAGTGGGGGAGTCAAGTCGTATTAATTTCTGGCAAGAAAAATGATTCTTGGGGAAGAGCACTTGATTTTCATCAGCACTAGTTTTCTATAAGTTGCATGACAAGAAACATCCTCGCAAAAATGAGATCTTCAAGTAATCACCGCATATTTAAAGCAACCATTGAAGAAAAGTTAAACCTAATATCTCTGATGAGATCCTACTACATGATTACATTAAAGCAACTATTATTAAACAATTTCTCATATTTCAAGTACATTCAGGGTCTTCCAAATAATTTATCTGATATGTATAACCAGAATGAATCCCAGCCTACAAGCTAAAGACTTCCAAGATTAGCTTCCTCACTCTAACTTGGATGCTCATTAGATACAGAATCTAAAATGGGCCATAATTGATTTCGACTTGGTTTTAGATCTCATATTTATGCTTCTTACGGGGAAAAAATGTTAACAAGGCTCTCATACTCAATCTACTGCATGGAGTACTTTCAATAAAGCTCCTTTTGTTTTTTATAAGTAACATAAAGCTGATAGTTCTAAGAAGAACAATGAACATTAATGTTGATGATGAGTATCACAGTTCATTAGCTTCTAACATGGACTGAGCATCAACTGAAAAGATATATTAAAGGAAAGAAAAATAAAAAATTTTGGAAAAAGACTAGAGACAATAGCTTCCCATAGGCTTTCACCAAAATGTATCATTAAGTATTCAACATTAATTCATTCTCTCTAGCACATGCACAAGCACATTGAACAATGTAACATTTGCAAACAAAACCTTGTCACCATGAGAAATTCTTCTTTTTAATACTTCTCATTATCATCCAAACCTCACCACCTTCATAAAGCTCCCACTTCCCACCCTCTAATCCCTTTATAAAGAATACACCATGCAAAGAAATCGCATAAGACAATAAAGAGTCTTAAAGGAGAACATCAACTGACCCACTGCTGATATTCAAACCAGAAAGAAGCGGATTGTTGTATTTCCTCAAGAACAAAGTTTTCCTTCAAATCAATTTGGAGTAATCTCCTTCAATACATTACGCAGTGATTCAAATAATCATCCATGTATATTTCAATCACACAACTCATTAACTCATCTAAAAAGGTCACATGACTATTAGATAGATCATGTGATTAAAAAAAGTCAGAAGAACTTTCCTCCAGACCAGAATTTTCCAAACAAGAATTCTGTCCATTCTCAAAAATATTTCACCCCACCATCCTACCAGTCCATACCATAAATGAGCTACCAATCAACTCTTTAAATAAAAAAAGGAGGCATGTTTATATCAGCAGCATATGTACATGGGGAGTACTCATTTCGACAAGTTATCTAACTTGTTACAGCAACGACCCGCTCACCCCATAAAAAATTAGTTATTTACATATTCCAATTGACCCTTTAAGAGGGCTATACTTACACACACAACCCTGATGACCCCTCATACCAAACTGAAATCATACAAGAACATAATATGACCATTGCCACACATGACAAAAACCTCTTTAAGACCCTTCATAGTGCCTCAACCAAAACCTTCCAAATTCAAGTTCTTGTAAATCTTGAGAAATTTGTCATTTTATCAACAAACTAAATTGTTTCACATTTTTCAAAAAGTAAACAAATGGGTTTCTTTCCCATCCAAGATTCGCTAAGAAGCCAATGCCAACACTTTTTTTTAAAAAAAAAAAAAATTCATTCAAATAATTGAATTCAATCATCAAGAAAGTTTATCCTAAAAGCCAATAAATACATAAATGTCATCAAGGAACAAGAACAACAAACCTAATCTTTGCTTCAGTACTTGGAGACCATTAAAAATTAGAGGGAAATTGTAAAACAAGAAGACGAAGAAGAAGAAAATGAAGGGCTGGGATGGGAGAGACTTACAGTCAGAGCGATTAAAGAAGTGGCGAAGAAAGTTCTCTCTCACTGACAGTAACAGAGCTCTGTATTGCGGATTCGGGTATGGTGCGCACTGTGCTAGCTAATTAAGTGTCAAGAGGCCTTCTTTAAGCGGCTAGCTCGGCCCAACAATATTTATAGGCTTTTTTTTTTTTGAAAGAATGTTGTGATGATTACAAATTACAAATGTCAATAAAAAAAAATTGGCAATTTTCTTTTTCCTTTTTCTTAAAAAAATTGTTTGGTATTTTTTTTACAGGATAGTTATTGTAAAGTCACAATTTGAGTCTCTAACTCACAATATGGATGAACTTAAGCCCAAAAAGTCTAATATAATGAATTTGTAAATGGTGAGTTTGAAAACTATGTTTTAATGAATCAGATAACTATAGTGGATTCAGATGACAAGAAAATAAAGATAGACTGATTTATTATAAAGAAAATTATCCTTGGCACAGTTCAAGGAGATCAATTCTTATAAATTTCTTTCAAGTTTGATTATAAGTTCAACTTTTGATTACTACAGTGTTTTTTCTCTTAATTTCTTGATCTCTCTCTTCAAGATCTTCTTTCTATTTTATACTCCTTCATCTCTACTGTCCACATGTAGACTAGATTGCTAGTGTTGATCATTGTCCCATCAACACCTTTTTGAAGTCTTTCAGGAGTAGTTATAAGGCTGAAAGATACTGTTTAAGTATCACTTCTTCATTAATGCGGTCAGAGAGTTAGCTGTAGAGCATTTAATGCGGTGGTAGCAGTTTTCCCTTAAGATATTTCATGGCCTCCCCCTGTCCTGTTCCTTCTGGATACTTATCCTCATCAGTGGAATTGTCCGGAACGTTGCTCTTGGTGTCAGACTATACCTTTTGACCTCGGCTTTGCTCAGCCGAGGAAGTATTCCTCCTTGAACTGCCTTCTTGGATGATCATGGTCAGGCATCACCTCTTTAGTTACCAACACGAATTTTTAGGAAGGTGTTTACCCGACCTTAGACTACTTAATGTCCTCAGATTGGGACCTTGGCATAATATATACATAGATATGTACTCTTGGGCTTATCACCCCTATAATAGCCCATCGAGATTCTTCTTTCTGGCTCTTTGGGAAGAAAGTAGGATTTCGATGTCACTATAGTTACTCCGTGCTCATCATACATCACCTCTGCCTACGCAGATGCCTTTTTAACTGACTAAGACATGCTCCTGATGCTTCGGCATATGAGACGCACCTTCATTAAATTTTTACGACTCCCTGTCCTCCACGTTCTACGGCGCGATGCAAGTCTAATGGCTGAGGATTTTGCTAGAACCCAGGCAGGAGTTTTCCTGCTTGTAACTATCTTTTTGATATAAATACTGCCCAAATCAATCATTCTTCTCATGTTAGTGCTCATACACTGAACCTGCAAACTTATTCAATCTACTCGTGCCCTCACAAATTTCAAGAGCCTATCCGAGGAGACCTTTCATCCCTATGTAAGTCTTTACAAACCATTCAAATTTTTTTTTATCTACTTTTCTTTGCGTTACGTCTTTTTCTCCTCGGCTTCTCTTACTTCTCCCAATCTTCTTAGTACCTCCAAATCTTCCTTGAGAATGGGTAGATTCGCCTGTTTAGTAGATTCTGAGGAAGGTTTAGAGAGCTTTAAGGCTCAGTATAAGATCCCGCCAAGAGTTGCCATTAGGTATTGTAAGGAAGGGCAATGACATGAGGAGAAGTAAGAAGGAGAGATAGTAATCCCAATGATTGCCTTTATAGAAAGAGGGATGAGAATCCTTATGGGCACAGTTACTAAAGACTACCTTAGGGCCCATAGATTAGCTCGCACCTAGTGTGCACCAAACATGTTTAGAATCCTAGGTAGTGTAGATGCCCTTAATGAAAGAATGGGCTTAAATCTCATTCACCACGACGTCAATTGTTACAATCTCCACCACCTAAAGGGACAAGGGTATTACCTTAAAACTAGGCACCTTGAGGTAAAGCTCATCTCATGCCTCCCCGAATCCAACAAGGGCATGAACAAAGATTTCTTGATCATCTCGGGGGAGTGGCACGATGGCCTCCCATACCCAACGAGAGATGGGAAACCAAGTAGGAATTTAGGTCTAGGTCTATTACTTGAAAATCACCCCTTCTTCCCTTGACATGTTCTACTCTTATTAGCTTATGTTCATGCTAGTGATTTGAGCTCCTCCTCTAATTTATACCCTTTTTTCTTTAATGATGCTTTCCTTGTTTTTCCAATGGTTTTGCAGACAAGTACGCTGCCATCCCCAACCTCAATCTTGTCAATTAGTCAAGCTTGGACAAAATATTGAAGGCTGAGGTGTTCGTCCGCACAGACGGTCAACTCAGAGCGGCCCATCTAATTTTGGATTACAACCTAATCTCGTCCAGCTTTCAAGCACCAAAGTGCCAGATAAAGGCGAGAGACCCCCGCCTTCATTTGATCAACGTCACCGTGCCTGGCTTTCTTAACTCAGGCCTGGGACCTTAAGGGGTATTAAAAGTAGAGCCACTTCTGCCGTGCAAGGCCAAGGACAAAGCGACCCTTTCTCAACCAACCACTAGAGAAGAAGAAGAAGAAAAAGTAGAAAAAGGGGTGGTTGAAGTGTTCGATTTCGAGGACGACTTTGAGGTATTCAACCGACCTCAATCTCCAGAGGCTTCCATTGGTGACTTTAGTCACTTACCCATAGCCGAAGTAAGCTAGACGCAAGCAGATTCTTCCATCCCAAAAGCGATGGGGATAAAGCGCAAGCCTAGGGTTGGTCTCCTTGATGTCATGGAATCTCAATCCAAGAGCAAGGTGCTTAAGAAGACTTCCCAGGCTAAGCTCCCCCCTCCTCCACCTTTTCTGCATCCCTAACCTGATCCCGTGGATCTCAAGAGAAAAAGGGATTAGAGAGGTCCCGAAGTAGTGGAAGGGGGGAAGGGCCCCCTCTCCACGGAGGCCGAGCACCAGAGGGGAGGTAAACAGGCCAAGGTAACCTAGACCTTATTAGATAAAAGAGTTGAGTCCCAGGTAGGGGTCCCTGCTTGGATGCCTGCTCTGGTGCCTTATGACGCTCCCTTGCCTATGGATGCTTCCATTAGAAACTTTTAGCAAGGGAAAGCCGGATATATGGCCGACGCAGTGGAGTAGGCCTTGTTGCTGCCTGAGGATATGGCTGACTTAAGGTCATTGAGGAAGCGTGAGGTCTTTCTTAGTTTAAAGAGAGACCTTGTTATGGTAAGTCTACTATCCACCCTCCTTTTCTTTTATCATAGTAATAAGTTTCTTCTTTCTTTTCTCTTTTTTTTTTTTGTTTTGTTTTGTTTTGTTTTTGTACTTATATTTTGCGCATTTATTTATTTATTTTTTAAAAGGCCGTCCAGGCTACCCACAAAGCTGAGGAGATAGTCATTAGCTCTCACAAAATGATGAAGGAGGAGGAGGGTAGGCACACTGCCGCCTTGAAAGCCTTCGAACTAGCAGAGAAGAAATCTCAAGACCTTACTGCCAAGCTAGTTGGGGTTGATCGGGATAAGAAGAGCGCCGAGGCCGCTTTGGGCATGGCAAAAAGGCAGGTGAAGGCTCAGTGCAAGCAGCTTCGCCAAGCTGAGGATGATCTCTCTGCTGCTAGAAGCTAAATCAAGATCTTAACCAAGAAACTGGAGGAGGCCGAAAAGGCAAAAGAGCAAGCCAAGCAAGAAGGGTACGAGGTAGGTGTGGCTGAGATCGAAGAAGCCCTCAGGTTTGAGGTCACATAGGTGTGCAGGTTTTACTACCTTCAAGTGTGGAATGAGGCCCTCGACCAAGTTGGAGTTGAGGCCTCTTCTGCTCTTAGGAGAGTAGATAATGTGTATTATTCCTAAGCCATACGCACCTTAGGCTCCTCAAGCTCCAAGGCCGACTCGGTCTCCTTGGGGACAGATGAAGGCAAGGAAAGCCCAGCTAAAGCTCTTCCAGTTGCTGATATCTCCTCCAAGGGAGTACAGCTGTCCAAGGATGCTAAAAAGGCAGATGACAATACCAAAGAACGGGCCCATAATGCTGCTCTGCCTCCAGTTGTGTCCAGAGACCCCTCCAAGGAGAAAGAGGCTTCCCACAGCATGAAGATTGTGTTAGCAACTCTCCCTATACCTTTAAAAGAAGACCTCAAAGGCAAAGATCAAGCCTCCACCATGGCAGCCTCTACCCAACCTTCCAAAAATCCCAAAGACAAACTTGTAATAAAAATGAAGTCATAGGTTGTCTTTTTCTCTTTTTCCCCCATTTTTTTTATCGTTGTTTTTGTTTCCAAGCTTTGTAATCATGTCAACCTTTTGTAATCTACTTGCCTTTCTTAGAGGCTTAATATTAATGAAAACTGCAAGTCTTTCTCTTATACTTTTGATGTTTATATTGATCCAAACATAATTTCTGTTTCATTCAACACTTGATAAAATGTGATAATGAGGTATAACTTGACTTATTGATCTGCATAAGTGGCACCATAGTTGTCACACATCACATGATCAGTAGCAAGACATGTTAAACTTACCAAGTCCACCATCTCAGCAAAGTATAACTTTAACTCTAAAAACATACACGTTAGTGTAGTATCCACACAGGTCTAACTCTACTCAATTCTCCACTTAGCAATAAGTTTAAGGAATTGGAGATAATAATCAGTTTTCAAACGGACCATGGATATACTTTCAAATGCTTCAAGTGATGCTAATGAGTGTTCATTTGTTCATGTCATTATGACAAAGATTTTTACCACCTTAGCATGGCAAGTTCTACTTGATACTTAGATGAATAACAGAAAGTATGAGCTTGCCCAAGGTATATGGTCTGAGGATCCAAGCATAACTAGGGTATTATTTAACACTTAGACAAATAACTTAAGTCATCAACTTATCCAAAGTATGTAGTTCGAGGAGTCAAGCATGACCAAGGTTTTGTTTGATACTTAGGAAAATAGTTTAAAATATCAATTTACCCAAGGTATGTGGTTCGAGGAGTCAGACATGACCAAGATTTTGTTTAATACTTAAGAAAATAACTGGAAGTATTAATTTACCTAAAGCATGTGATTTGAGGAGCCAGATATAGTTAAGATTCTGTATATACTCATATAGGTAACTTAAAATATCAATTTACCCAAGGTATGTGGTTCAAGGAGCCAGGCATGACCAAGGTTTTGTTTGATACTTAGGAAAATAGCTTAAAATATCATTTTATCTAAGGTATGTGGTCTGAGGGGCCAGACATGACCAAGGTTCTGTTTGATACATAGGAAAATAATTGGAAGTATTAATTTATCCAAAATATGTGATCCGAGGAGCCAGGTATAGCTAAGGTTCTGTTTAATACTTAGATAGGTAACTTAAAATATCAATTTACCCAAGGTATGTGATTCGAGGAGCCAAGCATGACCAAAATTCTATTTGATACTTAGAAAAATAGCTTAAAATATCAATTTACTCAAGGTATGTGATTCGAGGGTCCAGGCATGATCAAGATTCTATTTGATACTTAGGAAAATAACTAGAAGTATTAATTTACCAAAAACATCTGGTTCGAGGATCCAGTTATAGCTAAGGTTCTGTTTAATACTCATATAGGTAATTTAAAATATCAATTTACCCAAGGTGTGTGGTCCGAGGAGCCAAGCATGACCAAGGTTCTGTTTGATATTTAAACAAATGGTAGGACGCATGACGCATAATGTAATAAACCCAAATATGGTAAAGAAAGCTTTCATTAGTAATAACACATTCTCTGGTTGTTTACATTCCAAGGGCATGGTACAACATTTTCATCTAGATCTTCAAGATAATATGCATCTATTCTAGCCATTGAAGTGATGCGATATGGGCCTTCCCAGTTGGGTCCCAATTTTTCACATGCTAGTTTCTTTGCAGTTCCCAAAACCTTTCTTAAGACCAAGTCCCCAGGCACTAGCAGCCTTAACTTTATATTTGAATCATACCCTTGCTTGAGCTTGTGTTGATAGTATGCCAGCTGAACCATAGCATTTTCTCTTCGCTCTTCAATTAAATCTAAACTCTTCTCCAATAGCCCATCATTGCTACTCAGAGTAAAAGAGCTTGTTTTCAGCGTTGGAAATTTCGTCTCTAGAGGAATCACAGCCTCAGCCCCATAAGTCATTGAAAATGGCGTTTCTCCAGTGGACCTACGAGGTGCAATTCGATATGTCCAAAGGACGTGTGACAACTCTTTCACCTATTTTTCCTTTGCATTATCCAGTCTATTTTTGAGTCCACTTACTATGACCTTATTGACAACATCTGTCCATTTCCCTGTGGACATGCCGGGGTGGAATATTTATTTGTTATGCCTAGATCACAGCAATACCTCTTGAAGGTTTTGCTATTAAACTAAAGACCATTGTCTGAGATGAGTGTACGAGGGATTTCAAACCGAGTGACAATATTTTTCCAGATAAATCTCTTGGCATTCATATCTCTGATATTTGCTAGTGGTTCAGTTTCAACCCATTTTGTGAAGTTATCCATGCCGACCAGCAACCATCTCTTATTTCCTGCAGCCTTAGGGAATGGTCTTACAATATCCAAGCCCCATTGAGTAAAAAGCCAAGGACTGGATAGAGGATTAAGGACATTTCCTGGTTGGTGAATGTTTGGGGCAAATCTTTGGCATTGGTCGCATTTCTTCACATACTCTTGTGCTTCCCTTTGCATATTTGGCCACCAATATCCCTGAGTGAGGGCCCTGTGAGACAAAGATCTGCCTCCTGTGTGGCTTCCACAAATCCTTTTACGTAACTCTTTCAAGAGTAGCTCAACTGCTTCAAGGTGTATGCATAGCAAATATGGTCCAGAAAAAGAGCGCTTGTATAATTTTTGGTCCTCAGACAACCAAAACTAAGGAGCCTTTCTTCGTACCTTGTCAGGCTCAGACTTACCCTTGGGTAAGATGTCTTCCTTAAGGAATAGCACAATAGAATCCATCAAGTTAGGACCCACCATAATTTGATGAATATGAACCATGTTTCTCCGTATTTTAGTAGATTTATACAAGTCTTCTATAAAGATCACTCGAGGTAAGCTTTGTGTCGAGGAGGTTGTGAGTGTGGCAAGAGAGTCAGCATGTGTATTTCTACTTCTAGGGATTTATAATAAATTAAAAGACTCAAATCCTGATTGTAAGTGTCCACTACCTTTCCACCCATTCTCTAAACCATAGTCATCCTTACCAATAGAGCCTCGTACTCGGCCTCATTATTGGTGGCCAAGAAGCCCAACTTTAAGGATTTTTCAATGATGATATTCTCAGGAGAAATTATAACCAGCCTCACTCCAAATCCTCTTTGATTTGCTACACCATCAACGTGTACTCTCTAAGATAAAGTCTCTTGTTGGGAGACCATGCCAATTGATTTTTCATCCATGTTCGGTTTTTCACTTTTTTCTTCAAATGGGGTTTTAGCAAACTTGGCCACTAGGTCAGTGAGGATTTGACCTTTGATAGAGGTACGATGCATGTATTTGATATCAAAAACTCCTAGAATCGTACATCACTTGGCAATCCTCCTTGTGTAATCAGCACTCCAAAGTAGAGATCTAAGCAGAAGTTGGGTTAAGATAACAACTGTGTATGATTGGAAGTAGTAGGGGAGCATACGCGTAGCATGCATCACTGCCAAAATGGCTTTTTCCAGTGGTAGGTAACGGATCTCGGCCTCATGTAGTGACTTGCTCACATAATAAACTAGTATTTGTAAACCACTATTAACCCGTACAAGCACCAGGCTCACCGCATGGGAAACCACAGCAATGTAAGCAAACAAAATCTCATCTACCTTGGGTCTAGACATAATGAGTGGCCGAGATAGGTATTCCTTCAACTGTTGGAAGGCCAAGATACATTCCTCGATCCATTCAAATCCTTTCCACTTGTTTAACAATTGGAAGAAAGGTCTACACCTGTCTACTGACCAAGAGATGAATCAGTTTAGAGCAGCAGTCATTCTTGTCAACTTCTGGACCTTTTTGGGATTCCAAGGTGGATGTAAATTATTAATTGCTTTAATTTGGTCAGAGTTGACTTCAATTTCGCGGTGTCTAATCATGTACCCCAAGAACTTCCCTGATCCGACACCAAAAGAGCACTTAGAAGGATTCAGTCACAACTTGTGTTTCCTTAATATCTCAAAGATATTGCCAAAGTCGTTAACATGCTCGAATTTCAACTTGCTCTTGACCACCATGTCGTCTATATAAATTTCAATGTTTTTTCCTAGCTGTGGGTCAAACATCCTGGTCATCATCCTCTGATAAGTAGATCTTGCATTCTTTAGATCAAAGGGCATCACCTTGTAGTGGTAATTCCCAGTAGGAGTGACAAAAGTTGTCTTCTCCTAATCATCCGGAGCTAAAGGTATCTGATGGTACCCTTGAAAGGCATCCAAAAAGCTCATCCGAGGATGACTTATCGTCATGTCAACTAACTGATAAATCCGAGGCATGGGGAAAGGGTCCTTGGGACAGGCCTTGTTCAAGTCTGTGAAGTCTACACATACCTGCCACTTCCCATTCTTCTTCTTCGTTACCACTGTATTGATCAACCATTCAGGGTAGAACACTTCCTTAATAGTCCCAACCTGCTTAAGCTTGTTCACCTCTTCCTTGATAGCGTCAAAATACTCTTTAGATGAGCGCCGAGGTAGTTGTTTCCTAGGGAGGACAGTTGGGTTGACATTCAGATGATGGAAAATGAAGTCTGGATCCACCCTAGGAGCTTTATAAGCATTCCATGCAAACACATCAATATTTTCTCTAAGAAACACTATCAGTTTCTTCTTCTCTTGAGGAGCTAGCTAAGCTCCGACCTAAAAGAACTTATCCGGATCACCATCTATAACAATTTCTTCCAACTTCTCACACTTTGTCCCTTCTGACACTGCCTCTGTAGATAGGACCGGAATCCTTGATTGCTATGAGCCCTCCTCAGTAAAGGTCGAGGAATTAGTTCCAGGTTGATGCATGATTGCAACTACCAGGCATTGCCTAACCATGGATTAACTCCTAATAAATTCTTTAATCTGGTCCCTCGATGGGTATTTCACTGTTAAGTGCAAAGTTGAAAAAACAGCCCTTATGGCATAGAGCCAGAGCCTTGCCACAGTGGCAGTGTAGGGGAAATAAGTATCCACCATAATGAAATCTACTTCCACTACCTCGAAATCTGCTTGCACGAGCAATCTATCTGACCCCTTGGGATGATAACTTTTCCATTAAAGCTCACCAAAGGTGAATCATAGTTTGTCAAATCCTCAGGTTTCAAGTTGAGCCCTCTATACAAGTTAGGGTACATAATCTCGGCACCATTGCCCTGGTCGACCAGTACCCCTTTCATATCATACCCTCCTATCCTAAGGGTGACCACTGAAACATCATCATATAACTATATGGTTCCAATATTGTCATCGTCCGAAAAACTCAGTGTCGGTCGGATCTCCATTCTAGCCCTTTTCGGCTCAGAATTAGAGTCCTGGGTTGGTAGTCAAGCTACAGACATTACCCTGGAAGGATAAGAACTAGTCCTCCCAGGTGTAGTAAAGATGACATTAATTGTCCCCAAAAGGGGTCTTGAAGAAGCATTCCCTTGAGCCTCTGACCTTACTCGGTCTCTTTGCCCATTGGGTCGATACAGAAATTGTTGTAACCTTCCATCTTTGACCAATTGTTCCAGATAATTCCACAGAGTTCTATAGTCCTTGGTGGTATGCCCTCGTTCCTGATGGTACTGGCAATGAAGGCTTTGGTTGCACCTCATGGGGTCTCCTCCCATCTTGTTTGGCCATTTGAAGTATGACTCATTCTTGATCTTCTCCAAGACCTGATGTACTAGCTTTTGGAACACCGTGTTAACCACCTGAGGAGTTGTAGACCTAGATTGGCTAGTAAAGTCCCTTCGGGGCTTGTTATTATTGTATCTATCCGATTTGAAATCCCTCCTGTTCTAAGGGATAACCTTAACCTTTCCCTTCCCCTGCTGCTGGTCTTCCTCGACCCGCTTGTATTCGTCAATATGATCCATAAGCTGATGCACACTCCTTATTGGCTTCTTGGTCAAGGACTTTCTTAAATTAAAGCAAGATCCAAATGCCTGAGTGAGTTCCTTAAAGGAATCAATGGAACTTGCCCCTAAGCCATCAAACCACCTCATAGCCACGGGACCTAAACTGGAGGGGAAAACCTTGCACATCAAATGTCTCATTCTTGGAGTGCACAGCCATTCTTTGGTTGAAGTGGCTCACAAATTCCACAGGGCTTGTTCGACCATTGTACATGGTAAACGTGGGCTGAGTGAACCGTCGAGGAAGTTTCCCTCCATCAATTCTGTGCGTGAAAGGTGATCTGAAAATTTGGTTGAACACTCTGTTCATCACATCATTTTCCAAGCCTTTGGAAGATGAGCTTCTGTTTCTATGCTCATGGTGGTAGTCCTTATCATACGAGAAAGACTCACTGGGGGGAGTCCTCGATCTGGGCCTGTAACTGTCATCTCCTTTCTCACTGGAATAAGAAACTGACCTTGAGGTAGTTTTTCTTCGTCGTTCACAGCACAATTTCCTTTGCAGATGATCAATCTCCAGCTGCACGTTTCTAGGATTCTCCTCATGAGAGACATGGCTCCCACCCTGAGACTGGCTCTTAGTATGGGTAGTGTGCACACTTCCCTCCCGGTCCATTCTTTGTTCAAGATCACGGAAGTGATCTTGACGCTGAGACCCCATAGATTCTGCTTGGTTCGGACTTGAACCTACCATAGTTGAACGTTAGACTCACTATAACACCAGAAATTCCCACAGACAGTGCTAATTGTAAGGTCACAATTTGAGTCTCTAGCCCAAAGGATGGATGAACTTAGGCCCAAAAAGCCTAATACAATGAATTTGTAGAGGGTAGGTTTGGAAATTGGGCTTTAATGAATTAGATAACAAGTAAAGTGGATTCAGATGACAAGAAAATGAAGACAGACTGGTTTATTCTAAAGAAAATCGTCCTCGGCACAGTCCGAGGAGATTAGTTCTTATATATTTCTCTCAAGTTTGATTACAAGTTCAACTCTTAATTGCTACAATGTTTTTCTCTTAATTTCTCGATCCCTCTCTTTAGGAACTTCTTTGTATTTTATACTATCCTCCTCCTTCATCTCTACACTTTGCGTGTAGACTAGATTGCTAGTGCTGATCTTTGTTCCATCAACACCTTCTTGAAGTTTTTGGGGAGTAGCTGTAAGGTTGAAAGATACTATTCAGGTATCACTTCTTCATTAATGCGGCCAGAAAGTTAGCTGTAGAGTATTTAATGAGGTGGTAGTAGCTTTTCCTTGAGATATTTCATGACCTCTCCTTGTCCTGTTCTTTTTGGATACTTATCCTCATCAGTGGAATCGTCTGGAATGTTACTCTTGGTGTCAGACTACACCTTTTGGCCTCGGCTTTGCTCAGCTGAGGAAGTATTCCTCCTCGGACCGCCTTCTTGGATGATCATGATTAGACTTCACCTCTTTACTTACCAACACGGATTCTTAAGAAGGTGTTTACCCGTCCTCGAACTACTTAATATCCTCGGATTGGACCCCTGACCCAATATATACATAGATATGTACTCCTGGGCGTATCACCCCTACAATTATAATAATATTGTTGGATATACACATGTGAGTGATAATTAATGGTTAATATAACATAATTGAACTTATACCCATTAAATTTAGGTCTTTTAGGTTAAATGTTGTTGGGGACATTTTTGCGACAAGGGCAAAAAATGCAAAATTAGCCCAAATTTCCCATTGGGTTCTTTAGAAATGTTTATTTGTAGAGAATCAAACTCAAAATTCCAAATGTATAATGAACAAAAGGCTAATGGTGCTTTAACAAAAGAGAAATTAAAATATCATAACTGAAATACAAGAAAATGCAGAAAAATTACATAGGTCCGAAATTTCAACTCACAGTTAACGAAGGGAAAATTGAGAGAGGTTGTGAAGAAAAGAGGGAAGGTTCCCTTGTACCCATCTATCCCTAAATTTCAGAATTGTGAAAATGTTGGCTATCTGAATGAGTTTTTACTCTAAAGTTTCAACTATATGGGTAAAACGTGGTTGGTTGGTTTTTGAGCTGAAAGGAGAGTTTTATATTGAGTTTGGGGTGTTACTAATGACTGGTTTTTGGTCAATAGAAAAGGCTTTGGACCCCAAGGTGTTAAGCAAGTAGTAATTTTCAGGTTTGCTTTTGTTTGGATAAAAGGAAGGCTTACTTTTATTGTCATTAAAGGAAATGCATGACTAAACCCTCATTGGCTCCCACTTTTCAATTGTTTCCGATCATTGGGAGGCTCATCTAAGTGAGGGCTAGCAGTTAGATTGGCCAATGGGAGCCAACTATGTTTAAAGGCAAAAATGGGTTCGGGCAGAAACTTTGGGCTGCAGTCAACCAGAGTATAAAATCTCTTTTGGGGTAAAAATTTTAGGTATAAGACCTCCTCCATGAACCTTAGGTGCTATTAGTGTCCCTTACCCACTTGGTAGCACACATGTGCTGTGCTCATGCAAAAGGTCTGAAAAGAACCAACCCATACCCTCCAAACTACACTTCCTCAATTTCTCCCATATGTCACATGGGCTTGAGAAATTCTTAAAAGAATAAAATATAATATAATATATACATAAATTAAGTCCACAAGGAAGTTAGGTTTGGTTGAATCAAACTTGTAAAAAATGTGTCACGAAAATGGATATCAACAAATGTGTAGAGATATGTAATATTAACTACTTATGAAATCTTCCTAAGGTGTTTATTTCCTCAACAAATAGTTTCAATAACATTGAAATTAGGAGAATTTGACACTCTATTTCCTCTTTCTTGTGTGGATATGTTCGTGTGTATTCTTTTTGGTATTTTTTAAATGGACCAACTAGTATAGGTTATAGGCTAATGTGTAACTTAATGGACACACCAACAAAAAATAGAGGACCTACCTATCAAAATGGCTCGTAATGTTAGGGATGCTTATCAAAATTTTGAAATGTTTGGTGGCAAAATCCACAAACCCCCAAAACTTTAGGAGTATGTTTTTCACTTTAGCTATATAAAAAAAATTTAAAAATAAAAAATAAAAAAACCCAAAGTTTGCCATTGAAGATTGACTTTTTTTAATTTTGCCATTTTAAACTATAAACTTTATAAGATATGGGAATCTATACATTTTGTCCATATATATTAAAAATTCATTACTTTTTTTTTTTTTTTAATAAGTCTTCTTTTAATATTCATTACTTTAATTCTTCACTCTTAAATATTGTATTTTTACCCCTTTTTGTTATTTATGTTTAAAACTTTTTTCTTTACCGGTATTTTCTTCTCATTCTATTGTATATGTTAGGTGTATGAACATTAGTATAAGATGTTCTAAAAAATTATATTTTAACACACCAAAAAGTTATTTTATTTATTTAAGCATAGCATTTAACATTAAATCATACATCTCATCTCTTATTTTAAAACATCACCCATCAAAATAACCTAAAATAACACCCACTATCTATTAAAAAACCAAAAAAAGTAATAAGGTGAGAGAGGAGTGAGATATATGAGAGAAAAGAGAGAGAGAGAGAGAGAGAGAGTTAGTAGAGAGGAGAGAGAAATTATTAAAAGACATTAGAACATAGCAACAGACCTACAGTACACTTTACTAGCAGTAGTGTACAATATGTGGTAAAATAATTTGACATATGATATATATGATGAAAGTGTATTTTGGTATTTGGTGTGCCAAATGCTAAAATTTTAGCATTTGGCTCATCTTATGCCAATGCTAGATGCTAAGAAAATTTTCCTCATATGATATAGGTTGTTACATTAATCATTTTTAATAGATGTGGAATGAGTGCTCAAATTATCATTTATGAACTCTATTGTATAATATCAGAAAATTGAAATTCTAGATTTAATTTATCACAAGAGGCAAATTTAATGATATTTTTATTTTTGGATATTCCCATTATTATTTTTTCTATCCTGAAACATTTTTGCCCCATACTTATTAGTCAAATTTTTATATTTTTTCTTTTGAATCTAACTTTTAGCATAAGTTTGGATTAACTTATATTTCTTTTAGCCATTTATTTTATTTACTTATATACAATTTTTTAAACCTCATTTTTTTTTTAAAGTATAACTTTATTTTGCCAACTTTGAGCAAATTAGCCAATACAATTTCAACGAAAAGTTAATCCAAACACATCGAATTTTGTAACTTGGGAACAACTAAGGTTTAGATTTTTGTTAAGGTTGCCTTAAGGGGTTGGGACCAATAGTATACAGAAAATGTTAAAGCTAAAATGAATAGTTAAAAATACTAAAAATTTTAGTATATAAAGTTATAAACTAATGTGATAAAGATTGTGATCAGTGTTATTTTGACAACATAATAAAAAATATCTATTTATTTTATTTGTGATGATAAATCATTGTTATTTTTGGGAGAAAGATGATAACTCATTGTTTTCATTAATTTATTTATTTATTTTGGATAGAATTGTTTTCTCTAAGTCAAATCTTCACTTTTTTTTTTTTTTAAATCGAACTAAATCAAATCTTCTTAATTGAGGAAGGTTCATAGAATGATAGAAAGCTTTGACTAAGTCATAACTACCATCCTGGTAACACATATTTATTACTTGGCTTATTTAATTTCTACTAGCTTTAATGGGCAATAACTTGAACTTGCACACAAGGAACACCAAGCATTAAAAACTAGAACACAATTTATGATTGCCCATTTTGCAGGCAATGTTGGCTGGCTGGTTGCAACTTGCAACTCAACCCCGCTACTTGAAAGTGCTTATCTGAGAAGAAGTGATTTAAGGCTGATCACTCCAATAATATTTAATTTTATAAATTAAATTAAAATCATGCAATTTTCAACAAATTCCTAGGGCTTTCTCTTATTTAAAGACAAAGGTTAGTGGGTTTCAACTATCGGATCTCATCACTAAATGAGAAATGCTTCTATTAGAATATTTTTATAGTCCTGGTTAATAGATGCCCTTAGGGTTAACATTAATTGATAATTTTAAAAAAGTTTTGAAATTACTTTTATGGAAAACTAGTATGTAACCCCATGCTTACGCACGGGAATTGTCAATTGTAATGGTACTATTGATGTTAGTTTGGGTTATTAAACATATAGAACATTAGTTCGACCAGGACATTTGAAGGTACTAAAATGATTTTTCCTTACAATTTTCATGATATTGGTTATGTCAAGTTTTTTACTGTATTGCACAATTACATGTACGAATAATCACAATTAAATATATAAAATTTTGTTATACACAATAATTTCAAATTTTCATTAGAAAATAAACTCTAACTATCATCAGAAAGAGCCAAATTATGAGCCTTCTTGTTTTTGATAATACATAAAAAGATAAAGTAAGTTTTTGATATGTTAAAATGACATATTTTTACAACACCTGATGCTAATCTCTAAAAGGAATCCTTAATGGAAATGCCTCATTAATGATATTTAAAGCCATATTGTTAAAACTATAAAAGAAATATGCAATAAAAACAAAAAATATATATTTATTTAAGGTTGCTCTTAAAAGAAAAAAAATATTTTTCCCAATTGTCAAGGGGCCTCGATAAGTCATGATAGAATTGGGGCTGAAGCCTTAAAAGATTAAATTTTATAAGAATGTGGGGTAAAAATGAAGTTTTACCCCTTCAATCTCAACATGCCACTTCATCATATTACATGTATTAAAGAAAAGACACAACTACACTCAATCAATTCTAGTACTCATTTGAAAATCCGTGTAAAACATGGGTTTTACACCCAATCCTTACCGAATTCAAACTCAACCCTTAAATCAGCTAAGGATCACAAATATCTTTTCCACAACCTACTTCACTAAAACTGATGATACAAAATTATAAAGAAAAATAACCAAATACAAACAAAAGCAAAAACTTAATTTTAAAGTCATGTTTATTTGGATTTAATAGACAAGAAATACCACCCAATAAGAATCATAGATGCAAAATTGCAAATTGCATCCAATATCAATAAAAACAGCTTGATTATTTGAATAATTGATTGTAGATGTATCGAGTTAGATCCTTCATTACATTTCTAGAAATCTCCCACGTCACAACTCCTTAATAAGTATGGAAGCTACTTGGAAAAGGCTGTAGCAATACATTAAACATATATTATCAACAAATGGGAGTAGAAAATGATGAATCCAAATGATTCGTTTATCATAGAATTTAGTGCATTGATTGTTGGAGTACTCAACAAACATAAATCATAATAATTGCAAGCTGAAAACTTGTTGTTGTAAAAGTAGAAAAGAAAAAGAAATGTAGACACATTAAGGCCGCGTTTGTTTCAGTTGAAAATGGATTTGGGAAAATATTTTACACCCTCCCGTGTGTTTGGTTGCGCATGGCAAATTTGGTCAAACGGAAAACATTTGCGTTAATCGTAAAATAAAGCCCTCAGACCCGTAAAACAATTGTAGGAGTTATTTTACCTTCAAAGCATTTTCGAAATTCTTCACTTCACACGATCCGACTCGCCAAGCTCTTCAGCTCCACCCCACACACCAACGAGAGGGAGACAGAGCTCTACCCTACACTTTAATGCCGGTTCGAGGTCCACCCACACTCCAATGACCAGCGCCGCTTTTTTCCCCTCCACACTGGTGGGTTTTCTCCCTTTTCTTCTCTTCTCTCACTCAACCTCACCTCCGCACACTTTGAGCTCTGCATGTACCCAATCCACCTAGGCAAAACTCTCCCTCACGCCGACAAAGCCCATCTCACCTCCAACATCTCTGATCCATTGCTCCCACGCCGCTGGCGAAACACTTCTCTCAAACCCACCCTCTACAATACCCGATCCACCCAAGACCGATCTCGTTGTCGCCCCTGAAGATCATCACCCCTGCTGAAGACTGATCTTGTTGACCCAATCTCCATCTCTTTCTCGATCTATCTCTCTTTCCCTCAATCTCTGACTCTTTCTTCCTCCCTCTCTTTCTCAGTTTGACCGAGTTTAGCTTGTGAATGAATGGAGCTAATGGATTTTTGTTATGTTAACTGTATATAATGAAATTTTCTATTATAAAATTTGTTTGGAAGTTGAGAAAATGTGAGAAACTAGTGGAAAATTCATTTTTAGAATGCAACCAAACACCAGAAAACATTTTCTAAAACAATTTTCATAAAGCAGCCAAACACTTGAAAAATATTTTCTTTTCCCAAAAATATTTTCGCCTAAAAATATTTTACACTTGAAAAATATTTTACATGTTACGAAACGCAGCCTAAAAGTAATAGGTCTTACAAAATTAGTCCCAAAAAAAGAAACAATATCTTCTACCAATTACTCAAACAAAAATCTTATATAATGCCCAAATTTAAAAAGTAAAAATTAAAAATTTACCAAAAGCTGTTTCAGCAATTTGACAGAGGTGACAGGGTGATAAGTGGTAACCCTCAGATCTCTCTCTCTTTTGGTCTCTCTTTTTTTTTTTTTTTTTTGGAGTGAAAATTGCAATAACTTTCATTACATAGGAATATGGTCGAAGCTTAATCAAGCAATATGGTTGAAGCTATTCCATCCACACCTGAAAAGAGTCCACATGGCGAGCATATTAATTGAGCTTGTAACTTGTAAGTGAGCCATGGACTTACATGGGACAAAGCA
Organism: Quercus suber; assembly: GCF_002906115.3. Classification (NCBI taxonomy): domain Eukaryota; kingdom Viridiplantae; phylum Streptophyta; class Magnoliopsida; order Fagales; family Fagaceae; genus Quercus; species Quercus suber. The sequence continues at coordinate 458,269 of NW_027069771.1, read as the reverse complement.
AAACTACACTTGTACATCCATCAAAACTCTTGGTGTAACATCTAGCATCGTGTAAAATTACTATAATATGACCAATATAAATTTTCATCATGTATGAACATTGGAGTAGTTCAGGAGATATATAGAATGGACGAAACCCCCTTTGAACGTGGACAATGCCATTATACATGAAGAGTATCTTGTGGGACTTCATGACAATTATTATAGAAATGATCCTATAAAATACTTTGTCGCAACAGTGCTATCTTCGTGGGGGGTGAATCAGTATTTGCTTGCCACAAAAATATCTTCAGCCTTATCGAAATCTTGAGAGACCATAATCGATCTCATAGTTTAGACTGTTGTATAGAATCCCTAGTACTTGGTTGCCCTCTATTTTGTTTGTCCACAACAGATTATAAGCAATATGTAATTATATAGAGAGGACTGATCGTTCTGTTTGCCACTTCTTTCTTGGTCTTTAAGTTTTAATGCATTAGGCCCATCAGTTTTCTAAGTGGTATAAATTCTTGCACAAAAATTAAAACAATTAGCTCCTCCTTTTTTGTATAAATTTTTTTTTTTTGACACTATTAAGAAGGTTTTATTCGCCTTCTCAAAAAAGAAAAAAGAAAAAAAAAGAAGGTTTTATTCGGCTAAAAAATTAAAAAAAACAGCATAGCCTGTAAGAGCATCCGCAGCCGGTATCTATATCTCATCCTATTTTACCATCTCAAAAAGCAACTTTATCAATTATACAATACAATTTTACAATACCCCAACATCCCAAAATTTTATTTCCCTCTTCTACTCATTAAAATAATATATTTACGTAATAAAATATATTTTTTATTTTTATATTTTTTCTCAATTTTCTACCCCACACCCGTCCCTTCAATATATCCTCCGTTACTTTACTTTTCATCTTCTTCCAGCCTCCTCCAATCCATCATCCATATCAACCCCACTCCTCCACACAACTCTATCATCGATATCAACCCAGATCGGTGAAACAGAAAAGAAAAGAAAAGAAAAAAAATCATCACGCCTATCACAACGCCACAGCCACCACAACGCCGATCACATATACCAGCAAACCCAGGAAAAAAAAAACCCATTAACACCCACCACAGCTCCACCGATCTCCGCCACCCACTGATCCACCACCACAACGCAGCAACCCATAATACCATCAACACCAAAAAAAAAAAAAAAAAATCCCAGGCAGCAAACCCACTTCATAGAATGATAGAAAGCTTTGACTAAGTCATAACTACCATCCTGGTAACACATATTTATTACTTGGCTTATTTAATTTCTACTAGCTTTAATGGGCAATAATTTGAACTTGCACACAAGGAACACGAAGCATTAAAAACTAGAACACAATTTATGATTGCCTATTTTGCAGGCAATGTTGGCTGGCTGGTTGCAACTTGCAACTCAACCCCGCTACTTGAAAGTGCGTATCTGAGGGTGAGAAGTGATAAGGCTGATCACTCCAATAATATTTAATTTTATAAATTAAATTAAAATCATGCAATTTTCAACAAATTCCTAGGGCTTTCTCTTATTTAAAGACAAAGGTTAGTGGGTTTCAACTATCGGATCTCATCACTAAATGAGAAATGCTTCTATTAGAATATTTTTATAGTCCTGGTTAACAGATGCCTTTAGGGTTAACATTAATTGATAATTTTAAAAAAAGTTTTGAAATTACTTTTATGGAAAATTAGTATGTAACCCCATGCTTACGCACGGGAATTGTCAATTGTAATGGTACTATTGATGTTAGCTTGAGTTATTAAACATATAGAACATTAGTTCTATTAGGATATTTGAAGGTACTAAAATAATATTTCCTTACAATTTTCATGATATTGATTATGTCAAGTTTTTTACCATACTGCACAGTTACATATACGAATAATCACAATTAAATATATAAAATTTTGATCGAATATACACATTAATTTCAAATTTTCATTAGAAAATAAACTCTAACTATCATTAGAAAGAGCCAAATTATGTGCCTTTTTATTTTTGATCATACATAAAAAGATAAAGTAGGTTTTTGATATGTTAAAATGACATATTTTTACAACACCTGATGTTGATCTCTAAGAGGAATCCTTAATGGCAATGCCTCATTAATGATATTTAAAGCCATATTGTTAAAACTATAAAAGAAATATGCAATAAAAACAAAAAATATATATTTATTTAAGGTTGCTCTTAAATTTTTTTTTTTTCCCAATTGCCAAGGGGCCTCGATAAGTTAGGATAGAATTGGGGCTGAAGCCTTAAAAGATTAAATTTTATAAGAATGTGGGGTAAAAACGAAGTTTTACCCCTCCAATTCCAACATGCCACTTCATCATATTATATGTATTAAAGAAAAGACACAACTACACTCAATCAATTCTAGTACTCATTTGAAATCCATGTAAAACAAGGGTTTTACACCCCATCCTTACCGAATTCAAACTCAACCCTTAAATCAACTAAGGATCACAAATATCTTTTCCACAACCTACTTCACTAAAACTGATGATACAAAATTATAAAGAAAAATAACCAAATACAAACAAAAGCAAAAACTTAATTTTAAAGTCACGTTTATTTGGATTTAATAGACGAGAAATACCACCCAATAAGAATCATAGATGCGAAATTGCAAATTGCATCCAATATCAATAAAAACAGCTTGATTATTTGAATAATTGATTGTAGATGTATTGAGTTAGATGCTTCATTACATTTCTTGAAATCTCCCACGTCACAACTCCTTAATAAGTATGGAAACTACTTGGAAAAGGCTGTAGCAATACATTAAACATATATTATCAACAAATGGGAGTAGAAAACGATGAATCCAAATGATTCGTTTACCATAGAATTTAGTGCATTGATTGTAGGAGTACTCAACAATCATAAACCATAACAATTGCAAGCTGAAAACTTGTCGTTGTAAAAGTAGAAAAGAAAAAGAAATGTAGACACATTAAGGCTACGTTTTTTTTGGCTGAAAATGGATTTGGGAAAATATTTTACACCCTCCCGTGTGTTTGGTTGCGCATGGCAAATTTGGTCAAACGGAAAACATTTGCGTTAGCCGTAAAATAAAGCCCTCAGACCCGTAAAATAATTGCAGGAGTTATTTTACCTTCAAAGCATTTTCGAAATTCTTCACTTCACACGATCCGACTCACCAAGCTCTTCAGCCCCACCCCACGCACCAACGAGAGGGAGACAGAGCTCTACCCCACACTCCAACGCCGGTATGAGGTCCACCCACACTCCGACGAGCAGCCCCGCTTTTTTCCCCTCCGTGCTAGTGGGTTTTCTCCCTTTTCTTCTCTTCTCTCACTCAACCTCACCTCTGCACACTTTGAGCTCTACATGTACCCAATCCACCAAGGCAAAACTCTCCCTCATGCCGGCGAAACCCATCTCACCTCCAACATCTCCGATCTGTCGCTCCCACGCCGCTAGTGAAACACTTCTCTCAAACCCACCCTCTACAATACCCAATCCACCCAAGACCGATCTTGTTGCCGCCGCTGAAGATCGTCGCCCTTGCTGAAGACCAATCTTGTTGACCCAATCTCCATCTCTTTCTCGATCAATCTCTCACTCTTTCTTCCTCCCTCTCTTTCTCAGTTTCACCGAGTTCAGCTTGTGAATGAATGGAGCTAATGGATTTTTGTTTTGTTAACTGTATATAATGAAATTTTCTATTATAAAATTTGTTTGGAAGTTGAGAAAATGTGAGAAACTAGTAGAAAATAGAATTTAGAATGCAACCAAACACCTGAAAATATTTTCTAAAACAATTTTCATAAAGCAGCCAAACACTTGAAAATATTTTCTTTTCCCAAAAATATTTTCACCTGAAAATATTTTACACTCGAAAAATATTTTACACGTTACCAAACGCAGCCTAAAAGTAATAGGTCTTACAAAATTAGTCCCAAAAAAAGAAACAATATCTTCTACCAATTACTCAAACAAAAATCATATATAATGCCCAAATTTAAAAAAGTAAAAATTAAAAATTTACCAAAAGCTGTTTCAGCAATTTGGAGTGAAAATAGCAATAACTTTCATTACATAGGAATATGGTTGAAGCTATTCCATCCACACCTGAAAAGAGTCCACATGGCGAGCATATTAATTGAGCTTGTAACTTGTAAGTGAGCCATGGACTTACATGGGACAAAGCAAAACTACACGTCTTCACCCATCAAAATTCTTGGTGTAACATCTAGCATCGTGTAAAATTACTAAAATATGACCAATATAAATTTTCATCATGTATGAACATTGGAGTACTTCAGGAGATATATGGAATGGACGAAACCCCCTTTGAACGTGGACAATGCCATTATACATGAAGAGTATCTTGTGGGACTTCATGACAATTATTATAGAAATGATCCTATAAAATACTTCGTCGCAACAGTGCTATCTTCGTGGGGGGGGGGGGGGGGGGATCAGTTTTTGNTAAAGAGTCTAGAATAAATGAATCATAACAAAATAAAAATAAAAAAATAAAAAGTGCGTCACAATAATTTAAAAAAAAAATGGACAATTTACATTTTATACCTAATAATATCCTTACAAATTTTTTTAAAGAGTTAACAAAAGTTACAAAATATAAAAATGACTAGCAATAGTATTTAAATTATATATATAGGAACTATATTATGCATCTTATTGTATATCTTTAAGTGTATCTATGCATATGCATGGGGTTACAAACTAGTTGAAACTATAAAGTACAAACTATTTCACCAAAAAAAAATATTTATTAATGAGTGTTATCGAATGGTTGTTGACAAATTTTTCCTAACAACTTGTGAAAAAAATATGCTCATTTGATTGATTGTAAAGTTACTAATTGATTGTTTGAAATTGAAAGTATGCTCATTTGATTGATTATAATATAGATTTACACTCAGTTTGTTTTGAAATAAAATGTTTTCCCATTTTCAGGTTTTGTTTGTAGATAAGATATAGTTAACTTGTAAAATATTTTCCGTTGACCATAGAATCCTTTTATAAAAAGTTATAAAATATTTTACCTTTGAAAATTTAGTAAAACATTTTCCAAAAACACACAATAGCTTCCCCTCTCTCATCTGGTTACTAGGTCACTAGTCTAGTAGCCGGAAACACCAATTCGGCGACCAAAGCGATGGTTTGATGGCCAGAGACTCCGCTCCAACGCTTGATAACGATGGCCAGAGACATCAATCTGACGACCAATGCCAGTGACCCAGTGGCCAAAGACTCCACTCTGGCTACTAGTGATGGTGGTCTGATAGCCAAAAACACTGATTTGGTGACCGGTGCTAACAATTTGATAGCCAGAGATGCCGCACCGGCAACCGATGGCAGTGGCTAACCAGAGATGTCGCACCGCAACCAATGCCAAAAGTCTGATAACCAAAGATGCCATTTTGTCAACTGGTGTTAGCAGTACAGTCATTGGAAATATCACTCCAACAGTGATTGTTAACAGTCCGATCGTTGGAACCACCACTCTAACTACGGTTCTAATGATCCGGCGCAGGACCTTTGACAACAACAACTTCAATGTTAAGTTGCCGGTGCGGCATCTCTGGCTATCAAATTGTTAGCACCGGTCACCAAATCAGTGTTTTTGGCTATCAGACCACCATCACTAGTAGCCAGAGTGGAGTCTTTGGCCACTGGGTCACTGGCATTGGTCGTCAGATTGATGTCTCTGGCCATCGTTATCAAGCGTTGGAGCGGAGTCTCTGGCCATCAAACCATCGCTTTGGTCGCCGAATTGGTGTTTCCGGCTACTAGACTAGTGACCTAGTAACCAGATGAGAGAGGGGAAGCTATTGTGTGTTTTTGGAAAATGTTTTACTAAATTTTCAAAGGTAAAATATTTTATAACTTTTTATAAAAGGATTCTATGGTCAACGGAAAATATTTTACAAGTTAACTATATCTTATCTACAAACAAAACCTGAAAATGGGAAAACATTTTATTTCAAAACAAACTGAGTGTAAATCTATATTATAATCAATCAAATGAGCATACTTTCAATTTCAAACAATCAATTAGTAACTTTACAATCAATCAAATGAGCATATTTTTTTCACAAGTTGTTAGGAAAAATTTGTCAACAACCATTCGATAACACTCATTAATAAATATTTTTTTTTGGTGAAATAGTTTGTACTTTATAGTTTCAACTAGTTTGTAACCCCATGCATATGCATAGATACACTTAAAGATATACAATAAGATGCATAATATAGTTCCTATATATATAATTTAAATACTATTGCTAGTCATTTTTATATTTTGTAACTTTTGTTAACTCTTTAAAAAAATTTGTAAGGATATTATTAGGTATAAAATGTAAATTGTCCATTTTTTTTTTAAATTATTGTGACGCACTTTTTATTTTTTTATTTTTATTTTGTTATGATTCATTTATTCTAGACTCTTTAGTTTTTATACTTAATAACTCACTTAGATGAATTTATGATCTGGTTCCACATTTGATTCTAAAATTAAAAAATAAATCTCTTTAAGAATAAATAATTTAGGACACATGGCACAAAATTGGAACTCTAATTCGAAATTCTAATATGAGTTTCTCTCAGTTTCACAAATTATTAAATATATAGATTGAGTTAAAATTCTGTTTGCTAAATATTTTGAGGGCCTTATAGGAGGTGGGAAAAAAAGAAGAAGCAAAACCCAACTATATTTTTTTCTTAAAAAAAACAATTATCATTTTACAAACTTGAGACTTTTTAAAAATACAATTTTGGGGACTTTTTGCTTATGTAATAGCTTAATAGGGACTTTGAAACCCTTTAAAATTTGTTGGGACAAGTGGGCCTAGGACTTTAACCGGCCTTGCAGTGACCCCAAAAATTTGGTATTAATGGTCTGTTTGGATTGAGAAAGAGAGACAGGGAGTAAAATAAAGTAGATTTAGCACAAAATTGGCTTATTTATAGCCAACTTTACTCTATTTCCATCCACTCCTCTCCTTCCCCCCTCCATCCAAATAGGCCATGAGACTCAGTATTGTTGAAATAGTAACTTTACCGTGAATATGTGATCATGCGCATGCCTGGTTATGTGCATTGTCTATTGTCCACTAATAAGCAATGAAGGGCCAATGGCATTTTAATGCAGAATGTGTTTGGTAAAGCTAATAAACTATAATAAGAACTCGCCGAGAAGCTTGTTGGGGAAATGAACTTTGAGTGAATTTTAAGCTTGCATTGATGCATGCACTCACAGCAAAACATCTATAAAATTTAGCTTTTAGAAACTCAAAATACTACTTTATCTATTTTAATATCTCATTTTATAATACGTTCAATATCAAATGTTTTATTTTAACAATCAACACATTAAAATAATATAAACAACACAATAAAATAATATTTCTAATACAATAAACAACAACCATAACCATTAACACATTAAAATATTTTTTTTTTTCTTTACAACCCTCATTAAAAAATTATTTATTTTGTTTTGAGTTTAAACTACACCGTGCTGCTATCTTTAGCAGCTTCACTTTAGCTCAAAGTTAAATTGTTTTTGGTGCAGCTGCTTTGCTGTAGCCACAATTTTTTTTTGTCAATTTAGCAACCACTTGGGGATGCTCTAGAGAGAGAGAGAGAGAGGATCTCATTTGAATTGTTCATACAGGCCTTATATTGACTTTAGCTGTTAGGCAATCGCGGCGAAATGCCCAAATTAAATTGTGTAATTTTTTTTTTTTTTTGGTTGATAGAAAATTAAATGGTGTATTATTCATGAATTTCTAATTGCAGTGATAAGGATATCAATAATAATAATAATAATAAATCAATGATAACTCTGTGGAGAGAAAATAACATTAATGCACACAAAGGAGCAAATAGTATGATTTTTTTTCCTATAAAGGAGAAAAGTAGATTGAGTTTGGATTAGTTTTTTTTTACCCTCTAGTTTTTTTAACTTGTTAATTTATGTGAAATAGTGCAGTTTTTTAAGGGCCTATTTGATAATAGTATTTAAATATAATTTTTTGTTTTGCAATCCATAAAATGGTGGGGCTCACACTTGAATTTATTGTTTGATTAATATTTTCTAAATACAATTTTCAAAAAATTGTATCATATTTTCCTAGTTTTAAACATGATTTTGAATATTTAGTCTTAACTCTTAAGTCTTAAACATCAATATAACATCATACAATAAGAAGATTTACAAGACAATAACTAAATATAAAAAAATACAAGATTTACTCATCCTCCTCATCATCATCCATGAGAGAATGATCAAATTCATCATCAAAAGAACTCCCAAGAACTACCAACACCCATTGGACCTTTACTCTTCTTTTTTTTTTTTTTTTTTTATTTTATTTTTAATAATAGGCCAAATCCGGTACCGGCCGGAATTTGCATCTCGGCCGGAATTGACCGGAATGGCCGGAATGGACCGGAATGACCCGGAATTTGACCCGAGGTGGAACGTGAGTATTCCGGTACCGGTTTGCATACCGGTACGAAAAATTCCGGCCGTTCCGGCCGGAACGGAACGGAATCAATAACAATGATTTTGAAAATGGCTAAGGGAGTGTTTTCAAGATATAAAAAATATTTTTAATGATATAGTTGTAAATAAATTGAAAACAATGAACCCCAGGTATTTGTCCAAACTTTTTTGTCTTTTAAATTAAGGATTTTATCTTTATTATAAAAAGAATTCACACCCTTCAAATTTAATTCTTATCATTAAAAAAAAAAAAAAACTACATACACGATGTTATTTCCTTATCAATATCATTATCCACAAAAAAAAAAAGAAGGTAATCTACATATTCTTCATGTTACTTTTTGTAAATTTATATATTTTTTAAATCTCAAAAAATAGAAATGGTCTACCAAATAATTATTTTTTGTTTTTAGTATTTTGAATATTGTTTTTAAAAGTGGGAGCCAAACATGTATAATATAAATATTATTATTTGAAAACTAGTTCCAAGTTCAATTTTTTGAAAATTGTTTTTATATTGTTTTGAAAACAAAAATCCTCCGGATCCAAAAAAAGAAAACAAAAATCCTCCTACCAATCAAACCCTAAATCTCACTATTTTTAAGTACAATTTTATTTTTATTAATTTTAACAAATAGACAAATAATCTTTGAATAGAAAGCTAAGCTAAACGTGCAATAAATGCTTGAGGGAAAGAAAGGAATGTTTAAGGTTATTTAAAATACTAAATCCATTCATAATATCAATATTTATTGCTCAGAAATCTTACTTAAGTTGTTTTTTAATTTTTTTTATTGCAACTTATGTTGAAATTGATGGGATGATATTAGGGAAGATTTTAAATTTGAATACTACCAAACAAAACAAAGTTCTTTTTTTTAGTTTGCTGAAATTGTAATTTGAGCCAAAAACATATCTTGTTTGTTTTTTTTTCCTCTCCTAAGTCCTTAACACACTTGTCAATATATATATAAAAAAAAGCTCCAATTAGGCAATTACAATTAGTCCAAAATGAACATTTAAATAATTATGTAATTCTTTCTCAAAAAAAAAAATTATGTAATTATGCATTTTGACTTTCAAAAAAAAAAAAAACCATTTTGACTTCAGATTTTTTTTTTTGGTTGCATTTGAAGCAAGCAAAATCATTGTTTATTGCTTGCAATGATTCTTGAGCTATGTATTTTAAGGCTTCAACTTTCATGATCTTCAGATCTGCATATTAGAAAAGAGGTACACTCTGAAGTGAGATCTGGTTTGTATTTTATAGCTGTTTTTAAGGTTTTTTCTGGTAAACAGCGTAAATTACCAAATCGTGAAAGTTGAAACGAACTTGGTCTCACCGGGCCCACCCACTAAAATTTCAAGTTCGGTACCTCTTAAAAAAAAAAAAAAAAAAAAAAATAGTTTCTTCCACGAACAAGTGCGTTTATTTTTCTTTTTTCAACTTCCATCCAATAAGCTTTGAAAAGAAATGCGAATTTTCCGATTCTAATGGCAGATGCATGTTTTAGCATTGCCTAGAAAGAAAAGAAAAAACTGCAACCAAAATGCAACACCTCAACACACACACATAGAATTAGTTACGCAAACGCATAAAATAAAAGAGAGTCTGTTTCAGATCTGAAAGAAAATTCCGATCCTCGATCAAAGCACCAAAAAAAAGAGAAAAAAAAAAACCAATTTCTGTTTGTTTCCCGGGAAAATTTAGAACCATGGAGAAGTTCATAGAGAACTTGCCGCCCATGGATCTGATGCGCTCCGAGAAGATGACCCTTGTCCAGCTCATCATCCCCGCCGAGTCCTCTCACCGAGCCGTCTCTTACCTCGGCGAACTCGGCCTCCTCCAATTCCGTGATGTAAGTTTTTTTCTTTTTGACTCAGATCCAACTCGGTCTCTTTCCGAATTTGTGTTTTTGCATTGGCATTTTTTCGTTTTGGTTGCCGAGGGAATGAGAAATGGCAATGAAAGTCTAGTTTTTTTGAGGATTTAGGTTTGGTAGATTTAGCACAATCGGAACTTTCAATTGCTTTGGTTTCCTTCGTTTTCTTAGTAATCGAACAGAGGATTTTTGAATTTGGAGTTGAATTGTGTATTTGTTTAGGCATATGTAGTGATTGAACTTGGATTTGTTGTCAAGAAGTGGATGTCAGTAACATTGATTGTATTGGTTGGCAATTTGTGAAGGTAAAGTTAATTCTCTAGGAATTTCATAATATGTTGGATCTAGTTATGGTATCAGAGGCATGAATTCTTAGTATTAATTTCGGATTGCATGAAATGGGAATGTCCATGATTGAGTGAATTCAAGCTCAATCTTCGTGAAAGTACCTTTTGATTGGAATAAATGCTCCATCAGATATTCAGGTATGGAAGTTGAGAAGTTCTGTCCTTCATCATAGGAACATTAGTACAGAAGAGCAGATTCTAGAAGGAATAGAGAGAAACGTGAGGATTAGAATTGAGCATAATGGAAAATTTTTGGATTCTGAGATCTCTGCAACAATTGGAGAATTGCCTCCTCTGTTTTGCAGCAGCAGTAGTTGTTAGATCTGAGGTTCTTGGTTGTTATGATTAGCTACTGATCTGTATGTACAATTGGCTTTGTATTTGTGTTTGGTTGGGATACTAGCTTTCCTTGATCCTGATGTGTCTTTAGGAGTTGTGTAGTGCTGGTTTACTGGCCGTGGATACGTTCTTGTAGTTTGCTTGCTGTTGAGTCTCCCAGCTTTTTTTAAACTTTTAATAAAAATTTCTTACTTACCAAAAAAAAAAAAAAAAAAAAAAAGGCTCTATGAGATATTAGAAAACAAAATGTTATAAAAAAAAAAAAAAAAAAAAAAAGGCTCTATGAGATATTAGAAAACAAAATGTTACAAGAAATTGGTTTTCTTCTTGTAACTTTTTGTTTACTGCTGTATTTAGTTTTGCGGAATCAGTTTTGGGCCTTTTGAAGATCATTTGTGGTTGTATTGAATGGAGTTTATGCCCTACTCAGGTAATTGTTAATCACATGCACTAATGCTCATATTACTTTTCTTGGCAGTTAAATGCTGATAAAAGCCCTTTCCAACGAACATTTGCTAACCAGGTACCTACTTAACACTTGTTAAAGTTACTATTGCAGTTTGCATGTTTTAGACTGCAAAGTGTTTCTTATGGTTTATCTTGGTAACTCAAATGTGTGAAACATTAGTTGTCACATTAGTAGGTCTTCTAGAGATGTTTGCTGCAGGAGGTGGTATTATGTGTATCCGATGCATGAACCATCCCTGCTGTAGCCATAAGTGTGTTGTATGTACAGGTTGGTAGTTCCAGTAAATAGGTTAAGAAACATGTGCTAGTTTTTACATGCTTGTTGTGTTATAGTAGTGAATTGGTAAGCATAAGCATTTTAACATCAAGCTTTGATTTTATGTCTTTTACTAACAATTTCAATAAGATAAAATCCTTAAAATTTGTATTTGAAAAGAAATTTTATTAGTATTCTTTTTTCTCTGGAATCTATACCTCCTAAACTTATGTCTGCAACTGAATGGTGATTTGTTGAAGTCATTGATCATCTAGGTATTATTTCTAGTTCTATTTTTTTTATAGTTTAGAATGGTCCTAACTTCAATTGAGAGCTTTTCACAGGTGAAGAGATGTGCAGAGATGTCAAGAAAGCTACGATTCATTAAAGATCAAATTAGTAAAGCCAATCTACTATCTTCTATGCGTCCTGTTATGCAACCCGATATTGAGCTGGAAGAATTAGAGGTTATTTTCACTAAAAACTGCTCTTATTAAACTGGGAGGGAGATTTATTTATTTATAAAAGGCTTTGCCTTCAATTTTTTATGTTGTCAGTTAAAGCATGAAGCTTTTAACTTATTGTAGGGAGCACTCTTTGTTGGAATCTAATAATGTGTATTATATATGTTTTTCATAATTCCAGATACAGCTTGCTGAGCATGAGCATGAGCTAATTGAAATGAACTCTAATAGTGAGAAACTTCGACTATCATATAATGAGCTCCTGGAGTTCAAGATAGTATTGCAAAAGGTGATTTCTTGGCATATACGTATATAAGTGCATGCACACGATCACATGTAGACACACGTAAATACTTAGTAATAGTTTTGTGCTAGGAGCATCTTATCCACTATGTTTCTTGCCTTTTTTATTTTATTTTATTTATTTTTAATTTGGGGGTGGGGTGGGGTGGGGTGGGCTTATGTTAGCTATAATGTGTCTATGACATTCTATCTCCAACCCGCATTTTTCTTACTTAGACTGGCGAAAACCCAATCCTTTGACATCATCTGTTGGGTGCAAAAATATTACTAGGCTACATGGCTGGTGGCTTATCCTGTTGCTTATTATCTTAAAAAAATATTTTCCTTTCACAAAGGATATTTATAGTTGAGAGAAATACTGCCATTATTTATTGTCTTTTTTTGGTGCAATGGCTAATGCTTGGATTAGATCTTCACATGATGCACTAGTGCTAAGCACTCTTCTTAAGACGGGGTTGGTTTTGCATTCAATTTATTTTATTTTTATATATATATATATATATGTATGTATATATATATTTTTTCTATTGGTTGTACTAGTGCCTATAATTTTGCATCTGCACTTTCTATATTCTGTCCAGTATTCTATATTGTTTACTGGTTTATGTAACTTTTCCCTTCAAGACTTCTATTTTTTTTTGGTGGGGGGGGGGGGGGAATAATTTTTAACTTTTGCATTTTTGAATTCTAATGTTGAATGCTTTTTTTCCCACCCCTTTTCATAAATGGATTTTTGGGGCAATTTTAGGCAGGAGACTTTCTTGTATCAAGTGGTAGTCATGCAGTTTCAGAAAGAGAATTAGATGAGAATGTATACTCAAACAATGACTATGTTGAGACGTCGTCATTAATTGAACAGGTACTTATTCATTACACCTTAGAATGTTTGCTCTGTTCTTTGGTGTACTTTTTTTTTTCTTTTTTGGTTTTTTTGGGGGGAGGGGGGGGGGGGGTGGTGGTACTGAAGAAGCTATTACCATGTTTGTGTATATCATAAATTCTTCATTTTACAGGAGATGAGACCTGGAAGATCAGACCAATCTGGTTTGAGATTTATTAGTGGGATTATATGTAAATCCAAAGCTCTTAGATTTGAAAGGATGTTGTTTCGTGCGACGAGGGGCAATATGCTTTTCAATCAGGCACCAGCAGATGAAGATATTGTGGATCCTGTATCACGTGAAACGGTTTTCTTCCATCTCATTACCATTGAGTTTTCTGATAATTTTTTTTGTCATGTTTTGAACTTTATTCCTTCTTACTACTTGGCTTTCTCCATCCATGTTCCTTCTTGTACTGAACTTGTTGTTCTTGTTTCTTTAAAAGAAACAAGTAATTGAATTATCTGGTTCAGTCTTACTGATTCCAGTGAGTTGGACCTTTGCAGGTTGAGAAAACAGTATTTGTAGTCTTTTTTTCAGGGGAGCAGGCAAGAACAAAGATTCTTAAAATTTGTGAAGCATTTGGGGCAAATTGTTATCCTGTTCCTGAAGATATTACTAAGCAGAGGCAAATAACTAGAGAAGTAAGTACTCAGATGGGGACTCTTTATCTTTCCATATATTGGAATAAAGTTAAAGCTCACATTGACATTATGGTTTCTTCACTAGTGGTGACTTATCATTCTGCTGCAGTTTCGTTTTAGTATACACTACTGTTGTAAATGATTTGGTTTTTATACTTTCAGGATATCCAGAGTCATGAGTCTTTATTCAATAATAATAGTAATAATATTCTGGAGTGTTTAGAAGTTAATAACTTCAATTAATTTCAAGTTTGCCTTTCCCCAACTATCACCTAATTTTGCTTAATTGGTAGTTATTGAATATAATAATAATGACCACTCTATTGTTTTGGATATAAGTTTGGGTTTTTGGTTGCAGGTTTCATTACGTCTTGCTGATTTGGAGGCCACTTTGGATGCTGGGATCCGTCATCGAAATAAGGCCCTTACTTCCATAGGCATGCACCTGGTGAAATGGATGAACATGGTAAGATTCAGGTGTTTAGTGATTGTTTTTCTTCTTTACTGTCATTGGTGATTCTATGGAATTTCTGAACTTCATTGTAATGGTTGCTTGAGAGTAATTAAGCATTATCTTGATACTGATAACTACTTCATGCTTCCCATCCTTTCCCAGGTAAGAAGGGAGAAAGCTGTATATGATACATTGAATATGCTAAATTTTGATGTGACAAAAAAATGTCTTGTTGGAGAGGGCTGGTGTCCTATATTTGCAAAGGCTCAGGTAACTTGTTTTGCTTTCTCATTAGTATTGATTTTGTTTTGTTTAGAAATATGCTCCACAGTTACGGCAAGTTTTTACTTGTAGAGGACCTTTGCAAATTAATAGGTTTATTTATTTTTTTAATGACTCAACAGATTCAGGCTGCACTGCAACGTGCGACATTTGATAGCAGTTCACAAGTGGGCATTATATTTCACACGATGGATGCTGTAGAATCACCTCCCACATATTTCAGAACTAACAAATTCACAAATGCATTTCAGGAAATTGTTGATGCATATGGGTGAGTCAAATATGCTACTCATCATGGGTAAAAAGGGTTGGATTGTGCCTCTATCATTTAATATTGGACAGGCCTTTTCCTTTTTGATCAGAGACCTAATAAAGCAATTTTTTGGCAGTGTCGCGGGATATCGAGAAGCAAATCCTGCAGTTTACACTGTTATTACATTTCCATTTCTTTTTGCTGTGATGTTTGGGGATTGGGGTCATGGAATATGCTTGTTGCTGGGAGCATTAGTTCTCTTAGCTCGTGAAAGTAAGCTTAGTACACAGGTATGTTTTTTTTAGGAGTTTAAACAGGTGTTCTTTCAGAAGAAGCTACTGATGTGATTTAGGTTCCTACTTTAGTACTGATATAAAAAAAAAGGTTCCTACTTTAGTAAAAAGGAAAGTTAGTCATGATATCTTGTGTGTTATAAACTTATAATTTTTCCTTATCACAAATAATTGATTACTAGAGGCTGGTACAAAAATAATAGGCATTCTTTTTATAGGTAATGATTTTATTGAGTATATATGTCATTATTTGATTCAGAAGCATCATTAATAGTGCTAGAACCCCAACTATGACAGTCATAGCAACCACAAACTATCATTACAACTGATCTCCACATCTTTGATGGCAGTCAATAGTATTGTTTCTACTACAATTAGTAGGAGGTTACGTAATAATAGCAATAACATGCATATGGGTATTAATAAGCAGCACAGAGATGATGGCTTTGATGTCTTTTGTTTGTGAGGAACACCCGAAAAAGAATATGCTGCTGAACCATTTTTTAAATGGATGACATTGATGATCACTACTTATGTGGTGATTTTTCTTACTTAAATACCTGAAGTCAATATGTTATCTAAAAGTATAGTCATTAATGTTTTATGCTTCTGGAATTGCATTTGACAAAAGGGAATAATGTGTTAACCATGTTATTCTTATTACCTTTTTGATATATGCTTCCTGCAGAAACTTGGAAGCTTTATGGAGATGCTATTTGGTGGGCGTTATGTACTTCTTTTGATGTCACTATTTTCAATTTACTGTGGGTTGATTTACAATGAATTCTTCTCGGTTCCTTATCACATATTTGGTGGTTCTGCTTACAAATGCCGAGATACTACGTGCAAGTACGTTTTATCTATTTCTTTCTCAAATTTTTGCATAAACTAAAACTAATGGTGTTAGTTGCAAACATTCTTGTTCTTCAACATATATTATCTAAAGTATATTTTTTTTATTTGCGTCTTGTCTATGCCTTCGGAGCATTTTAGTGGAGATATATGTTGAATCACTCATATTTTGTAGCAATTCTCAGGCAGAACTCTTTAGTTTTTTTATTTTTATTTTTATTTTTTTTAAAATTATAATGTTGTTGCTATGCATCTCAATTTTGAAATAAACATGTGCCTGTAGGAATTTTTTTTCTTTGTTGATGTGCTTGTAGGTGTTAGTATTTACACCTCTAATCATTTATGGATAAAGTCAAATCAGTGATGTTGGGACTTGGGATGCTGTTGTCATAAATCCCATCCCAATAAAAGTGAATATAGGCATATATAAAGCAGTGGAGAACTTTATAAGTTGCACATATATGCTTGATGAGTGGTTGTGATTAAATCATTGTAAGTTACATTATAGTCATTTTTCATTGTTGTTGAGAGACTCATGTTGAGTGCAAGTTTGAGCTTTCATTAGATAGCATGTTGGTTCTTTCATTAGGGGTTTTGCTATTGCTGCAATACTAGAAATCTTAAACTGCACTGCTATTTAACCCTCAACAAGGCTCTTTTAAATATCATTAAGTTTGGCATTAAGTTATAACTTCTTTTAAGTTTGATAGTTTTTTCAGAATGATTTTCTTATTTATTTATCATCCAATTTTTTTTCATATTCTTTATCTATTCTGAAACTTTCTTATCAGTTTTTAGGCATATCCTGTTTTCTTTTGCATTACCTTTTTCTCTTCAGTATCCACCCTTTGTATTTATATAGGCTCTTAGTTTTTTATGCTATTTATAATCTGTTGGGATATTTTTTCACTTAAGATGTGCAATTATCTGAATCTATGATCTACTTTTGTTTTTCTGGTCAGGGATGCGTACACTGTTGGCTTAGTCAAATACCAAGATGCATACCCATTTGGTGTGGATCCCAGTTGGCGTGGAAGCCGTTCGGAGCTGCCTTTTTTGAATTCTCTGAAAATGAAGATGTCTATTTTGTTGGGCGTGGTCCAGATGAACTTAGGAATTATATTAAGTTACTTCAATGCACGTTTTTTTAGAAGCTCACTGGACATAAGGTGTGTCTTCTCCTCCGTCTTCCCTCTATTTCTCTCTTTCCTATATCCTTGGAAAGTCATGAGTCAAACTTATTCTGCATCTTGTTGGTAGGTACCAGTTTGTGCCTCAGGTGATCTTTCTTAACAGCCTTTTTGGGTATCTTTCACTTCTTATCATCATAAAGTGGTGCACCGGTTCTCAGGCAGACCTCTATCATGTAATGATATACATGTTTTTGAGTCCCACTGACAATCTTGGTGAGAATCAGTTATTTTGGGGCCAAAGACCGCTTCAGGTATAATCTGTGCTCTTTTGTTTCTCACTCTGTATACTTAATTGTATTTACTAGTCTTCTAGACGATAACTAAAGCTCAACTCTTGCAGATTATTTTGTTGCTTTTAGCTCTTATTGCAGTTCCATGGATGCTTTTTCCAAAACCTTTTATTTTGAAGAGGCTTCACACGGAGGTACTGTCATTTATTTGCTTGCCTTATCTATTTTCCTGTTCAAAATGATAGCCTTATCCACAGGCCTCTTTTTATATTTTTTAAAATTATTTTTTATTTTTTTATTTTTATTCCTTTGGATATCTTGAACTTTATAATATTGAACAAAAAAATATACTATGATTATCACAAGCATCTTGCTTCCTCAAAAGTGGACAGTTTTGACCTGATTTTTTTTTGTTGTAATACCAGATCATTCCCACTGCTTAACTGAATATGTTTCTTTAAAATCTCTATTATCTGCAATTGTTTAGCTCATTTTAAAATTATGCTTATAATTGTTCCTTAACACACTTGTTTGGTACTGGATTTTTTAGTTCACATGCTGGGCCATTAATTGAACATAATAGTAGTCTGTAAATGTGTGCGCCCTTGTATGACTCATTATAAGATTCCTCTGATGCAAAAGAAGACGTTCTTAATTCCTCAAAGTATTGGACCCACTTTTGGATTAGGTAGCTATGTCATGCTCATTATGTGCACCTACTATTACATGGATGATGGATGGGATATCAATAGTCATTTGTCCATCAACTCATACATTATGAAAATTACAATGGAAATTTGATGTTAGAGCTCTTTTATGGATGGGCCAGTGATTCCTGCTTGATGATAATTGTCCATAATGATGATACCTCTTTTCCTATCCGTAGTCAAGGTCTTTCCTAATGTCACACACCATGAGAAGAAAGACACCAAAGGAATACATATAGGGATTATGAACATGAGCAGGAAAAACTTTAGGCTTCACCACCTAGAGTTTACCTGGCATCAACCAAGCTATGGATAATTTCTGAAACATGTTCATTCATCAAAATCAACATATCAATAATGTTTCGACTGGGGCTTACATCAATCAAGGACAGAAGATCAAATCATAACTATCTCTTAAACCATCAAAATAAAATAAACTTCAAATCATTTAAATCCCATAATCGGGACCAATGAAATCAGTCTGCTTTAATTTGGTGTTTGCACCGTTGTTTCATCATATGATTGATAGAGGCTAGTTTTCTCATGTTTTCAGACGCATCTGAAACTTCCTGTGGGAGAGTAAAAAATGTATGAATAAAGATTTGGTTTGAGCTTCTCCTTACATAACTTTAAACCTTTACATGCTCTTCTTAAGTGTCACTGGTATTTACAGAATTAGGAAAGAAATGAATTTATTCAAGAAATATGCTTTGCTTGTCACTTTTCTTCATGAATTGTTAATTTCAATCCCTATGATCCTCTATCGGTCTGTGGACCTAGAATCTCCACTCATCTAGTATTTTACTCATATGAGTCAAGGAGACAAAATTTAGGGGCTTGGGAAGATATGAGACTGAAGCTGACTTTTCTTGATGATATTGCCAGAGATTCCAAGGCCGCGCCTACGGCATTCTTGGTACCTCTGAGATGGATCTTGATGTGGAACCTGACTCTGCAAGGCAACATCATGAGGAGTTTAATTTTAGTGAGGTCTTTGTGCACCAAATGATACACTCCATAGAGTTTGTTCTTGGTGCTGTTTCAAATACGGCATCATATCTTCGACTGTGGGCTTTAAGGTGCAGCCAGGATTTTACTCATCTTCATTAACTTCTTTCTTTGATATTTACTATAATTATCTAATTGGTGTCTGTTATTGCTATTACAGCTTAGCTCACTCAGAATTGTCGACTGTTTTCTATGAGAAAGTCCTCCTCCTTGCCTGGGGGTGAGTTTTTAGTTCTATAATGCTGCATAAGAAACTATCTTTTTTTGCGTCATTCTCCTCTCTTTTTATTTATTTGTTTATTTTTTTATGATAAGTAATAAGTTTTATTGGTATCAAAAAAGGAACACCCTAGTACACAGGGAGTGTACAGGGGTCAACAAATCAAGTATAAAAGTTACAAGAATCAAGAAAATCAAGAAAAGAAGAGAATGATTGGTTTCGCAAAGCAAGCAACCAATCCAATAAAGTTCTAAAGAAAAATAACTTGAGGTCTTGTCTGTATCTCTCATTATCTTCAAAACACCTACTATTTTCTTTCCCTCCAAAGACACCACATTAAACAATGGGGAACAATTATCCATATATGACCATTTTGATGACGACCAAGCCAGCCTTGCCAGCAAGCTAGGAGACCCACAATTGATTGCGGCATAACCCAATTTACTCCAAACAAACCCAAAATCATAGACCACAAATCCATAGCAATTGAACAATGAAGGAAGAGATGGTCAATTGATTCACCATTACACTTGCACATATAGCACCAATCCAATATCCAAGCTTTCCTTTTTCATAAATTGCCATTTGTTAAGCATTTTTCCAAAGCAGCAGTTTAGAAAAAGAGCCACTCGAGAAGGGATCTTCTGCTTACAAATGCTTTTCCAGGGAATACAATAATCATTAGAGCCCACAAGAAGACTATAATAATCATTAACCATGAACCCCTTATTTCTATCTGATTTCCAGCTCATTTTATCCTCCAAACCCTGTTACTAAGAGCCATATTTGGTATCCATGAAGCTCGACACAGCCTCCAATTCCTGAACATAAAAACCCCTATAAAGAAACTCACATCCCAAAAAAGGACCCCATTACATGCAGATTCTTCATTGGGCTCATGGCATATAAGACTGAAAACCCACCAAAGTTTTGGGGAGAGGAGAGAGAGACTTTTTCCCCCCCCCCCCTTAAGGAAGCTTTAGAACCTTCCTCCTTTAAATCCAAAAAAAAGAATAAAAAAAAAAAAAAAAAAAAGATACTCCCCACATTTTGTATGTTGCTCTGCATCCAATTTCACTCCTGTAGGGATTAACTATATCCATTCTGCTATTGCATGATTTGGAGCAACTCATCCACACAGTTTGCACAGGCCATACGTAAAACATTGAAATATGGTTTAGATATAGAGTGGTAGCGTGAATCCAGGTTTGATTTCCTTGTAGGACTGATTGAATCACTTTGATCAAGATCCTGTTTTGGTTTAAAATTTTTCATGAGATTAATATTGATTTTGGATTTGTTGATTTGTCAGTCTCTCCGTTGAAATTAATACAGTTCCAAAAAAGTCTGGTACAACTTACTACTTGGTATAGTTGATTGACAACATTTTCATGTCTGTTTTTTTACCATTCAGTGCGTAACTTGTATGGTACTCTATACTACACTTGCAATTAGTGTTTCTTGTTCTTTCCTCGGTATTTGATATTATTAAGGATGGTTATGACAGGTATGACAACATTGTCATCCGGTTAGTGGGGCTAGCTGTTTTTGCCTTTGCGACTGCTTTTATTCTACTCATGATGGAGACTCTTAGTGCTTTTCTTCATGCCCTGCGTCTTCATTGGGTGGAATTTCAAAACAAGTTTTATCATGGTGATGGCTACAAGTTCAGACCTTTCTCTTTTGCCTCCTTAGCTGAGGATGAGGATTAATTCACCCATCCATAAATCCTTTTGCTTTTAGTTTCTGGAAAGAAATATAGTATAGAGAGGCGGGAGCATCTATGACAATAGAAGAAGCCTAATTGGACATTGGTCCTGTTTTGGCTGGCAAAGAATTGGCACTGCCTTGCTAACACTGCTTGATTTTGACTTAGTAAAATCGTGGCTCATATTCTTTGGATTTATTGCATAAAAAGGTTCTGCTTAACCTTCCTTTGAGAGATAATTCTCTTCTTTTTCAGATGAAAAGAAATATTTTTTTGGGGGGTTGAAGGCTTAGATTCGCTTTTTGTAAAGATGAGTTGGAGAATACATGTAGCATTCCTGGATTTTGGGTCTTTGGGGATATGCAGGTTTACAAAATTTTGTATACACACACAAAAGCTGGATTCTGTTAGGATTCTTTGTAATTTTTCAATGTATTGGTTAATCACAGTTCTACTAAGCCCCATTTTTGTAAGGATCTATTATTTAGAGAATCCAAGTTAATTCTATCTGCCTGCAACCAGCTTGAGATCCATTTATAATATATCATACCATCATTATAAAGGATAAATGATTTTTTTTTAATGATGCATAAATGATAAATGATGATGTCAAAAAAGAAATGAGATGACAAAAATTTTACAGTTGTCATGACTAGTTGAGTCTTGCTACGATATTGTGAAGCTTTGCAGACTGCCATGTAGCGTAGTCACTAGTTGTGGCATGCTTTTGTACGTGCCAATATGACATCACATAAGTAGGATATTTAATTGATGGGAGGTGTCTATAAGAAACAAATTTATGTCAGTAAAGTTATTTTTTGTAAGATTTTTGACCAATTTTATAGGAGGTAGAGTCAATAAAGTTAACTTTTTGAGTTTTACTTGTCAATTTAGTACTATTTGTAGTTATTTCATCAATTTATATTAATTTTTTATTTGGTAGATTTCACAATATATCATTTTTAATGGAGTCTTTTGGTTAAATATTGCTAAATTTAAAACATATTTGCGTTATAGGTACTGTTACAAGTTATTTAGGAGAATGAGGAAAGAGATTGAATTTCAGCAACATTATTGCTGAAATTCAAGAAAAAGTAGGAGAGAGAATGAGAAAAAGGGAGGAAAGAGAAAAACTTGAATTTCAGCAACAGTATTGCCGTAATTCATCTGCCCAATTTTCCTCACTTGCCCGAATGTGTGAGTGTGAGAAGTGCAATGAGTGAGTGCCTTTTTTTTTTTTTTTTTTGTAATTGTGGCAATGGTATTGTCGAAAATGATAGGGAAAAAAAAGTGAATGCCAAAATTTGGGAAAGAATTAAAGAAAAATATAATGTGTTACGTACACAATATTTTCACAATAAATCACAGGTAACTAGTTATTATTAGTTCAAATTTAAATTTAACATTGAGATTACTATTTTAATCTAACAATAACAATAAGTAACAACTTGATACTTAGAATTTGTTGTAAAAATGTTGTAAAAATTGTGTGCACTTATCATTTCTTAAAAAAAAAAAAAAAAGTGTAATGGATTTGCCGAAAATGGGAAAAAAATAAATAAATTTTTTTTTTCTCAATTGTGGCAATGGTATTGCTGAAATTGTGGGGAAAAAAAATGGAGGGAAATTTTGTGAGCAGGAAGATGAAGCTTGATCAAACATGTAGCGTGGTAAAGGTTTTTGTGTATGGTTTTGGCCAACAAGAAGGGGTTGACATTTTGGTATCTAGGGAAGAATCTTTTGTTATGGAGGCTTCAACATATTCTTTTGAGGAATGATGAAATTGGGTTTGGGGGGGGTCAGGGTCTACAGCCAACATGTTCATGTCTGGAGGCCTTGAAGAAGCACCAACAGTTGGACCAGGAGGTTGGTACAAAGGTTCTTTGTCTTTCTTGATTGGAAAAGGTACAGTTTGTGATTTGTTTTGAGATTCAGATTGAGGTGGAATATTGTAGGTTATGGCAGGACAAAAGGGAGTGTAAGAAGATTATGGAATAGAGGAATTATAGCAGCTGGTAAATCACGTATCCCACTAGGAAAGTGTAAATGATAGTATAGATATAAGGATTAAAACTCAGAACAAGATACAATAAAGTAAACGATATTATTAGATTTAGGAACTTTTTTACATCAGACATATGGGACTCATCACAAGTTTAACTGTTAAAAATACTTGGTATTTTAAAAAAAAAAAAATTTAACTGTTTAATACGTGGTTGAAATGAAATTTTAATGAAAATTATCAAGAGTATAAGGTTTCATTATCTATAATCTACACTATTATTAAGGGGCTTCTCCTGTTTAGACTGATTTTTTTTTTTTTTTTTTTGGTTCCAAAATACCTCTACAACATACATTTAAGTAGGGGCAAAACTTGAGAATAAAAAATATATTTCTAACTCTTACCTAAAACATTTCCTACAAAATAAGATCACTCTCTCACTAACTCACTTTTTCAAAGCAACTATACGTTTGTTGTTATTTTTTTTTTCCTTTAAAAAAATAAATCATCCTCACATTATCTTCAAATCAAAATTAAAAAAAAAAAAAATCCTCAAGTTTATCTTATCCTTCATCAAATTGAAAAAAAAAAAAACCGGATACAGTTTCAGTTTACGTCCTCCTCTTGCTTCTTCTATTTTTTTTTTCTTTCATCTTGAAAAAAAAGAAAAATCTCCACAGCCTTTCAACAGACTCAAATTCACTATAGACATTCAATGCACAATAGTCAATCCATTTCTATCCTCAAATCTCCTGAAAGTTACCAAAAAAAAGAAAAAGAAAATACATACACACACACACACAAAGAGGCCAATCTTGCTATGTTACTCAAAGCAGTAACTATTTTCACATTTTGTTAAAGAGTGGTGACTGGCTAGGAGGAGGGAACCACCCAAAACAGAGTTACAAGGTATTTTCTCAAATATTTCGTTCTATTAATGTCATTTTTTAATGAGATAATTAAATATAAAAACGCTCATAGGACTTCAAATTTTTTACAGATTCTTTGTCGAAGGAGCATTACCACCGCTTGAGTTTCAGTTCATCGAACTTTCATACATTGCTTCTACCATTGGTGCCAAAGGATAGGCAGAGGCCAATGCTATTCCTAACAATAATGATTAATGGGCAGTGGGAATGGGTGTATAAGTTTTGTGTCTGAGAGATGGACGTGGATTGATTGAGGAGTATATAAGTTTTGTTTTCTGAGAGATGGGCATGAATTGATTGAGGAATCGCAATTCAATGGCAATTACCAGTTTCATTCTTTGTTTCTATAGAGTTCTAGGACTCCCTCTTATCCCATCAGCAAAGTGATTGGTTTATTTATTTTTTTCTTTGATTCTATTAATAATTTATGTCTCAAGATGGGTTTATTGATGTGTTGGGATTTTTTTAATTGCTGTGCATAAGATGTAATATGTAGGTTGTTCATTTACTTATCAAAATTGTTCGTATTTTGTCTTTATGAAAATTTGTTTTTATTTTGTCTGCTTACACTGAGAAATACTGTTTACATTGAGAAATATGCAAGCTAAAAAATCCTATGATCACTTAGTTTACTTTCCACTCTCTTTTGAAAGCTTTTGTTACTTTTCAAAGATCTTTTTTATTTTAATGCTTTGTTCTATTTATTTAGACAAAATTTTTAGTTACTTTGCTTCTAGAATTTTGTTTCCCCTTTATTCTGATACTTTGGATTAGATTTATTCCTCAAAATCATTTCAATTTCTTAATTCAATGTTTAAGAATTTGCTATCCTTTGAAGAAGGTAAAAATTGGCGAATCGATTTTGTCATTTTTTAATGCGTCTTCTGAATTTTTGATTTGGGGGATTGGAAGATTTAGGGGTCACTACGTTTTTAACAATGTCCTAATTTTCTATTTTGAAATACAAGAGAATGATTTTGAAGAAAATCTGTTGAGTCATGCTAAGAGTTTCACATATGAATTTCTAAAATTTGAAGCTGATGGGACTAACGAGATCAACTTCCCTGGATGAATCCATTAAGACTAACAAAGTTGCCTTGACAGATGAAACAACTAAGCATCCCCGGTGATAAAACCACACCACTGACGAAGGCAGAGAAACCATTCAATGTAGCTAATAAATGATTCGGGTGGTTATAAGGCCAGCTGTGCGAACCGTTGGAAGCCCATTAAAGTCCACATTACTGGGGATGAGGCATTACCCAAAGGAGCATTAAAACCACCATAATAGCCACAACGGCTAGAACCTATGAGAATGTATATATAGCCCTCACACCTCCAACAGAAGGTACATTTTTGACACCAAAAAAGCACCTCTAGTTATTCTTATGTTCTGTTATTTGCTATAATCTTCTTATACTGACTTTGTCATCGGAGGCGTTGTGGCAGGCACCACATCGGTGACCATCTGAAGGGATTGCTACTTTCATTATGACACAGACAAGTATCCGGCTCCATTTGAGCGTATTCACTACAATTGATGAATTTGCATTTCATCAGTTTGGCACCGTCTGTGGGAAACGACATTTTTTCGTACTTAGGTTTGAAAGCGTAGTTTCCTATTAACTTCAACACTTAGATGGATTCCAACTAGGATTCAGCAGCCTTAGCCTAGCAAGTCCAAGCTCTTGCGGCCACCATCGAAGAGCTCACCAGATAGAATCAATAAAAATGAGGCTACGGCTTCAGCAGGAGGAGAATCGGTTCAGAGCCAACCAGGAGAATGAGGGGGATAGCCATAGAAGAAGTGATCGTCGAGGACCTACAACTCCAGATGAACATAACTCGGATATTCTCCGGGAGATAAGGAGAGAGATGGACGAGCTAAGGAACGCCATTAAGGAGAAAACGGACCGGAGCTTGGATAGAATGGTCAGGGCAACAGATTTGCCTTTAACTACGGTGGTCCTGGAAAGCCCTGTGCCGTTGAAATTTCGACTGCCTCAACTTGAGCCCTTTGATGGACTTAAGGACCCCTAGGACTACCTCAACACCTTTAAGACGACGTTAGGCCTTCAACATCCCCCTGAGGAGATACTGTGTTGTTCCTTCCCCACCACTCTTAAAGGATCTGCAAGGGAATGGTTCACGAAGTTACCAACGTCGTCCATCGATAGCTTTGAGTAGTTGAGTAACGCCTTCTTGCATGACTTCGTTAGAGGACAACGCCCAAAGAGGCCAGTGGATCACTTACTCACCATTAGACAAGGGGAGAAAGAAACCCTGAGATCGTATGTGAAACGCTTCACTCGGGAGAGATAAGAAGAAATATATATGTTTCAACAATAAGACAATATGCATCAGGTTGCTTACACCGTTGACCATCTTAAGGGATTGCTACTTTCACTATGACACAGACAAGTATCCAGCTCTGTCTGAGCGTATTCACTACAACTGACAAATTCGCACTTCGTCAGTTTGGCGCTGTCTGTGGGGAACGACATTTTTTCGTATTTAGGTTTGAAAGCATAGTTTCCTATCAACTTCTACACTTAGATGGATTCCAACTAGGATTCAGCAGCCTTAGCCCAACAAGTCCAAGCTCTTGCGGCCATCGTCGAAGAGCTCACCAGATAGAATCAGGAAATGAGGCTATGGCTTCAACAAGAGGAGAATCGGTTCAGAGCCAACCAGGAGAATGAGGGGGATAGCCATAGAAGAAGTGACTGTCGAGGACCTACTACTCCAGACGAATAGAACTCGGATCTTCTCTGAGAGAAGAGGAGAGAGATGGATGAGCTGAAGAACACCATTAAGGAGAAAACGGATCAGAGCTTGGATAGAATGGTCAGGGCAACAGATTCGCCTTTCACTACGGCGGTCCTGGAATGCCTAGTGTCGTCGAAATTTCGACTGCTTTCGACTGCCTTAACTTGAGCCCTTTGATGGACTTAAGGAACCCCAGGACCACCTCAACACCTTTAAGATGACGCTAGGCCTTCATCAGCCCCCAAACGAAATACTGTGTTGTTCCTTCCCCGTCACTCTCAAAGGAGCTGCAAGGGAATGGTTCACGAAGTTACCAATATCGTCTATCGATAGCTTCAAGCAATTGAGCAACGCCTTCTATATGTTTCACCAATAAGCCAATACACATCAGGTTGCTTACTTTCATGGAGAGCAGTACTTAAGAATAGGTAGGTTTCGAGTCAAATTTATCATATGCATGGTTTGGGAATTGTTTGTGATGCCTCAAGCTTCGTAGTGTTGTAATATGCACTCAATAATTAAGTTGCAGCTTTTTTTTCTTTTTTGATAATGAAACTTGAAAACTATATAGTTTGATGTAATGTAATGTATGCAAAATAAATGAGCGGCCGAAATATGTCTTTGACGTTTTAATTTAAATGATATTCTTATCTAGCATTCTGAAGAGATCGAGTTAAAAGAATTATTTTGATGCTACAGTTATTGGGGAAACTAGACAAATAGTATTAAACAAATATATATATATATATATATAAAGGACTTTCGAGGTAAAGATCCATAATGTTAGACATGTTTTGGCTCAAGTTGCCCAAACCAATTGTAAGCTCATGTATCATATTAACCTTAAGTTAGTCTATAATTAGGCTAGAGTTAGTCAAATATTCTAGAGTATATAAAATTCTATAGGCGTAAATGCACTTTTAGTTCCAACATTTTGTACTTTTTCCATTTTGGTCCATACATTTTATTTTTACCACTTTTAGTCCTTAAACCAATTAATGTGGGACATTTAAGTCCTTGAAGCACTATTCCGTCAGCCAACTAACGGGGAAATTGACATGGGCATTAAAATATTATAAAAAAAATTATTTACATTTTTTAAATGCCAAAATTTAAAAAAAAAAAAATTAATTACTCAATTTTACGCCAAATTCTATATTATGTTCACTATAACACAAGTGCTTAATATAATATGTAATTATTAAGGATTTTCTGACTGTATGGACGTAAACCTTTGTATGTGTGTACTCTCTCTTAACTTCAGGCTTCCACCTATCATTTAATCATCACATACACAATAACTTTTACATATAATAATTTTAATCTATGTCCACACCATTCCAATCATAAACCATCAATTAATATCTTCATAGCTAGTCATACTGTTTTCCCTTTGTAACTTTTTGTGTACATCCTTCCCCTCGATCCCTAACAAATTCTTGATCTGCTAATTAATATTCATAAATTTTTCTTCTCTAGGATCTTAATGCCCCCAGCCCCCCACAGGTCCCTCACCAATAAAGACCTTATCTTCATTCTTATTTTAACAATTAATTACCTATGGCTTTGTCTTAGATTGTAGCCCTCCCTCTGAATACACAGGTCTCCCCTCAAGTATGAGCTACTCCAGAATTTTTGCTACAGTTGTGGAAAGTTGAGCCATGCAAATTTTTATTTTTAATGGGTGTGCAAATACACTCGTTAAAGAAGAATCAAACAAGTCCAACTACATTGGAAAATAGCAAAATCAAATAAACAAACTTTTGTTAACAAATTTCCTAAGAGCGGTGGTTAAGATACATTTAATGTTTTATTAATTAATTATGTTTTTTTTATACATTTTTAAGAAAATAAAGCGAAACTGTACTCATATATCCAAAAAAAAACACACTCAGTCATGATAAATTTATCATATAAACCAATAAATAATTAATAAGTGCACTTTTTTTCATTGAAAAACATACATTACAATTTATAATTAAACATTTATTAATTTTTAATTTGTACTCTTAAGGCGCTCGTTAACGTTACCCGTAAACAAACAAGGAAAATGTTAATTGATATCTTAAGAGCATTTTTTAATTAATCATTTTACAAAACCTTTTATAAAAAAAGAAAAAAAGTAATTGACTTGTTTGACATCTGTCTATATTTTCCATAAAAATAGCATTAAAATTAAAAAAAAATTCTAAAATTATTCATTAATTAATGCCCTAAGCGCATTTATTAATATGATCTCCTAATGCTAAAGCATTTTTCTACTTAAAAAATAAAAAATAAAAATAAAAATAATCAATGAACTCGCACTGTTCCACGTTAAAATTATATCTTCATTTCTTGCAAAAAAGAAAAAAAAAAGAAAAAGAAAAGAAACCGGTCTACTTTTGATCTCCCGCCACATACTGAGCGGTTGAGAGCCGTTATAATATAATTTCAAACCGAACTAACCACGCAAACCCTGAAACCTCTCTTGTAGTCTGTAATGCCGTCCATGGAATCCCAGAGATACACTGGTAATCCCACTCCTCATCTCTCTCTCTCTCTCTCTTTTTCTCTCTCTCTGGAGCTAAGTCTACACGTTTTTCGAATGATCTCATTTGATCTTACTGGAGAAGCATAACGGGTTTTAATATCCAATTCTTCGAATCACCTTTCTCTCACTCAAAGACAGAGAGAGAGAGAGATAGATCCACACTTGGTTCTTCAGGCTTCAGCTTGTGGTATATAAATATTCTCCCTCGGATTCTCTTCCCCTGTTGGACAAATCACTTTCTCATTCCGATTTCTTTGCTTTTTCATTCACTCTCCTCTATTAAGGTAATTCATTCATTCATTCCTTCCCGCACTTTTATGCCAAAACCCTAACTTTCTCTTCTCCGTTTGGTTCCCCAGAAAGCTCCGGAAAATTCAATATTAATAAAGTTGAGGATTCTTTTCCCCGACTATTAGGTTAGGTCTATTTTGGACTTGTGTGATTCTCGTCTTTATTGTATTTTCCTGCGTTTTCTCGGCAACCAAACGGAACATTATCGGCACAGTTGTTTCTTGTTTTATTGTCATTGCTGTTTCTACTTGTTTTATATATATCTTTGTTTTCGAAGTAGAGAGCTTTTAGATTAAAATTACTGACACTGCTTGTTTACGTGTTTGTGGAGGTTTTAGATTCAAATTTCTGTTTGTGGAGGTTTTGTTGTAATCTTTGCAATGCCGATAATCCCACTCCTCATCCTGTTCTTGCTCTTTCCCACATCCCTGTCCATGGAATCCCAGAGATACACTGGTAATCCGCGCTTATTTTCACGTCTCTCTCTCTCTCTAGAACTAAGTCTACACTTTTTTAGAAGGAACTCCTTTGATCTTTCTGGAGAAGCATAACGGGTTTTAATTTCCAATTCTTGTAAGGAACCCATTTGATTTTTCTTGAAAAGAATAATGGGTTTTAATTTTCTGCCCAAGTTTTTCAAGTTTTATGGGTGTACAATACTTGGTTGAGTTTTGGTGGTTTCTTTATGTTTCCCTTCTGTTTCTTTTTTATTTGTATATTTTCTTTTGGAAATTCTAAGATACTAATTTTTGTTTCAGGTCAAGAGCCATCTAGAAGTTCTGGACACAGGCTTTCGAAACCTCTGGTTGGTGAAGATGGGAGGATTTATGCTTGTTCTGAGAAAGATTTATTTGCATTTGAAAGTAATGGTACCATTGCATGGACCATACATTTAGACTATACATGTAATGCTGCTATGGCTCCTGTTCAGGGCGGTCTCGGAAAGGTCAGCAATTTTTTTTTGGTTTCCTGTGTTTACAGGACGGAGCCAAGAATTTGAGTGAGGAGGGCTAGAGTATTGAACAAAACTCACTTGTTAATCAACTTTTTATAATTTTGCTTAAGAATTTTTGGAAACTAAGATATTATCATTTTATGGAATTGAAATATCAACAATTTTTGAAATTGAGATCAAGATTTTGAATTCTATTTCAAATTGACTATTGGAATGAAATACTTTGGTATCACAAGTCACAAGACACACAATTATTAAACTAAATGAAAGTATAATTTATAATTAATTTAATATATTGTTTTACAAAAATCAAATAAAATGATTAGATTGCTATTAAAAATAAAGCAAATGTGGCATTTTTGTAAATAAACAAACATGTAGGGTATTTTGTAAACTATAAATAAATCACTTTCTCTATTCTCAATCCCACCCATTCTTGTTTTTACTGTTTACCTCACATCTGGTCTTTAAACAGGTGTTAACTTTTTTGATATCTGCTTGCTCTTCTTTATCGGTGTGCGTTCTAATAATCTTCTTCTTCGTCTCTTTTTTTTTTTTTTTTTTTTTTTTTGTCTAGGAAAGGTCAGCAATTTTTTTTTTTTTGGTGTGTGTTTAATGTCAGATTCTATGTCACTGCGGCTACTAGTTTGCAACTTCCTTACTTCAATTGCAATGGCGTTGGATGAAAATTTTAAGTTTTGCTAGCTAAGAAGGGGAAAACGCCGATGTGAATTTATTGTCACTCTTTAATACCGAGCTTTTGATTGCTTAACATTTAAGTTCATTTGATGGGCGTTAATATATATATATATGTCTAACCCTCATTTTCTCTGAAATTACATAGTCAGCATGTCAATGACTATACCATATGCAAATTGACTCAAGCTAATCAATGATCATAACTTATGCATATTCACTCAATTAAGCCAATAGTATGTATTTTTATAACTTCCACCCCCCTCTCATGCTGATTTAGAATGAAAAAATTAGGCATGTCATGCTTTGAGATCAACGTTCTATTTGCATTAAGTGGTAGAGCCTCTTGAATATAACATGTTAGGGAGATGCATCACCTGTCATTATTCCTTTCACTCTCACCTTTTGCATGTCCTGACTTCTTTTTTTTCAAGTTTATTATGTACTGCAAAACTTGTTCCAGCTAGACACATGTTGCAAATATATGGTAGCCCTTCACTGAACCCTTGGAAATATTATCATTTTGTGCAACTTTTTATGTTCATAAATTCTTTCAATGTATTTCCAGATATATTTGGTTGCAGAAAACAGAGTACTGAAGATCAACTCTTTTAATATTGGCTCATCCAAACCTGCTGCAGAAGTTTTCTTTGGTCCAGTGCCAGGTCAAGAGGAACTAATTGAAATTATTGGGCTCTCAGTAAGCACACTTAGTTCATCTGTATTTATCAATATTAAGAATCGAGGACTCTTTGCATATACGACACGGGGACAACTGATCTGGAGTGTTGGACCTGTGATTTATCGATTTGGCTACCAACTAGGTTGCGGGAAAAATGTCACAGATTGTTATTTTACTTCAGTTCCTGTGATTGATCAATGTGAAGCTAGTATATATGTAATGTCCACACATCCCTTGTTTCCTTCATTCTTCTCTGAAGTTTGGCTATAAATGTTAGATACATGTTGAATTTTGATCAGTCCTCTTCTCATATGCAAAGTTGCGATGATTTAAATGAAATGATTTCTTTAAGGGGCATTTTTTGAAGCTTTAATTAAGTTTGAAATTGTCAATTCTTTCGGGACTAAACTCTCTTTCAATATATGCCTTCATGCTTATGGACTTGGTATCTATGTTATGCATTGGCAGATCTCAAATACTGAAGGAGAATTATATAGTTTGTCAGTTCGTAGCCCTTACTTCAAATGGATCCAGGATTTTAGTTCCCTCGACAAATATTACACCGTCACCCCTGGAAACAATGGTCGTTTGTATGTCACTGTACCAGCTAGGGCCCTTGTGCTGGCTCTAGATGTCTCTACGGGTACTGTTTTATGGCAGAGATCTATTGGGCCATTGAGTACTACGGAATGTGCACCTGTTGTGGATTCTAATGGTAACTGTATGATCACAAATACTTGTAGTTGGTACATGTTGCTTTGCACCATAAATTTGTCATATCATATTGATTTAGATGTTCAAAGTTTGGGATAACAATATTTGAGAAGCATTTGAGGGGACAAAAGTAGTACCTGTCAATGTGCACAAGGGGTGCACACAGCATCTTGTTATTATGAAAATAATCAAATGGGAGCATCTCCCGCTCAAGAACACAGTAGAGAGTGTACTCAAGTGTACAAAGCCCACCAGGTGCATGTTTAACTTGCTAATAAAAACAATTGCATTATTTAATAATTATGTATGAACTGTTGAATTCACTTTAAATTGGGGATAAATGTGCTCAATTTAACTTTAAAAAGCCTTAGGTCCCAACTAAATGTCACTACATAACTTTTTTCTTTTGGGTTATCTGACTCTATATGCAGTCATATTCTCTTTGGCATAAATTAAAATGGCTCCCATTCTGCATATGTATCGGTCTTAGTTGCTCATGGTTCTTTTGTCCTCAACCAATGCCACCTCTAGTGTATCTTAATATGCCTTTCTCATTACATATTTTCTTATATTGCTATTATTCCATATCAACATCCTCAATTTTATTTTTTACTCTCATTATGGTAGTACACGATACAGCTGGCTCTATGATTGCCTTACATAATCAATTATTTAATTTGAAATACACTCAATTATCTCATGGTGCTCCAGGTTTTTCTTCTCGTAAATCTGTAGGTCTTCACCATTTTTTTTGTGCGGATTGTCAATACTAGAAAATGGTATTGTAAAACTTCTAGCACTTATTGGCCATCAATACACCTTAGACCTCTTTTTCTTTTTTTTCACCTGGTTTTATTATGTTCTTAATGTTGTTTACCATGAGAATGAAATTGCTGTAACAATTTGGTTTTTTTTTTTGGGTCAAAATAACTAATTGAATCTTCTGCCTTTTTTTTTTCTAATTAATCTTGTTGAGTGATTGCTAAGCTCCTTTAATCTTGTTACTTATTGATGTACCAGGTTGGGTATCTGTTGGTTCTTTGGATGGGTTCCTATACTCATTTTCACCGACTGGGATTCTTAAGAAATTTTCAAAGGCAGATACACTGAATTGTGTGATTCAAGTTGCTCCCCTGCTTGATTGCTCAGGCTATGCAGTTTATTTTTCTCAGACAGAGATGGAGGGAAAGATTAGCCAAAAAATTGATGAATATACTTATGTCTCAGCAATGAGACCAAAAACTGTAATCTTCACTTTGTTGGTTCCAGCAACTGGGTTCACCTATTGGTCTGAAAGATATCCTGGTAATTTCAGTTTTCAGTAATCTTTCCTCAAAGTTGAGGCTACATTCTTTGAATTCGTCTCTTTCTAAGTACAATATATTTTAACTTTACACTCAAAAATGATTTTAGTGGATTGTATTAGATCAATTCTCATCTTCCTTGTCCGAGAGTGATCTGCGCCAATTTGTACTGGATGAGGGGATCCTTCTTGCTTTTGTGGCTGCTTCAAGTGAGATTCTCTTAATAAAGCATGTGTGCTAATTGCAGAGTGTAAAGTGAAATACACATTCTGTGACTTCAAAAATAATTTAGGCTTATTTCTCTCTCTCACTTTCTCTCATACCATAATTAAGACTTAGTTGAATAGTAGAGTGTCTCATGTGGAATCAACACAGGCTGTAAGAGAGAGGGTTATGATATCATCTCATAAGATACTTGTTCATTGAGTAGAATAGAATTTATGTCTATTATATCAAAGGATAGGGCATTCTGGAATATTTGTCTATGTCACATTCGACAAAAATTAAACCATTCTGAAGAAAATCACAGAATGGATGGCTAAGAATCATCTAATCATTATTATCTGTTACTATAAGAAATTACTTGGTTGCATTTTTTTTTTCTTTAAGCCAGATGAATAAAAATTGGGATAAGGTTTTTTCTACCAACCATCTCTCCTAGACCCCACAAAAGCGGGAAGCCTTGTGCAATGGATATGATCTTTTTACATAGACAAAAGTAAAGTCCCTGAGAAGATGCATGCTCAAATGAGGCTTTTCCAAAACTGGACATATTTTGTATTTTGATAATACCATTATATACACATTCTAAACAAAAACAATTGAATCTTTTACTCCTTTCAAGAAACTAAATTCACATTTTGATTTGAACTTTGTTTCTGAGTTTTAATATAGTTTTACTCACATCTTGACAATTGTAATTGATGCAGAGACTGGCAACCCACTGCAATGTCGTACCAAACGTAATCTTTGTTCTACTACCTTGTCCTTCACTTCATACTGTGCACTGTATCTAATTTGTGTTCTCATTAACAGGTCAGAAGTGTGCATCTAGCTGCTCGCAAGCAAAGCCCAAGTATCTCAGCATCTACACAGGTACGTTGCAACCTTCTGCATATGTTAAAGAAGAACGTAGTGTTTATGAACTACCAATAATACTCTTTCTTTCAGGTAATGAAAGGGCAATAATACTCTTCCTGCTATTTGAATCTGCTGTGTTGGTCATGCTAGCTGGACTTGCACGGTTCTGTTGTATATTTTGGAGGAAAAAGAAGGTTCAAGGCCAAGACCTTGGAAGTTTCTTAGAAAAGCGAGTAAGCTTGAATCCTTATATTTTTGCTGAACTAACACTAGATAGTGGGGTAAGGGAGATGTCTATTGCTTCATTGGCAATTTACACTAGAGGGAGACATATCTTTCTCTTTACACTGGTAAAAGAAGCATACTTTCTCTTGGTTTCATCTAAATCAATTTCTTTATTATTATTTTTTTTTTTTATGATAATCAATTTCTTTATTCAAGAAAAGAAAGCTTAGAAGGCCATGCTACCTTCAATAACCTGAGAATGTTTGTTGTCTTTTTGGCCTTTCAGCGCTCTCTCCAGCTCAAAAAGAAAGTATTTGATAGGGCAATTACAGAGCTTGAGCAGAAAGCAGCAGAGCAGGCAGTGGCCAATGAAGTTTTTGAAAAATTGGGGGATATGGTACGAGAAAGGGAAGGAATAGAAAGGAAGTTGTCAACAACCTACAGTCTAGGCAGAGATAGGCCTGGCTCACAGTCTAAATCTATGCTTCCACTATATGATGGGAAAACAAGGAGCTATTCTTTCCTAGGTGCAAAGAAAGAAAGTGTGACAGTATTTCACACGTTAAGTGATACGTCTTCTGAAGAAAGCGGGACTGAGAAAGATACCCACTGGGGTTTTCATGAAGAGGAGTTAGCATCCAAAGCAAAAGCAAAGGCAAAGGCACCCATTGAAGCTGAGAGTTCAAGTGATGATGGGATCTATGAAACAGACTATCAGAGTAGTCCATCAGAGACCACATCAAGTTCAAGAGGATTTATCAATCCATTAAATGGGGGGCAAGAGTTAGGGGAAGTGAAATTGCATGATAAGGAAGTGAAATCCATGCAAACTGGTAGCAGATTAAGTATAAAAAGAAGAAGGGCCTTGTCATCAACTAATTAGAAACTTGATAGATGATTCATATCTTGTAATGCTAACCATGCAGTTCTGCAAATCTATTCACTTGATTGAAGTAGTCCAAAAATCTTTTTATTATCTTGGTTCATGCAGTTTGAAGAACAGCTTAATTAGTAAATACATTCCCAACGCAGAATGACACAATTTTGAGGTTCTTAAAATGAAGGACTCATCTATTTGCTGAGGCTATACCATGATGATATGAAAGCTAGTGCAGATATCTGGCCATTCAGCAAGTTTTTCCAACTTTTGACAAAGTCCTTCCTCCTTAACATCTCACCAGCAGCCCCTAGTTAGCTGAAAATTTGGTTCTTAGGTCCATTTATTCAAAACCAGATCATACTTATCACAAAGCTTGACATATATGATATATGCATGTATGTGTATATATATATATTGGTATGATTTTTATGATATTACCAACAAAAACAATTTTGATTTTCCTTGAGGTATTTGGAATTGGATTTCAGCCAAACATTCCACACAATCACTAGGTGAGACTGCTACGCCTACCATCCTGACAAAAGACCTATGCTTATCTGCATATGTATTCAGTTCATAATTACAAAGATGAGATTTCACTATAAGTAGAACCACACGAATTTGAGAATAAGGGAGTAAGATCCTCTTCATTTGCTTTATCCGGTATCACATACAGTATTTGGTTAGTATAGTCGAAAGTCAAAGTAAGTTCCTTGTTTTTAGAAGCAAACATGCCAAACAATAATTTTGATAAACAAAAACCTATCATTGCTGTGCTTGCACGAGGATTGAGGACCACATATATAACTTATAAACTCAAAGACATGAATAATTATTAAAAAGGAAAAAGGGTGCATTATAAGTCAAAGACATCATTGTATTTCTAATTTTTAATGTATTTGGACTATCTTAAACTTGAAAATGTAATGTCTAGAAACTGGGTTTTGACCACGTCATTGCATTTTACAGTTTCTTTCTGTCATCTATTCATATATTGACGTGAAAGGTTCCCATTAATACTGAAAGTACAATAAACAATTTAATCAACATTTCTATTATAGTGTAGTCATGTAATTAATGTAAGTGTAGAAAATCTTTTCCAAATAAAGAAAAAACAAAAAAAGAAAACCAAAATCAACTACACAATTTTTTTTTTTTAGAAAATAGAAAACCACTACAAAATCCCATCTTAATCTTACATTGCTTTATATATATATATATATATATTTTAAAGTTTTGTGTTTGATCATTAATTTAATACCAACTTTAAAGGGTCAAAAGACTCAAAAGTAGCAATTAAAATATCAATGAAACCAGTTTCCTATTCTCTGCCCCCAACCTCTCCTCATCTTTACTTAGAAGATGGTATTTTTTTTCTTGTTTTTTTTTTTTTTTTTTTTTTTTGAGAAAGAACTCATAAATCAAGTTTATCATTATAAAACAATCTTAAAGTGTAGCAATACAACAATTAAAATTCATAATCAATTCAAACTTAAAACATAATCACTTAAATTTTAACAATGTACAACACTAAGGGACATCATAAATCCAAAATTTAAGACTAAAGAACATATATACACATACACATATAGGAACCCTATAAAATATATAATATTTTTAACATAAACAAGTTGAATGTAGCTCAAAGGAAATGATCCCCACCCCGCACCCATTTACTACACAAGACAGGTAAAACCCACCACATTTGGACAAGTCGGATAAGATGCCCATATAGTAGCTTCAAGCCTTCAATTGTCATCCCTAGTCCCTACGACTAAATTGTGATAAAGCAAAATCACAAATGGATAAACTGCAATTTACCCTATTAGAAAAGTGAGGGGTAAGGTTGTCAACAAAATGCAAAATCTTTTAACTTGAAAAATTTTAATGATTTCATTTAAGGTCTGTTTAGATACCGTTTATTGCTGAAAACTAAAAACACTCTTGCAAAATAATTTTTAAATATGTAAATAGTGCTGTGAAACCCAGTTTTAAAGTTTTTGCTTAAAAAAATACTCGCGGGTCCCATGAACAGTGCACGGGACCCACACAAAAAACATAGACACGCATCTACTTTCCTTTTCGGTGCAATCCAAACGTGCACTTAAATGATCCAAACTTACAATTTACCTTAATAGAAGATCAAGAGGCAAAATTGTGCACAACATGCAAATTTTATTTATTTGTACACAATCTTAATAGTTTTATTTTAATCCAAATTTATCAAATCAATTATTACCATTAAAAGATCATAACTTAAATGTAATATGAAGCCAAGAGCCTTGCGTTTATCAAAACTAAAACTAAAAAGTAAAAGAAGCCAAGAGTCTTATAGCAGTTAACATAAAGAGATCCAAGATTTAAATTCCTCACACCAAACTATTGACGTGATAAAATATATATAATATGAAAAAAAGGGTAAAATATTATGTTGGTCCCTAAATTTTACATTAAAAAAAAAAAAAATTTCGTCCCCAAACTTTAAAAGATTTGTTTTTTGTCCTTAAATTAAAGATTTTTTTTTTCTATTTTTGTCTTTAAACTATTGGAAAATGGCTCGTTACAAAATTTAAAGATGAAAAAAGAACCATTGGGCCCGTTTGGTAAAAGTTATTCAAATACACATTTTCAGTTTTTAAACAACATTACATATATTTCCACACACTTTTTCACTCACACGTATTTTAAAAACTACAAACATTATTCAAACTACTTTACCAAACGGGCAATTTAGGGTTGAAAACCAAACTTTTGGTAGAATTTAAAAACCAAAATAATATTTCATCTTTATTAAAAAAATAAAAAATAAAAACATGCGAGAGTAAAATTTACTCTCAAATTCATAGAATTAGAAGAATCACCTAATTAAAAAGTAATTCAAAAAGAAGAGGGAAAAAT
The DNA here is from genome assembly GCF_002906115.3 of Quercus suber. Taxonomy (NCBI): domain Eukaryota; kingdom Viridiplantae; phylum Streptophyta; class Magnoliopsida; order Fagales; family Fagaceae; genus Quercus; species Quercus suber. The sequence goes on along the minus strand of NW_027069771.1, from coordinate 418,993 downwards.
AAATATATATATATATATATATATTTTTCCATAGTCATCAGTATGCAAAAGCGTTAATCATTGGTGATTGGAGTCACGCCACCCACAGTGCACACAGATCTTTCTCCGAATCTGCTGACAAAAAAAAAAAAGTAAAAGTCAGAAACGCAATTGGACGCCGACAAAGATCCTATCCTAATCTCACCGCACCCAATCTATCTCTCTGCGACGCTTCGAATCACCTTTCTCTCACTCAAAGACAGACAGAGAGATAGATCCACACTTGTTCTTCAGGCTTCAGCTCGTGGTGTATAAATATTCTCCCTCGGATTCTCTTCCCCAGTTCGACAAATCACTTTCTCATTCTGATTTCTTTGCTTTTTCATTCACTCTCCTCTATTAAGGTAATTCATTCATTCCTTACTTCCCACACTTTTATGCCAAAACCCTAACTTTCTCTTCTCCGTTTGGTTCCCCAGAAAGCTCCGGAAAATTCAATATTAATAAAGTTGAGGATTCTTTTCCCCGACTATTAGGTTAGGTCTATTTTGGACTTGTGATTCTCGTCTTTATTGTATTTTCCTGCGTTTTCTCGGCAACCAAACGGAACGTTATCGGCTTAGTTGTTTCTTGTTTTATTGTCATTGCTGTTTCTACTTGTTTTATATATCTTTGTTTTCAAAGTAGAGAGCTTTTAGATTAAAATTACTGATTATGTGCTTGTTTATGTGTTTGTGGAGGTTTTAGATTCAAATTTCTGTTTTACCTTAAGTTTTAGTAGCTTGTGGATATGTTTGCTTGTGTGGAGGTTTTAGATTAAAATATGTGTTTTTAATTTTATCTTAAATTTTGGATTAAAATTTCCCTATGTGGTTTGGCATTTAAGAAATAGGTTACAGATTGCTTTGGTAGGCTTTTCAGCTTGTTTTTAAGACATTGGGATGAAGCTATTTCATTCTTATGTAGAAATAGAATATCAAGTTATTATTGTAAAATTTTGAAACATGTAGGGCTGCAAAAGAGACAAGCAGAGCAGTGTATTGAAGTTCAGGATTGATCATTTAATTTTGTTTCGAACATGAGTTGAGTTCGAGCTCATGACCAAACTAGATCATATGTTCAAACTTGTTCACGGACTATTTGATTAACTTATTATTTTCCAACATATAGTAAACACTACAACTTTAATTTTTACCCTTTCACAAATATATGCTAATAATTAATACTTGAAGTATAGTCTAGTTTTTTTTTTTTTTTTTTTTGGTCATGGAACCTCACCAAGGCTCCCTTTTGACCCACCCTCCCTTTCACAAATATATGCTAATAATTAATACTTGAAGTATAGTCTAGTTTTTTTTTTTTTTTTTTTTGGTCATGGAACCTCACCAAGGCTCCCTTTTGACCCACCCTTGGGGAGTGAACCATGGATACACGACCCCACCCACTAGAAATGGTAATCCAAGAGAGCTCCTAGTGGGGATTGAATCCAAGTATAGTTTAAATTATATTATTTCAATTACTTATAAAAAAAAAAATTGTTTCAGTTAATTAGATAGAATGATTTTTGTTTATGTACTTATAAAAATTTGATTCGCTAACTTTGCACTAAAAGTTATATATAAATATTACCACAAAAATGGGTTATTTATATTATCAATAAATTACAAATAATAATTCGAACAATGACGCTATGGCAGTGCACAAAACTCATGGTTGTAGCTTATGGAAGAGTATTATGCTAGGATGGGATAGGCTTGTCAGCATTGTGCACTTTGAAGTAGGGATCGGAATTTGGTGTCTTTTAACTAGGCCCTATTAGGGAAATGACTTTGGAGGTTTGGCCATGAAATCACTCATCTATGGCAGAGGGTTATAGCCATGAAATATGGGGAGGGGAAAGGGGGTTGGTGCACTAGAGTTTGTAGTAGGGCTCATGGTTGTGGTTTATGGCAGAGTATTTGTGAAGGGTGGGAAAGTTTTGCTAAGCATTTGTCTTTTGTGGTGGGAGGGATGGTTCTCGTATTCTTTTTGGGCATGATAAATGGACTGGGGATGTCCCTCTTAAAATTCTTTATCCTCAGTTATTTTTTTGTTTGGCCAATAAAGAAGCTTGTATTTCTGAAGTGTTAAGCCCTCCAGTTGGTGATAATGACAAAGTGTGGAGTTTAAGATTTTATAGGGAATTCAATGATTGGGAGTTAGCAGCTTCATACTCCCTACTTCATTTCATCCAAACCCGAATTCCTAGGGGGGAAGGGTGTGACAGGCTTTGTTGGGGTCTTAATAGAAGTGGGAAGTTTGACATTTGGTCTTTTTATCATAAGATTTGAAATGAAGCTCCTTCCACTTTCCCTTAGAAGGGCATTTGAAAAGTTAAGAGGCTATTTGGATGAATTTTTTTCATCACTCAATTTCCGTTATTCATCACTCATCACTTAATTTTTCACACCCGTTTGGCACCATCACTCACTTTCCATTACTCAATATTTTTCACACTATTTGTGGGTCCCATAACTGTCACTCGGTGCAGTTTTTTTTTTTTTAGTACCCAAACTCACCGAACCTAGTAAAAAAAAGAACTGAACCCAGAAAAACCCAGCCAAAAAAAGAACCCAGTGAAAGAACCAAAAAAAAAAAGAAATAATTGAACCCAAAAAACCCAGCCAAAAAAAGAACCTAGTGAAAGAAAAGAAAAAAAAAAGACAAAGAACTGAATCCAGTGAAGAACGTGAAGAAGCCACTAGTGTGCAAGGAAAAAGAAAAAAAGAAAAAAAAAAGAACATGAACGCACACATCGAACCTAGTGAAAAAAAAAAAAAAGTCAAAAGTTGCAGCTTTGACTGACAATGGGTCCTTCATGTGTGTTTAATTACAAAAATGTCATTGAGTTACGAGTTATGGAAACTGAAAATAGCCCAAATGTGTTTTCAATTTCCATAACCCATAACTCAAAAATTAGAGAATTGAGTGATGAAAACAGAGTTATGGAAACAGAGAATTGGTGCAGCCAAACAGACATTTTGCTATGGGTCCCACTATTTTTGAGAATTGAGTTATGAAAACAGAGAATTGAGTTACGGAAACAGGCCAACCAAACAGCCTCTAAGGTTCCTAAAAGGGTGGCAATTTTTATGTGGACAATAAATGGTTAGATTCTAACTTTGGATAACCTTATGCTTCGTGGTTGCCCTTTGGCGAATCGTTGTTGTATGTGCTATTTTAATGCGGATTCTGTGGATCACCTATTACTTTTTTGTCTGATAGCTCATTCTTTGTGGACATATATGCTTCGGTTGTTTGGGATTGATTGGGTCATGCTAGGTTCAATAGTGGACTTATTATTTTGTTGGTCTCATTGGCTTGGGAAGCATAGCTCCGATATTTGGAATTTGGTTCCAGGTTGTTTAATGTGGACTATTTGGATTGAACGGAATCGGCGTTCTTTTGAGGATAAAGGAAAAACTGTGGTTTAGTTATTAGATTTATGGCAACGTACCCTCTTTGATTGGTCTCGGTGTTGGGGTTTCTTGGATTGTCTTACCCTTATGGATTTCCTTTCGTCTATTAGAATAGCTTAGTGGTTGCTTGTGTCTTTTTGTTCACTACCATGAACTCTTTGTTTTTTCATGCTATTCCTTTATTAATAATATTTTCTTCTTACTTATCAAAAAAAAAAAAAAGGGGATTGGACATTGAGTGCAACTTTGCAATTTTGGCATGAAGGAGTTGTACTGGTCTTGTACTCTGTAGTAGCTGACTGGGATCCTTCAAATATCTTCCTGCTTGGAATGTGGTACTGACGGGGGTTAGAAGCATCAGATTGTCTGCTTACTCATACAGTAATGATTTGGGATTGGATTCTATTGCATCTGTGCTTGGAATATTGTATTCAAATAGGCAAAGGAGTGAGAGTCCTGACAGACTGAGCTAGCAATTGAGTGGTACTAGGGTGTTTGACGTTCAGTCTTACTATGGTGTGTTGGAAGCCCCAAGGGAAGTCTGTTTCCCATTGAGAGAAATTTGGTCTGCAAACTGCTAAAGCCCCAAATCAGGTTGCTTTTTTTTGCATGGACAGCAATGTGGGGGAAGATTTTGACTAATGATAATCTTAGAAAGAGAGCAGTCATATTAGTAGAGTGGTGTAGTTTGTGTAGGTGCAGTGGGGAGACCATGGATCATTTGTTAATTAGTTGTGATTATGTGTATGCATGTGGAGCTATGTGGAATTTAGCCCCTTTGTGTCTGATGGGAATTTTGCGGAGGGAGCAAAGTTACTGTACTTTTAAAGATGTGCAAGTCTCGGAAATACAGTTGAAGACTTATTTTCTTGGATTAAACTGTGAATGGTTGATGGTCCTGGGTTGGTCTCAATGACAGCAGTACTATACAGGTTTTACTGAATTGCTTTCAATTACTTGTAATTCTTTGTTTGTGATTCTTTAGGCTGTCTTGTGTTTTCTATAGTTGATGGGGAGGTTTTTTTTTTTTTTTTTTTTTTTTTTTGCTCTTTTTTTGTGTTTTTGTGTTTTTTGGTTTTGTTTTGCCATAGTAAAGTCTACTCAAATCAAGCTTCATACTCACAAATTTGTTCATGAACACATTATTATGTTTGAGCTTGGCTTGTTTAGTAGTGTAGTGTAAATTTAGGCTTGAACTTGGCTCGTGTGCTAAATAAACAATTTAAACAAGCTTTTCTTGAGCTGAGCCAGCATCGAATTTCTTTTTTGGTAAGTAACAATTAGTTATATTAAAAATTGAGGAACCTCGTGTGCACATAGTTTAAAAAAAGCACCCTTAAAAGAATTTTTATTATTATATATAATCAAACCTCATTACTTTCTGCAACCTATCTAGAGTAAAGTAAATTCATGAGCTCATTCACCCCAAATGTCTTTCCACGTGCTACAGCCATGGTCCATGAGGAACATATATACACATACATGCATACACATGCAGATAGATACACGTATAGATGTGTGGATTATTGACTTTGATTTTGTGTTTCACTAATAATAATTCCTCTCGTGCAGAATAAATTATTCAATTTGCTCACTGGATCCAATAAAACAAAAGTTGGTTCATTAAATATGGAAGCTGGGGATTTGGGTGGCCTACCCACTTCTGATGATTATGGAAATGGAAGTGAGAACAATGAACTTTGTAATTCTAATTATGGGACAATTGATCATATGCCTACTAAATCTGAGCATAAAGAAGACCAACCATGTAGAGAGCACAGTTTGCATGAGGGTGATGCTCAATATGAAGATAATCCTTTCATAGCAGAAGCCAACCGAAAAAATGATTTGGTTGACAATAGTTCGGATATGGAAACTGAAGATTTGACTAGCCTCCCTGCTTCTAACATTTCTGGTAGTGGAATCAAGAACGGAATTTGTACTTCTGGTTATAGTCCCAGTGACTCTAATTCTCAACCTAATAATGAGTTGGTTGACAATCCATCTATTGTGCAAGCGAGTGTTGAATTGACTGGAACCATTATGGTTGCTGAGGAGTTGAATAACGTCAGCTCTAAAGTGCATGCTGAGAACAGTTGCCTTGCTGTTCGAAATGAATGTCTCATTGGAAGTGACAAGATGGATGGCCATCGTATCCTTTCATGGTTGATTTCCTACAGTTGTTTCTTCACAATTATTCACTCCTCTATTGACTAAGTGAGTTGAAAAGTAACGCATGCAAATTTTTACTGTGCAATAATTCCTTAATGAAATAATACAAATTTATTGCCTTTTGGGTCTGTAGTAAAATTAGTTCTCTGTAATTTATGATATGATCCTGGAATCTCTGTTCTCCACAATTCAACATGCTAGATATATCAGGTGTTAAGAGAGCCCGAATGACAGTTGATGAACAGCAACCCTCTGTGCGTGTCATGTATAATTCCTTAACAAGGTTGGTTTGAAGTAATCGTCTGTGCAGAACATATTAGAAAGTCTTGCTTGCATATTAAAACGGTCTAGACACAGACATACCAAAAAATCAGGGAAAAAAAAAAAATTCTAAAAAACTAATATTTCTGATCTAAGAAAAATATTCTTTTAATGAAATTATAATAGTCTGATGTTAGTAGATTCTTGTACTTTTTCCAGAGCTAGTAAACAGAAGCTTGAGGAACTATTACAGCAATGGTCACAGTGGCATGCTCAACATGGTTCTTCGACCCAAGTAATTATCACTAGTCTCTAAACAATGAATATTTGGTTTCTGATTATATTTCTTCATCCTTGTGGTGTTCTCTTCTTCACTAATTAGATTGCTGTCCTCTCGTGAATGGTGCATGTTTTCACTACTTTCTTTCCTCAAATTAACTCGAAGCGCCTTTGCCAATTAATAATGAATTGCACAGAGTTTGTTGCCAGGCCTTAAATCATTTATAGTAAAAGCTAGTCTGAATTATTTATCTGTTCAGGATCCTAACGAAGTCTTTGAATCTGGTGAAGAAATGTTCTTTCCTGCTCTACATGTTGGCTTGGAGAAGATGTCTGCTGTGGTGAGTTTCCTGTTTTTATTTCAGATCCTGCAGAGATCCATATTGTGTCAAAAGCTTTAGTTATATATCTCGTGTGAGTGAGAATTTCTCTTTTGGAGGGCAGTGTTAAAGTTGGTTTTGGATTTTTGGGTGCTTTTTTTCATTGATGTTCATACCTACTTATGTTTATCAACATATAAAGAATGAGTGGAATATGATGAACTTCCTCAACTATTCATTCAACATTTTTTTCTGGATGATATTTGCTAACTTCATCGAAATACATGGCTTCACAACAGTTACACAGGACTCATCAAAATAAATAATAGCATATATGCAAGCCAAAAGCATCCTGCATTTTATAATGTAGGAATTAACAGGTTGACCTTGCACATGTTTAACTATGTTCTAGCCAATTATAGCCATCAAGATTCAATCTTATCAAGCTCGAGTTCCAACCTTTAAACGTTATACCTCATTCCTTCCTAACTGTTAGCTGCCCAAATCTGTTAAGGATAGAACTTAATAGCATTTGGCAGCTGCTGTCCTACATCATCTAAGTTAGTGCATGGGAAAAAAGGGAGTTGGATACTGACATGTTTAATAATGTCTTAACTGGAAACATAAAAGTGTGTGATGGAAGTTAAGGTTAAAAGCACCTACTAGTGCTGAAATTGGCAGTGTACGATAGTGCTGAAATTTTTCAGTACTTCCAGACTAGTGATCTGGGTTCTCACATAAACAATGGGACTACAGTATTTGAGAGCTTAGAGCAATGTTACAGGAGTACTGAATAATTTCTCATGACTGTCATCACTGACTAATGTTCAACTTCTCAAAATGAAGCTCTAGACATGCTCATGCTTCAGTGTGCTTGACATGGAAAAAAATGGATGTAAGAACTCTATGTTATGCTCATATGTTAAGATTCCTCTTTTTTTTTTTAATCATAATTTTGTAACAGCAATAAGACCTATTGTCTCTATCACATCATCCATGCTAGTGTGTGTATTCGTTTGCCTTAGTAAGTAGCCATGTTGATGCAAGACAAATTTTTATTAGTTTGAAGGGATTTTGAATATTAATAGTGATCTTTAATTGTATTAGTGTCATAGAATTCATGCTAGGTTAGTGTCTACGTTTTATTCAGTTTATTTTCAACTGAAATGTTACGAATAGGAAAAACTCATATGATGTTGGCACTTGGCAATCCAACTTCAGGGGTGATTATTGGTAATATCAGAAACATTAGCAGGGCCCTTTGATATATATAGGTACCTACCACACAAATTTTAGGGTGATAGATGCATTTGAATGTTAATTTCAACTATATCTAGCTTTTGTAACTGCAGTTAAGTTTGTTTCCTGATTTATCTGGTTAAGTTTGTTTCCTGATTTATCTCATTAATCAGTATGTGATAACTTAATACTTTTGGGATTTAGGTTCTGTTTAAATACCACTTATTGTTGAAAACTGAAAACTTATTGCTAAAAACACTGTAGCAAAATAATTTTTAAAGGTGAGAATAGTGCCATAGGACCTAGTTTTAAAGTGACTTTTGCATTTTTCCGTACTTGCGGGTCTCGTGAACAGTGCACGAAACCCAGGGAAAAATGCAAACGCAGCTCCGCGTTTGCTATCCAAACTCACACTTATTAGAATTTTTTTTTTTTTTTATAAGTAGGGATTTATTAGAACTTAATGGATATCGTGAATAAATAGCTTCATGACTAACCCGTTAGGGTGCAGCCTAGTGGTTGGTGGCTTGGAATGAGCTTTAGGCCCAAACATCCTAGGTTCAATCCCTATTACGAGTTCCCCTAGATTATCTACATAGTTCTAGCAAGTGGGGTCGTGTATTCATGCTTTACTCCCAAGGGTGGGTCCAAAGGTTCCTGCCTTGGTGAGGTTCCATGTCAATTAAAAAAAAAAAAGCTTCATGACTAAAGGAAACAAAATCTTTGTTTGATCTTTCTAATTTATTTGATGGTTCTGTTTTCTTTAGCCATCCTCAGACTGTTGTAGTTTTACAATTACTCATTCTAGGGAAATCTCCTGGTTTTTAGCCCAATAGAGGAGATGCCCCATGCTCTTACCATTGTACTACAATTCGAATGACATCTAGTATATGCATAAAGCATTACTCATAAGTATTTATATTTCTCTTGACATCAGATAAAAAGTGTTGTTTGTGAGCTTTAGTTGTTTAATGTACGTGCAGTCTTTCTGGTTGGACAACCAAACAGGGAAGCAGCAGGACAAGTTCATTCCTTTGGATAGTAACTCTGTGCCTCTTTATGATCGTGGATATGCATTGGGTTTGACTTCAGCTGAAGGTTCAAGTAATGTGGAGGGGTAAGTTCTCTTTACTTTTTGTGTTGTTTATAAATAAAAGCTTACCATTGGTTTGTTAATAAGCTCTTCTAAGAGCCAGGTGAAGGGTGAGGTCATGAGTTCAAAATGTGACTGGTTGAAAGAATGCTAATTTGTTATATATTTTGAGCTTCCTTGTAAGAATAGGATAAAGATCAATGAGATTCATGTTCTTCCTGAAATATTGCATAGGGTGGCTAATGGTGCCTTGGTAAGTGTAAACAACTAGGAAGAAAATTATAGTACTATTAGAGGTCAAAAAGATTTGAAATTTTCTTGTGTTCAATGGATTACAGCCTTGCTGCATTGCAATCCCTGATATATATAGATTGTGCAGAATGAAGGTCACCCAGCTTAATAATGCATTGGTGCAATATTTGGATCTCTTTGGGTCCGTTTCATTGGCAAAATTCCTATGGAGATGGTTTTCCTTTAGTAACTATTATCCTACTTTTTTTTTTAATAAGTACTATTATCCTACTTTATCTTTTGGTGACAATTAAAATAGTGTGCTTTTTTCATGTTTGATTAAAGAATTGCTTCTCAACAACCGGAAAGGATGATAGATGTAATCTTTATATTTCTTAGTTCTTTTTTTTTTTTTCCTCTCTTGCCTACCTTAGTACACGTCCTGTATGCTTTGGCCTTTTGTATAGTTTCTTTCAATGAAGTTTATTACTTATCAACAACAACAACAACAAGAGAGAATGCCCAAAGCCTCACTTTGACATTTACATGAAATTTGTTTTGTTAGACTAGCTTATGAATTTTTTTTCCATCTTTTTCCTTTTATTGTGAAAATTGTAGAGGCTTGGAGAGATTAGATGCTGCAAGTCGTTGTTTCAATTGTGCTTCTTACAATCATTCTCTGAAAGAATGCCCAAAGCCTCGTAACAATGCTGCTGTCAATAATGCACGCAAACAGCATATGTCCAAACGCAATCAAAATGCCAGTTCGCGCAATCCAACTCGATATTATCAGAATACCCCTGGTGGGAAGTATGATGGTTTAAGGCCAGGTGCTCTTGATGCCGAAACACGGAAACTTTTGGGCCTTGGGTTATGGTTTTCATGATGGTACTCTATATATTATTCATAGTGATGTTTTCATACTAGATTAAGTCTTGCAACAAAGTTACTACTAAATATGTAATACTGAGTTCTTATTGGATGCTATGATTACCAAGGAAGATGGTATATAAGTTAATTTCATTCTCATGTCCTTAAAATAGTGAAGCGCAAAGGTAAGCAAAAACATTCATGTAACCCGACCTAAGTGATTGTGTTATAAACTAGGTTGACTTAAGTTGCATTTCCATGAAAAATTTTGCACTGCTGAATTAGTTATCTCTGTGGGGGCAATTTTACCCATGAACAGAGATTTCAATTCAATGAATCCCAGTTTACACCATTGTCAGCATACCAGTATTTGTCAGAGGCATGCAAAATTCAGCAGATCTGGTGATTCAATATGCAACTAATGAAATCTGGCATACACCAGTATTAAACTTTGATCATCCATCCATATTTAATGCACTATTTTTTTAGTTAATTCATAAATAAAAGATCTTGTGCAGATTTTGACAAATGATACTAAAAAAATGCTTAGTTTACCATTTTCCAAATATTTAGGAATCTAAGTGAGATTTTGACAAATGATACTAAAAAAATGCTTAGTTTTCCATTTTCCAAATATTTAGGAAGCTAAGTGACTCTTCATCATCTTACCACCCAGTCCTACTACCACCAGTGACTGGGTATGGAAATCATTTATTTTTATTCAGGACCCATTCTATGTATAAATGATGGACTTCATTTTTAGCTGAAGGAAAGGTGAAATAGAATTTTCAAAGCCTAACTCAAGTGGTTAGGCTTGAAGGTTGTCTTGTTGTCATTTCATTTTTAAACAACCTCTCTTGACATATCAACCCTTGCAATGTTTTAGGTTATGATGGACCTGAGTCAGTGTTGTTTTGCACTTCCAATTTCATTTAACATCTATTAATTTTTGTTTTTGAATACTCAGTTTGTTTCTTATTTCACTTAAAATAGGCTTTTAGGGTTACATTCTCTAGAATTCTAGTCATGAATCTGTAAATATGGACCCAAGTGAGTTGTGTCAAAGCTGCTATCAAATATGGATGTTGGATTTGAATCTATTCAGTGTCATATCAAATACGTATTATCATAATCACTTTTCTTTTGTTCTTATAATGGAGATGTCATGGTTGTCAATTATTCTTGCTGGAATATAACTTAGTATAGATGAAACTTTGCAGGTTATTGTAGTTTGGCTTCTTTTCAGGGATTTAAAACTATTTTTTTATGCAGGAGCTTGACCCACCCCCTTGGCTCAACAGAATGCGAGAACTAGGATACCCACCAGGATATCTAGGTATTTGATTATGTTTTGCTTACTTTTTGTGATATTAAGTTTTTTGGCTAGAAAGTTCAAAATTGCAACAATTAAATTCTGAAATGCTAGATTTACAGGAATATTTCATCTTTCCCTTCTGCTACGTATCCCCTTACTCCTGCTTCATTTAATTGATATTAGTCGATCAGTCAAACAGGAAAGGGAGAGATCAATATTGGCTACAATCACTGCAAGCCAATGGCTAGCTCAAACAAAATGATTATTATTGTTCATTATTTCTGAGGTTTTGTGCTTTTTAATCAGGCTGATTTCACTGCATTAGAAATCTAGAAGAAAAAACTAGTTTGATGTCCAAGAAGGCTCAAAAATGATAATGAGATCTTTATTTATAGAAAATGTCACTCTTGTGAATATACTTCATCAGTGAGTATTTTGATATGCAAGAACGTCAATAGGAGGCAATATAATTTATGAATTTTTTGGATACTCTTGGCGATAATTACTTAGGATATGGGAAAGAGAATTCCTACTGAGATTATTCTTCTCATTTAATGAGGTTTGGAATTATGTTATGTTTCTGAAGGCATGGGGTTCTGGGAAGTACAATCCCAATCAAAAGAAGAAAAGAAAAGGGAATGGAGATAACAAGAGGGGCAGGGGCGGGGGAAGAGATCTCAAACTTTGAACTGTAGGCTAATTATCCTAGTATAATGTCTTTATGACTGGCAGATCTTTAATTTATTCTACTGCTAGTCATCTTTGTGGTTTTTCCTTTTGTGTTTTCACATTTGATTTTGATTCTCTGTAATGCATATCTTTGCCTTTTTAGATGCAGATACTGAGGATCAGCCATCAGGGATTACAATATTTGCTGATGGAGAAAATAAGGAAGAACAGGAGGATGGCGAAATTGTTGAAGCAGGATATCCTGAACCTCGGAGGAAAATGAGTGTCCCATTTCCTGGAGTAAATGGGCCAATTCCAGAAAATGCTAATGAAAGACTTTGGGCAGATGGATCTTCAAGTTCAGATCTTTCCAGGAATAGAGTGCATCATAGATTGGGCCACTATTCAGAACCTGTGAGCAGAGGCCATCATCGTGAGCAAAGTAGGTTCAGGGATTTCACAGATGAAGGGCCTCCTGGCTGTGAACCAGGATTTAGCCCTTCCATGTCTAGTTACCCTCCAAGGTATGGTGCTTATGATTCTAGTTACAATTCTTACAGTTCGAGAAGTAATTATTCAAGATCAAGAAGCCCTTCCTTTGGGAGGTCCCTGTCAGACAGAGGTCGAGATCCTTTACGAAGGGATTATGGCTCAGGCAGATATGAAAATTATATTGAAGAAGGCACAAATGACTATTTCCAGGATTTTTCATCTCACAGTCGGGATACGCAAGACAGGCATTACCATAGGAGATATTAATGTGATTGTAGCAGTAACCTGTGAACATGATTCTCCTGACATATATAAGAGGGAGAGGATTTGTACAAAATTTAGATGGGAGTTTAGATGGTGTTTACCATGCAGCTTGTGATTCTCCAATTGTTTTACAGGTCCCCTTACTCTCAGTTGGACATCTCTTGTTCAACATGTTAAAGTATTTAACATTTATTTGATTAATTAGCAAATTGTATGCAAGTTCTATAAACTATTATGTATTCTCATGTAAAAAGCGCATGCAACGGGTTGCCCATGCTCTAGCTAGGAAGGCTATTCATATTGTATTGAAAGACTCTTCTTGTTCGAGGGTCGAGACTCGAGACTCAGTCTCTTTGTAATGGATTGTTAATCCAGCTTCTCCACACACACATAAGTGTGGGCGCGCACCAAAAAAAAGAAAAAAGAAAAACCTAGATTTAACAAACGAATACTATAGTCTCATAAGTAACAAATTAAAACACATCCGATTCAAGTACAATGGTATCGTGTTTGTGATTTAATATGGTTGAAGGATTTTTTTTATATTAATTTTTGAAATCTTAGGGTTTAATTTATGGATAAAACTTAAATGTGTTGTTATTTAGGTTTCTTTAAGCTAACTAAAACTCACAATATTATATAAACTTATCCATTAATAGATCTATAAAGATTATGAGAGATGCACTTATTGATTGGTTTAAATTATAACAATATTTCATCTAGATCCCATTTGGCACCAATTAAGCTAAAAACCTAAAGAGAAAATCCATATGATAACTCATCCATTATATATATATATATATATATAATTTCACAAATATTTAGTTATTTTAAATTATTTAAATGCTCAACTATTTTCTTATATTCTTTCTTTCTTTTGATAGAAAGAAGTTAAGGATTTTTTTTTTTTTTAATTCTTAATTACACATGCCATTTTTACATTTGCTTTTACTTTTTGATAGATTCTTATTGCTATCATCAAAGTCATATAACAATCAGTTATGAATCCATCTCCAACATAAGGACGGCAAAATCCAACATGACTCACAAACACAATACAACATGAAGTTAACAGGTTATGAATTGAGACTTAATGAGTTCGTGTCAAATTCAAGTTTATGCAACTGACCCATTTAATAAATGTATTGCGTTCTGAGTCCAACTCAAAGAACCTGTTTGACCCACCTGACTTATTTAACTAAATGTCATTTTACCAATATTCACTTCAAAATCCTCGATATATTTATTTTCTTTCATAATTGCATTCTCCTAAGCCCCATGACTGCCTCTCACTCTTAGACCTCGACCTCACCTCACTTTGTTTTCTTATCCATTGTAACCCTTTTGTCACTAAGGTACCAAGCTATTGTCACCCTCGTCCTTCGCTTCTCTCTATCACTAGAAACCTTAGTCATCGTCATCCTTTGTTTTCATCTTTGAACTCTCTGCCACTATTGCATCATCGCCAACATCCTTTACTTTTACCTTTTCCTTTATCTATTTTTCTTAAATTAATTGTTGGAATCTGATATTAGTTGTGATTTATTTTGTTTGATATATTGTGATTGATTATTTGTGATATTGAGATATGATTTTGTTTTGAATGATATTTGTGATGCAGTTATCATGTTAGTTTTAAATTTCATATTAAAAATCTATTTATTTGGTTTTTCATAATTTAGATCAATTAAATTAATATTAAAAATTGTATTTTTTTTTTCTCTTTGATAAAATACAATAATGGGTTTTGATATGAGTGAGTGACCAGTTTAATGAATAGGCTATGTTAGGGTTGAGAAATCCTGATCCGTTTAATAAACATGCCAAGTTAATATCGACTCATATAGTCAAATACTTATGAGCGACACAACACAAACGTGATATGTGAATACGAATTGCCACCCCTACTCCAACATAATCTATACAAATGAATCGTGAGCATTTTTGAAATTAAATATATATGATAACTCCCCCCCCCCACTACACACACATATATATCACAAATATTTGGTTATTTTAACTTATTTAAATGTGCAATTTTTTTCTTATATTCTTTTTTTTTATATAGAAAGAAGTTAAATGAGGCTTAACGAGTTTGTGTAATATTTGGTTTCACACAATTGACCCATTTAATAAATGTGTTATGTTCGTGTCCAACCCATGAAACTCGTTTGACCCATCTGACTCATTTAACTAAATGTCATTATCTCCCTCACCTCACCTTATTTTCTTAGACACTATCACCCTTTTGTAACTATGGTGCCAAGCCATTGACGTCGCCCTTGTCCTTCATTTCTCTTTATCACTCGAAACCTTAGTTGTTATCATCATCATTTACTTTCATCTTTGAACTCTTGGCCACCATTGCATTTGAATGTTCAATTAGTGTATAAAACACCTATGAACATTTAAACCCCCAATTCACAAATTACCAATACAAGCTTATAATCAAACAATGTATGTGCGGAAAATGGAAATAAGCTAAAACAGAATTAGTAAAACAGTCTCAACCAAAATTATTCACAACCATAACAGTAATTAAAAGACAAAGATTAAGGAAAGAGAGATGCAAATACAAAGACAACACAGCTTTGTGTTATCGAAGAGGAAACTGAAGTTCTTGGCGAGAAACCTCTCTGCCGCGCTCCAAGCGATCAATAATCCACTAGAGAATAAAATTGGGATACATGAATAGCAAAAAACCCTCTAAGCCTAATCTACCTAGTGCACCTAAGCCCTCCAAGCTTCTTACTCCAACAGGGTTATGCCAAATCTTGTCTTCTCTAACTTACCGGATCCCACAATCACCCATTGCATCAAACAAAATAAATTGGTCCCTTATGAACTGCTTTCCAAGCACCAAAAAACCTTCTCACTGATATGGGTATGGTGAGATAAGGATTTGGCTAATGTACCTCTCAAGGATATTTCAATGGAAATGGTGAGAGTAGAGGAATTTGGAGAATCAAAGAATAAAGATTGTGGATGAGTCAATCTTGTTTTTCTCTAGGGTTTTTCTCTAGGGTTTATCTCTCAAAATTCTCTCTGAAAGCTCTCTACATTTTGTGGGTATAAGGGTATTTATAGTATGGTGTATAAGGAATGTGAAGAGTCAGTTACAACCAAACAGGGCATTCTGGCGACTTGATCTCGCGACTGGAACGAGTCGCGAGTTTAAGTTGCGAGCTAACTACCTGGTCAGACTGGAGATTTTGTCCTGTAGTGCAACAGCTGGCGTGACCTTTCAGCTGCCCTTGCATGCTTCACACGTGTGCCACCTTTGGCGACTCGCTAATCGCAAGGCTCTTCTTGAGTGCACACTCTTGAGTTTTTCTTCACACTCTCTCACACACTACCCTTACATGATTCTCACCTAAATATAGAGTTTCTAAATGCTAAATTACAAACAAATTTGGTACAAAATAAAACCAACAAAATGATTGAATAAATTCAACTTTACAGCATCATCACCAATGTCCTTTACTTTTACCTTTACGTTTATCTATTTTCCTTAAATTAATTGTTGGAATTTGACATTAGTTGTTGTGATTTATTTTGTTTGATATATTATGATTGATTATTTGTAATATTGAGATATGATTTAGTTTTAAATTATTATTTGTGATGTTACTATGTTAGTTTTGAATTTCATATTAAAAAAAATCTATTTGTTTGGTTTTTCATAATTCAGATCAATTAAATTAACACTAAAATTTGTTTTTTTTTTTCCCTACTTTGATAAAATATGATAAGCGGGCTAACATAAGTGACCCGTTTAATAAACAAGTCAGTCATATTAGGGTTGAGGAATTTTAACCCATTTAATAAACATGTCAGATTAGTGTTGACCCATATAGTCCCCAATATATGAGCAAGAATTACCACTCCAACTCCAACACAATCTATACACATGAATCGTGAGCATCTTTGAAATTTAATGCTCCAATTTGGCTTTAATAGATTTTTATATTACAATCAAACATCAAAATATTAATTTATTTCACGTCAAAGTATTGCTTTTTTATATTTCAAATATATATATATATATATATATATATTATTTTAAGAGGTTTGTTCAAAGAAATATCTGTTTTCCTCATAAAAAAAAAAAAAAAAAAAAAAAGAAAAGAAAAGAAAAAAGAAATATCTGTGGTGCCTTAATATGGAAACAATAGTCAATGTTAGTATGACAACTTGCCATCTAAGTTTTGTTGTAAAATTGTTGTGAAACTATTGTAACTATAACACTGCACTTATTTAAATAGGAGCTAATAACAGTTTGTCACTTAAGCTTTGCTTGTGACATTAGCACTAACTTATCAACTAGCTTTTCTAAAAAAAAAAAAAAACCTTATCAACTAGCTTAACCGACCCTACTTTATTATATATCTATGACCTTAATCTGAGTATGAGTTAATTAAGTGTCACATAAAAAAAAAAATTTGGGCAAACTACATATTTGATTCATATTCTTTACACCATATTTAAATTTACTCTCTAATCTTTCGATTGTGTTAATTTGGTTTTTAATTTTTTAGTACCGTGTCAATTTAGTTTTTGCTGTCATCTTTTAGATAAAAATTGCTGACGTAGTAAACAGTCAAAATAAAAAATTAATTTATTGCCACCTATACCGCCACATCATTTATAATATATATATATATATATATAACAAATGAAATCTTTTTTGTTTAATACGAAAGTTTGCTTATTAGGCAGGCCCATATTAAATCTAAAACACTATCTCCCTCAAATCCAAAATCCTAATGGTGAGGTTTGTGTATTTCGTACTTTTCTGCTCTACAACGCGATTTTTTTTTTGCTTGTATATTACTCGTATTTCCTACTCTATCTAGCATCAGTGGAGATTGGCCTTATGGTTTCTGCAATGAATAAACTCTTTCTTTTTACCCTTTAACCTAGTTAGTCCATTGTGAATGTGCTTGAGACCATGTCTACCTTAAATGGTTGGATCCAACTTGTAGTAATAGACACATACAAACAAACATGGAACTTTGCCTAATAAAGTCATATGGCGAAAATTGGGGCCCGCTATCTCCTTGTATCCAAAAATCTGCACAATTAAAAGGGAACCTTCAAGGTGAACAAAAAGGAAAACAAAAAACAAAAAGTTTTCATGTAAGACATATTAGTAGAAGTTGGAGAGGCAAATTGTAAAAGTTAGAGAAGCAATCGTGAGTTAGGGATTTTGATCCCAAATGTTACTCACTTATCTGTTGCTATTTTTTTTTTTTTTTAATTTAAGATTATGCTGACATGTTAGTCTAGGTGGCAGTTGATATGACATTAAATTAAAATTATTTTTTGGCCATTTGCCACGTGGTTAGAAACTAAATTGAAATATAGTGTAAATGATAGAAACCAAATATGTAATTTACCCAAAAAAAAATTCTCAAATCCTTTTCTCTTTCTTTTTCATTTAGGATTAGGGTTAGATAAGGCTAGTTCAACACATTTTGTGATTTAAGGGGACAATTTAAAGTGAGGCCTTTTATGAAGAGTTATTAGTTTCTTTCAATATCCAATAGTGGTACTCGTTGAACACTACTTTGCAAAGTCATCAATTTGATATTTGTTTTTTTTAACAACTTTAGTCTCAAATGAATTTGTTTCTTTGTACTAATGCCACTATGATCATGCCAAAATAATGAAATATTAACTATGATATTGGCATATTAAATGAATTTCATGCAAAAAGGGCACATGGCTATGAAGATTTTTCATATGCATAGAGTATTTTAAATATAAAATAACAAGTTTTAAAATTTATAAATTCTAATGATCAATACCTCAATTTAGTTTTGAACATAATCTAGGGCACACTGAATACATTTTAGAGCTATACACATATGTAAAATGTATTATTACTTAATAATTTATAAGCAATACATGAATTAAAAATAATAATCCAACATTTTTATATAATTTAATACACTAGTTGGACTATTTTCATATATTTATAAAATTTATTTTAAACTTTTAATTCTAAAAATATCAAAGGTAATGTATTAAAATAAATATCATATTATAGATGGTCACTATCACTCTTAACAATGTTGGACTTCAATGATTAAACAATGGATTTCAGTAATGAATTTGTTTAAAAAACTATTAATTCTAATTTTAATTTTGTTTAAAGAGAGAAATGAAGAGTAAATTTTTTGGGAGATTAAAAATTTTTACACTCTTAAACTACTGCAAATATAATAAAACTTATTAATAAAATCTTGAACATTCAAAAAGAGAATAATATTTTAAAAATATTTTTTATTTATTATATTTGTGGGCCTTAATTAAAAAATTTATATGGTAAGACAGATAAATAAGACATTCCATCGCCTTACTTTTAAGTTAAAGGCCTTACTTTTTTATTATATATTATTTTTGTGCAATACTATAAGAAAAATAGATATAATATATTATATTTTAGGAGGCCAAGCCTTAGGCCATTGCCTAAATAACTTAATGGTTAAGCCATCCCTGGGGATTAGGGTTAGTGCTAAGGTTGACTTTGAACGTTATTTGTTTCTTAATTTTCTTTCACAATGAATCATCATTGTTAATGATTCTTTGATGGCTCTTACCCCAAAACATCAACGTTTTGGGTGTGTATGCTACTATTGAAACTCGAAAATTTGAAATCATTTTTTATTTTTTGGCTTAGTTCTTAATTCCTTAATTATGTTCTTGGAAATTAAAATTGAGACTAATAATGTTCTTATTGATTCTTTGGTTCCTCAGGGTTAGAACTTTGAAAACATTGACGTTTTGGGTTTGACATAGTGGAAACCCTAATTCACATTGTTGAGAATTTAGCTTTTCCTTCTAAGAATTAATTCAATTAAGCCGTAAGTAGTAAGCTCAAATAAAAGTTAGTAACAATTTGCTACCTAAGCTTTAAAATTGTCGTGAAACTGATGAGAACATTTGGCCACCTGGATTTGTTGTGAAACGTAAAAAATTGTTGTAAACTGTAAAACTTATAAGATAAGAGTTTGCTTGGCTTTGTTGTGAAAGTGTTGTGGTGTAAGTGTATCACTAACTTAAGTGAACTCTACTACTTCACTGTATATATAAAAGGACTAGTACCAAAATTCCGAGTCTGAGCTAAATTAATGAGAGTCGGATAAAAAAATCCAAAGAAAAGAACTATCGTGCGGGCCCACCGACAGAGAAAGAGAAAGTCTTTTAAGGTTCTTTTCTTTAAACCTTTTCTCTTTCTTTTCCTTTTTAGGGTTAGGGTTAGGGTTAGGGTTTATTATTTTCTTAATTCTCTTTCACAATAATAAATCACCATTACTAATGGTTTCTCTGATGGCTTTACTGTTTTTGAATCCCAAAACGTCGACGTTTTTCGGGGGTCCTGGGACTGTCAAAATCAAAGACCCTAATTTGTATCTCACTTCCGAAACTTCAAAATTTGGGGATTTATTTTATTTTATTTTTTTTTCATTTTTTATTCCATAATTATGTTCTTCGAAATTAAAATTGAGATTAGTTAATGTTCTTACTGACTCTCTGGTTGCGTAGGGTTTTAGAGCTTGAAACGTTGACGTTTTGGGTTGGGACAGTGGAAACCCTAATTCCAATCACTGAGAATTTAGCTTCTGCATCTAGGAATTAATTCGATCAAGTTATCAATAAGTGACTATTTTATGACTCTGGTTTTTGGTTAACTAGAATTGTAATTTTTCATATAAAAGTTTAACAAGAGAAGAATTTTTTTTTTTTTTTTTAATAGTGCTAATATGGAATAGACTTATGTTAATCACCTTTTTTTTCCCCTTAATTGGCAAGTTATGCGTGCGCATGTTAGGGCTGTGGACCCATAGCTTCACCCTTCCTCCTTACTTTTATAAGGGGAAGTGGTGCCAGTTGAGCTGGAGCTCCTTGAAATGTTAATGTTGAGGTGGATGAGTAGGCAGGACAAAAAACAAAACCAATATATAAGAAAACAGGAAACCTTAAATGCAATTGGGTAAATTCTGATTTGGATTAGATAGAATTGTGTGAGCCGGGCCATTTTGAGTGTCATATTTTTGTTGAGTTCATGAAAATAAACTATTTCTTGATAATAGGATTGTTTTTGCAGATTGTAAACCGTTACTTTTAGTGGGTTTCCTTTGCTGAAAAATGAAAAAATTTCTTGGTTTTGTGCTTTTGGTGTATTTTTATTTTTTATTTTTAAATTCTGTTGCATGTAACAATTTTTTTGAGTATAGATTTAGGTTCAATAATATTATAAGTTTTTTAAATTTGGGGAATCATTCAAATTTTAACCTGGTGTTTGGCATGAAGAAATGAGAAACAATGTTTGATGTTGCTAGTTTTTGGGCAGAGTACGCTACTTTGCAAGTGTAGACAACCATTGGACTGACACTTATATTGTGGGTGATGTTTGGTTGTGCAACTTTTGTTGGGTCTGATTTTGTTGGCTACAGTTGAAGCCTCCTATGGTTTTCAGCTGCATGCCTCTTGTCAGGTCTGATTATGGTGGCTGCAGGCGAAGCCCTGTAGACATTTTCAACCAATTTTTCATATAATGGAGCTTTGTTACACGTTGGATTAGACCTTTTCATATGACCTAATAACCACCTGCTCTATTCCCATCCACTAGTTGCTAAAACCAAAATTATATTGTGTTCCTAGAAAATATTACAAAGGTGAAGGATATGCTTGTCTGCTTTTTTAAGAAGAATGTGTTTATAAAGTATTCTGCTAGCATCATAATTTGCCAGTATGGGGTTTCTTAGCACATATCCTTTTTATAAATGTCCAAAAATCTGGTTTCATCTACACCGTCTATTGGAATTTTTTTGTGGAAGGACCAAGTATTCTTCAATGTTCCTTTCCCAGGAAATAGAGTTCTGAGGCTTCACATAACATCCTTCAGTTTGACATTTTCTTATGTGCTTCACTAACAGACACATTTGCTTTTTGTTTTGGATAATTTATTTATATTTAAATCATTTCTTTTGTTCTGATTTAAGGTGTTTTATGAGTTATTTTAAAATTATCATTATTATGATTGGACTCTATCAAATTATGCTTCTAATATAATCTCTCTCTCTCTCTCTCAATATATACACACACACACACACACACACACGTGTGTGTGCGTGTGTTTGTATTTATGTATGTAATTCATCTACTTTTTTCAATGCTTTGCAGATTGATTGAAACAACAAGATGATGAATGCTAAGCAATACATTTTTGGCCAGACCTTTGGTCAGATACCAAACCTTTCTATCCCGAATTTCCAGAGTCTATCCCAGCTGGGAGAGAATGGCTTAGGTTGTAAACAAGAAGGCTCTGCAAGTTGGTGGCGGGATCCTTTACCCCAACACAACATTTATGATGCAAGCTCCTATCAACATGTAGCCAAGGATCTTCCTTCCCTGCCAATTCCCTTATCTGAGATTACGCCAGCTTTGAGCTTGCAACATGGCTACTGCAACTCAGATGCACCTAAGCCTCCTTGTGATTTTTTTGATGTTGCTAGCACGGGCTTTACTGAGCATAACACGGTCATTACGAAAAACACTGATCAATTGCACTTCATGAAAGGTGAGCCACTTAGCCCGTCCAATGCTACCTTTGTTAAACAATTCTGTAAAGTTTCTAGCTCTTGGTCTAATCATATTCTTCTATAGGAAATGAATGGGAATATGCCAATATGCTTATGTCTTGTGATATGGAGGAGTTGCATCCACCAATGATTCTTTCTCCTAAGGAGACTTCAAACATCACTATGTTTTCCAACAAGGATGAACTTTCTGATGCTGGATTTTTTAATGGAGGACCAGGTTCTCTTCAGGGCAGTCAAAAGTATGATTCTGAGGCATCCGTCAAATGCCATTTTCAACAGCAACGAATTGATCATGGTATGTTTTGTAAGTTTTTGCGTGTTCCAAATACTATTGTTCACTGAGCCCAAGTGATTGGGTAAATGTTTTCTCAGATACCATGTAGTAATTTACCAATCTGCGGTGGACTTATTATCATGAAATTTGTGATTTTATCTGTGCAATGGACTATCAATGCCATTTTTGAAATTTGATTTTTTTGGTATATTATTATTTCCTGTTTATATTATACTATAGAGAAACATACCCAATTTTATTTCTGGATATCATCTTATATATTCATTTATTTTTCCCTGTTTTGGTGCTTTTTGTTTCTTACTCATAGTAATGCTGTCCCAACTGGATCCGATAAATGTTCAAGGCTGTGTGGGGAATAACCTTTTAACTCAATCAATGGTGCTTCCATCTGCATTTAGAGAACATCCTTCAGATTTTCTGATTCCTCAACATGGTACATACCAAGTTCCTGTACCTGCTTTGCCTAGCATGATCTCCTATGGAAAGATCTCAACTCTTGAGGATATAGTGCAATCTTACTCCCTGAAGTCTGGAAATAGCCAACACCAATCCCATCAGTCATATGTGCAGTTTGATAAGTCATCTACGGCAAGGTCAGAATGCTACTTGGTTGATCAATATGAGCTTTGCCATCAAAATGAATGTGAGGAACCTCAGTTTTGTTCAGAAAAGTTAGATGGGGTTCAAGACTCGGCTTCAGGAATTTCCACACAAACTGGTTTGCAGTCAAAAAGAACTGCAAATAGCCTTCTAATGGATTTTTATTTTAGAGGCCCTGATGGGCCCAATTCTGGCAACTATTTTGATGTGCTGCCTCCTTTAAAACGTCAGAAGATGGGAAATACTTTATGTACCTCTCCAAATGAATATGAAACTTCTCATCAATTGGCTCCATTGTTGGTTCAACCATGCACTCCTGAAGGACTTCTAGACTTGACACAAAAGTTTGATTCTTCTCCGTCTTTTAATTCTGAAGTTCCCGTGGTGGATATGGAAGACAATATCAATGCAAATTCCAGTAAATTGGGGTCCAGCACCATGCCTGTTCTTCCTATTCACTCCCAGAAGAAGTCTGAAAAGAGCCAACACCAATCCCATCAAAATGAATGTGAGCAACCTCAGTTTCTTTCAGAAAAGTTAGATGGGGTTCAACACTTGGCTTCAGGAATGTCCACGCGAATTGGTTTTCAGTCAAAAAGAACTGCAAATAGCCTTCTAATGGATTTTTATCGTAGAGGTCCTGATGGGCCCAATTCTGGCACCTATTTTGATGTGCTGCCTCCTCTAAAATGTCAGAAGATGGAAAATCCTTTATGTACCTCTCCAAATGAAAATGAAACTTCTCATCAATCGGCTTCATCATTGGTTCAGCCATGCACTCCTGAAGGACTTGTAAACTTAAAGCAAAAGTTTGATTCTTCTCCGTCTATTAATTCTGAGGTTCCCATGGTGGATATGGAAGACGATGTCAATGCGAATTCCAGTAAATTGGGGTCCAGGAGTGTGCCTGTTCTTCCTAAAGAGCTCAGCTTTGATCATAAAGAGAAGGAGGTAAAGGTCAGGAGTGAGATGTATCAGACAGATCCAGAAATAGAAAATAAATCTACTGCACCAGAAACTAATTTTCCAGAAGAAGTTCAGTCAGGGAATACGAAGATATGGGGTGTCTCCTTAACTGATTTTTTCACAGTAGAGCAATTAAAGGAACATATTTTGAGTTTTAGGAAGTGGGTTGGCAAGGTGAGTACATTATACTACTGCTTTGCTTATGCTGTTAGGTGTCTCCTTTCTGCCTTTTCCTGCATGGTGCTATATATTTCTGTTATTTTTTTGTGACATTTATAATCTTAGGCTACATTTCTTTTCTAGCGTCCCTTTTGTCCTTTTAGCTCCTCTTACTTAAACAACATGGCTTATGCCTATCATTCTTTATTTATGTCTGATGTGGTGGTTCTGATCTAGTAAACGGGGCATCTACATGTTAGCAGCTTGATTTTGAGGGCCCTTCTGTTCTACATTTTTTTAAAGGTTAAATTACTAATTTGGTCCTTCAACTATTGGGTACAGTTCAATTTGGTCTTTCAAATATTAACTCTCTCATTTTAGTCCCTCATGCATTAATTGTATCAATCTGGCCCATCAACTTTCAAAATCAAGTTAATTTCATCTTTGGATCTTATCTCCATTTTAATTTTAACAAAATTACTTGATGAGGTAAATGAAGCACGCTATAAAAGGTTGTTATGGAAAGTGCAAAAAACAAAAAAAAAATCAAAATCAAGTCAATTTCAACAGGAAGAATACCCAAGGATGACAAGGACTTGATTTTGAAAGTTGAAAACTAATTGAAACAATTAATAGTTTAGGAACCAAATTGAACTTTACTTAGTAGTTGGAGGACCAAATTAATAGTCTGACTTTTTGTTAATGATGTAACTACTTGTTTTTCATTTAATAGATTCAGTTCATACGAGCATTAATATGCATATGTATCCTTTTCTAAACAGACAATACCAAAGGAAGGAAGGGGAAACAGTGAAAATGTATGTCAGTTGTGTGCATCAGGAAATCATTTTTTTGCCCCTGTACCAATATATTGTTCACGTTGTGGTGCTCGTATCAAGCGCAGTGTAATTTACTACTCCACAACAGATGAAAATGGTACCCGAAATTGCTTTTGTAACTCATGCTTTAAGCACTCTCGAGGCGGGAATATCATATTCCAGGGTATTTCTGTTTCCAAGGCAGCACTTGTTAAAAAAAAGAATGATGAGGAAGCTGAAGAACCGGTAAGCTACGTCATAATTTGTTTTGTTTTTCCAAAAAAGAAAATCATGAAAGACTCACATTGTATTTGCTTGCAGTGGGTTCAATGTGATAAATGTGACCGATGGCAGCATCAGATATGTGCTCTTTATAATGAAAAAAGAGATTTGGAAAAAAAAGCTGAGTACATATGCCCAAAATGCTTCATAAAAGAAATAGAAACTGGGAAATGTGTACCCTTGCCAAAGAATGGTGTTTTGGGGGCAAAGGATCTGCCTAGTACCATGCTTAGTGATCACATAGAGCAAAGACTCTTTAGGAGTCTGATGCGAGAGAAAGAAGAGAGAGCAAAGTTTGAAGGAAAAAATCTTGACGAGGTATATATACAAACTCCATATGAGAATAATCTTTTTTAGCAATCTTACATGCTTGGTTATGCTTATATTGCCATCTGTGTGCATACATTTATGCTTCCAACTATCTGTTAGCAAGTATTAGGTTAGAGAAAAGAAGATTAATTACTATATATTCTTCATAATGTTAATTAGGTGCCAGGAGCAGAAGATCTTGTTGTCAGAGTGGTTTCATCTGTTGACAAACATTTGAAAGTGAAGAAGCAGTTTTTGGATATCTTTGATGATGAAGAGTACTCTGCTGAATTCCAATACAAATCAAAGGTGGTAAAGAGATTTCACTTGGGGGATTTTTTTTTTTTTAAGTTAATTGATTTACTTTTTATTATGTCGAATCATATTGCAGATCTTTCATTGTCATGACCCGTTAATATTATTCCAATAAAATCTGACTATACTCTTTCTCCATTTTAGGTGATTCTTTTGTTTCAAAAGATTGAAGGAGTAGATGTATGCCTTTTTGGTATGTACGTCCAGGAGTTTGGCTCAGAATGCAGTCCTCCAAATCAACGATGTGTTTATCTTGCATATCTTGATTCTGTCAAGCACTTCAAGCCTGAGATAAAAACTATTACTGGAGAATGTCTTCGTACCTTTGTTTACCATGAAATAATGGTAAGTTACTTTGTTTCTTTCACTACTTGTTTCCTTCCTCTGGTTGTGACTGATACAATTAAAATATAATGTGTCATTTTATTTTTCTCATCATCAGTTAGGATACCTTGATTTTTGTAAGAATCGAGGTTTTGTGTCCTGCTACATTTGGGCCTGCCCACCTTCTGAGGGAGAAGATTATATATTATATTGCCATCCAGAGATTCAGAAAACACCAAAGTCTGATAAGCTGCGGCACTGGTATCTCCGTCCCCCTCTCTCTTTCTCTCTCTCTCTCTCTCTCTCTCTCTATGTCTTGAACAAGTGTTTTCCTCCCCAAATTTGCAGGTATCAGTTGATGCTGAGGAAAGCAGCCAAAGAAAATATTGTGATCAATTCTACTAATTTATATGATAACTTCTTTGTTCCTACTGGAGAATGCAAGTACAAGGTTACAGCAGCTCGTTTACCTTACTTTGATGGTGACTATTGGTCTGGTGCTGTTGAGGATGTGATCAGGCGTCTTGAAGAAGATAACCCTGGAGAGTCTCAGAGGAAATTGAAGAAAGTAATGACAAATAGAGCTTTAAAAGCCATGGGACATGCAAATCCTTCTGGGAGCACTACAAAAGATATTCTAATCATGCAAGAAGTAAATCTCTTACTCAACTTTATTAAATTAGTTTGCATGGTCAATGCAAGCTAAGCCTAAGTTAATGTTTTGACTTTTGAGAGCCATTAAAGAATTCCACTGATCAACTAACCTAGGTCTGCATGGAATTTACTTTATAAATAGGAAACATTACCATGGAATTGGAAATAAGTAGAGTATTAGTATTTATTTTGGAGATGAGGTGGCAGACACTGAGATACAACACATATTCTAGACACAGGGTGATGGTTATATGATTATCAGTTTGCATCCATAAGAACTAGATATATTAGGTTTTGTGAAACATTAACTATCTCATTAACACATAATTCTGCACTATTTTAAGTAAAGGAATCAATTTTTTTTTTAATATTATTTTTGAAACAAGTGTCAGGCATAGATTGACACAAATTTTAATCGTAGTGTTTAAGACACCATAATTTTTATTGTAGAAGTTTCCGATAAATGATATTGAAACCAATAATTGAGGGTTAAAAAAATGCTCATATCTATGATTGAGTTACACACAACCTTGTCCTGGTAACTTGATCATTTGATACTTATACTTTCCTAGGACCTTACACAGTTCCAGGTGCCATGGCATGCCAGTGCAACTTATCAGTGCCATGACAAAACACCACTAGCTTGGCAAAAATAGTCACGACCACAACTAGGGATGCTTAACTAGATTTAACTATGAAGATATTTTTTTGGTGCTTTCCTTTAATATCATTTTCTAAAAGTTGATCTGCTTACATTAAGAAGCCATTTCTGAAGTTTTTTTCCATTTTGTAGTTTTTGTAAAAAGAGTCTTCTTATCAGGAAACTTTTGTTGCAAGTAGGAGTTGCTAAAAAGTCTTTCTTTTGAAGGATTTGACAAGATTAGAACTTAAAACTTTTCACCTTTCTTGTGCATTAACCAAATAACAGCTTGATACTTTTGATGGGTGAGGGGAAAGCTAAATCGGGTTACATGGACCATGCCTGATATTCGATGTCTTGGGACCTAAGAAAAGGAATGGAGTGGGTTCCTTCTATAGGTTCTGATATCATGTTAATCCATTTAGGGTCAGAAGGATACTGCTCAGGATTTATTTTATGCTTTTCATATAATCATTAGTTTTTTTTTTTAATAAAAAAAAAAATTAATATTTCTTCAAGGGAGCATCTTAGGGGTTTGCTGCTCTTCCATGAATTTTAACATTCTGCTTATTTTTGTGAGAACATTGGAGATTATAGAAGGTTGACTTTATATCCATTATACATTTAATTCAATGTTAGAACTTCCAGAAATTCAGTAAACTTGCACATTTTCATCTAGCATTAGGACAATAAGCTCAAAGGATGAATGAATTTTTTTCTTTCTATATGATTGCATTAGTTACTAATTCTTTTTCTTTCTCGCTTTACAGGTTGGGAAAACTATCTTACCCAATAAGGAGAACTTCATAATTGTCCACTTTCAGTTTATTTGCACACACTGCTGTGAAGTGATATTATCTGGTCACCGATGGGTTTGCAACCGGTGCAAAAATTTTCAGCTGTGTGAAAGGTAACAACTTTATTTAAAACCGCACTTTCTTTAGAATTTTTGCCTCTGCTTGTCAAGGATTATCATTTATAGTGGCTTCAGTGCACTATAAGCATTTATTTTCTCATCTCAAAAAAAAAAAAAAAAAAAAGCATTTATTTTCTTCTATAGTCATATAAGTTATGACATTTGTTGTGTAGCCATACTATGCTATTTTATTTCAATGGCTCTTCCTCTCAAGAAATAATTAGATGATACAAGAAACGTAGAAGTGTGGTGCAAACTGAATATTCGTCAAATGTGGTCTATGTAGATGCAAGATCTCAACTATGTAATATGGTGGTTATTTGCTGTAATGAGAAGTGGGTAATAATTTCTTGCCGCCATTTCATAAGTAATGTTATACACATTTGTCTAGACAACTATTTAATTGGTAACCACACACCAAAGGAGTTTTTGTGCAAGAGAAGTTCCTTAGTATATAGGAGTGATGTTCCTAGGCCATACATATCTAATCTAACTATAATGTGGCCCACACTCAGCAACCGTCTTGTTGACAATGAAATCAATGTAATGCAAAGGAACTTCAGCCTTATAACTCATTGCTGGAAAAAGCTCAATCTCTGCAAGAAAATGGAATTGATGGACGACATAATAACAATAACTTAACAAAATTATACAAAATCTTTATTACTTAATAAAAAAATTTAGCAAAATTAGAACTTTCCTGCTCCAAGTATCTCTGTTGATAAAATGAATATGTAAATACCCTTCTAGTCATATTTAGAATTTGATATTGTTACCACATAAAATAGTTTGTTCTTTAAAGAAGACATTTAGAACTAAATTCCAGTAGTCATAGTTACATAGTCATATAAATTAATCATATATTTAGTTATTGCTCTGTAGTTGTAGGTGAAACTGCTTATCTTTCTGCCTTCGTTTATTGACTTAACTAATCTGAAGATTTGATGAACTTTTTATTCTCAATAATAAGCAAGATAATCAACCAGTTATGAATATGCATGTGTTGCTGACTCATTAAAAGGATATATAACTGAAATGAATTACTTTTTGTTCGAATCATATGCTGCAGATGCCATGATGAGAAGAAAAACCTCTACGGGATGGACACACATACTTCTATGAGCAAGGATAAACATTTACTCTCTCAGGTGAATGTCAAGATTTTAATCGATAATTTTTTGATTACAAGGTGCCAATATTTGGTATATATTCACCTTCATCCAGTCTATTAATATGGCTTTCTTGCCCCTTTCAGGTTATGGTTGATGATGTGCCTTCAGTTACCAACGATGAAGATCTTACTTTAGATACTGGATTATTTGAAAATAGGCATACTTTCTTGAGCTTTTGTCAAGGCAACCATTATCAATTTGACACACTTCGGCGGGCTAAGCATTCGTCAATGATGATTCTGCATCATCTCCACAATCCAACACTGGAAACCACTGAAACCAACTGCAGCAACTGCCTTAAGGATTCTGCGGTTGACAAGAACAGAGGATGTGGGATCTGCCCAGACTTAGTCATCAGTGCTGCACGTGATCAAGAGAAAGGACGTTCTTGTCATAATCATGAGTTGATTCAACAGCTTCCCACAACTTGTCATGGGGTAGAGACTAAAGAAGCAAAACAAAAGACATCACATGTTCATTCTTCAACAAGAAAAGCGATTAAAGAGGCAAGCCAAAAGGCATTGCATGTCCATTCTTCAACAAAAAAAGAGATCTGTGTAAGAAGTCCCTATCATTTATTATCAGTTTTAAAGTAATGACTTAATTATGAAGTTCAGATCCTCTTGAACAGATTTTGATCTTGTCAATGTTTCCATAGTTTGTTCTTATAAGAAGATATTTAGGGTTTGCAATTGGTTTACGAAGGATTACATGTATTCTAACTTGTAATAGTAGGCAACTGATGCTCAGTACTTTTCCTTTTGTCATTAAAACTTAGTGAGTAATCTTGTAAATTGGTGTTGCAGAAAAGAAAATTGCTGGCTGTTTTAGCACATGCATTTCAATGTAAAGCATGTCCCTGCTCCAACCAAAACTGTCTTAAAATCAGAAGGCTGTTCCAGCATGCAAAGAATTGCCCTTCTTGGGTTCGTGGGGATTGTCAACAGTGCACAAATGGACGGGCGTTACTGATATTGCACTCAAGAAATTGTATAGAACCAGATTGTCGCATACCGCATTGCATGTGTGTTATTACTTTCATTTTTAAGTCATTCGCTTCATTCATATGCCATAACTCTAATGATTTTAGAACATTCTCATTATTTAAATCTGTTTACTTCAATTTCCAGGGATTTGAAGAAACATGCAGAAGCTCGAGCATTGCAAACTGATACTTGGTGCAGGGATGCCACTTAGATTTTGTCAGTTAGCAAAGCATTGAAGGCGGCAGAGAACAGTTGACTCTCCCAAGTGTACAGATAGAGCAGGAGGGTTAACAAAAGCAGCAGAAGTATACAATTGTGAAGAAACTTCAACCATACAGTTAGCTAGCATCTGCATAATGGTACAAATATATGTAAATCAAAACGTTTACAGTTACTGATTATGCAGTTGGTTCAGGAAATTCATTCATGCAATTAGATAGCTTCTTCATTATTGTCTTACAATTATGTGTAAACAAAAGCTTTCTCATTCATACCAAAAAAAAAAAGTTTTCTTAGCGTATTGCTTGATATTTCCCAAAATCTAGTGTGAATCTGCTATTTTAGTAGCCTTTCGTACAAAACATATCTGTTATTATGTTGTCACTAAAATCAATCCTGTTTTTACAACATCCTTTTTACTTACTCGATTCTTTTACGAAATATACAAGTAAAGGTGATCATATTAGTACTTAGAAAATAGTCAATTTGTTTTATCTCCTTCCTATGAATTTTGGTTCTCAATCAAAAAGCAAGAAAGAGAAATTTACCAGCATAACAAAATTTGGTGCAGTAGGCACATAGCAGGTAGAACATCAAAATAGGAGCATATGTAAATTTCAAATTAAGCCTTACACTTTCTTTCTCAAAAAAAAAAAAAAAAAAAAAAAAACCTTACACTTTCAAAAAGTTCCAACTACCTAAAAAAAAAAAAAAAAAAAAAAAAAAAAAAACCTTACACTTTCAAAAAGTTCAAACTACCACCACACACCCTTGGTACGATAGTCGCTTCACAAATATAAGTGTTTATGGGGTGTGGGGGGCAAAGGCTAGGTTTTAAGTCTCTAGGAGGGACATTTCATTTCACACATATATATACTTAGATTAGGCTAGAGTAGAATTTTTATCTTGTAAAAATAAAATAAAATAAAATAAAAAGGAAGTTCCAACTCAAACCCTCTATCTATTTATGGTGACACCAAAAGAAAATGCTTAAACAAACCCGATATCTATTTTCAGAATGTTAAACTACCATTCTCCCAAAAGCTTAAATTGGTAGGAAATTGTGAATTTAATCACTTAACCATAAGTCTAACACTTCCCCTTACTTGTGAACCTAAACTTCCCCTTAATAAGTGGGAGTCCAACAAGTGGGAATTTAACATTTTAAATGAGAGGTAGAGTAAAGTCAGGGATCAAACTTAGGATGTCCTGTTCTGATACCATGTTAGAAATACTGAATGTAATAGTATTGTATTTCTTCGATGAAAGAATGTACATAGGTGCCATTATATAGGAAGCATATATGTGCAGTACAAGTAAATATGTGTGCTATACAAATAACCTAATTGAGCCTAAAACCCACAATATATTATACATCCACCTTGAGGTTGTCAACCTCATCTACTTCTTGGGTCTTGAAATCACTCATTCTACGGATGAACTTTATATTACTCAAGCTAAGTATGCCTCTAAACTCTTGTCTCGAGCTAGACTCACTGATAGCAAGACTGTTGACACTCTAATTGAGCTTAATGCGCATCTGACTCCCTCAGGGGGGAAACCATTGTCTAATCCCTCTCTTTACAGACGCTTGGTTGGCAGTTTAGTTTATCTCACTGTCTCTCGTCCAGACATTTCCTATGCTGTTCACCAGGTAAGCCAGTATCTATCTGCACCACGATCGACTCACTATGCTACTATTCTGCGCATTCTTCGATACCTAAAGGGCACTCTCTTCCATGGTCTTTTCTACTTTGCTCAGTCTCCTCTCATTCTCCGTGCATTTTCTGATGTTAATTGGGCAGGAGATCTCACTGATCGCTGGTACACCACTGGTTATTGCTTTCTTCTTGGTTCTTCTCTGATTTCTTGGCAAAGTAAGAAACAAACTCATGTGACCCGCTTCAGTACTAAAGCAGAATATCGTGCCCTTGCTGATACCACATCTGAGCTCCTTTGGCTACGATGGCTTCTCAAAGACTTAGGTGTGTCTACATCCTCTGCTACTCCTATTTATTGTGACAACCAAAGTGCTATTCATATTGCTCACAATGATATCTTTCGTGAACGGACTAAACATATCGAGATCGATTGTCATTTTATCCATTTTCATCTTGTCCATGGTGCTCTCAAGCTGATCTCAGTCTCCTCTAAAAATCAACTTGTAGATATCTTCACCAAGTCACATCCTAAGGAACACCTTCGTACTTTGGTTGACAACTTCAAGCTGGTCTCACATTCACCTTGAGTTTGAAGGGGGTTGTTAACGTGTATAATATATTGTGGGTTTTAGGCCCAGTTAGGTTACTTGTATAGCACACATATTTATTTGTACTACACACATATTTACTTGTACTGCACACATATGCCTCTTATAAAAAGGCACCTATGTACATTCTTTCATCGAAGAAATAAAATACTATTACATTCAGTATTTCTAACACAAAAAATGTTAAAAGTGTAATTTACCCTATAAGATTTGGAATTCTGTGTTAGAAAATGCACACGAGATTTTCATCATCACGAACCAAAATCTCTTTTAATTGGTTACAAATAGTAATGTTTTATGGTCTCATATATGATTGGAAGAATCCATTAAGGGTTACCAAATGATGAAAAATGTATTTATTGGGGGAGACCTGAATGCTTATATTGGAAAAGATAGTAGGAACTTTGAAAGAGTTCATGGAGGTTGGGGATATGGAGTAAGCAATGAATCATGAGATGCTATCCTAGATTTTGCAAAAGCTTATGATTTGATATAAGCAAATACTTGGTTCAACAAGAGAGAATCATACTTAATTATCTTTAAAAGTGGGACAAATGTTAGTCAAATAGATTTCATCCTCACACAAAAAGTGGATAGTAAATATTGTAAAGATTGTAAGATAATACCAACTACCAAGAAAGAGCGTAACCCTATATCATTGAAGGCAAATGAAATTTAAATGAAGATGTTGATAAGGTGTGGAATGAAATGGTTAATTGTAATAAAAGAGTCGCTAAATATGTACTTGGAGAATCTAAAGAATGTGGGTGAAGAACCATGAAAACTTGGTGGTGGAATACAGAGGTTCAAGCATCAATTAAATTAAAGATCGAGTTATAGAAAAGCCTACCTATATGCAGAGACAAGGTTGCTTATGAAAGTTACAAAGCAGTGAAAAAGGAGGCAAAAAAGGTTGTCCCTAGGCCAACCAAAATACTATCTCCTTAATTTGGGGAAAAAATAGGGAAGAGAAGAGTAGTTGCAGTCAAATAATTGAAACTACCCCTCCTCTCATGTTTTGGTTGTATCTTTTTTTTTCCCCTAGGCGTGATACAACTGTTGTTTCTATTTTTATTTTATTTTTCATTTATTATTATTATTATTATTTTGGTCAGAAGGAATACAAAGGAAAAACTACAAACAAAAACTTATCTCAATACAACGTCTAGCCACACTACCCCCAACAAGATCATTCTTAACAACACCAGCCATATCCTCAGTGGGGTTCTCAAAAACAATAAATTTTTGGTCTTGAATCGTCCCCTTCCTTGCCATAAAGTCCGCACAAATATTGGCTTCACGGTAACAGTGCTTGATTCGAACATGAGGGATTTCATAGATTAAATTCCTACAGTCCTCAAGGAGTGAAGAAATCGATCTGTTAGAATACTGGGGATTTCCTAACATATCCACAACAGCCTTCGCATCCATCTCGATCTCCACCATATCCAAATTCCTCTCCACACACAGCATAAGGCCATCCTGAATAGCCCACAGTTCAGCCATAAGGCTCAAAGCAAAGCCAATGTTCCTGGAAAAACCAACAATCCATCTGCCAGTCCAATCACGAATGACACCGCCTCCTCCAACTAGCCCAAGGTTGCCTAACGACGACCCATCTGTATTTAGCTTCAGCCACCCTACTGCAGGTTTATCCTAATGAATTTGTTTAATCATCGTATGAGGTTTTCCTTTCTTTGGATAGGCACAGAAAAAATATTCCACAAAGTTGCTCATAATCTCTTTTGCAGTGTAAGGGCTCTAAGCCTTATTATTGAAAACATGTTGGTTCCGATTTTTCCAGATAATCCAAACAGCAAAGGAGAAAATGATTTTCCAAGGAGGCTGATTTTCATCCATAAATTTTCCAGCCGTGCCATTAGTAGCCAACCAGTTCTCCAGGTCTGATGCAAAGAAATCTCTATTAAAACCTACTGCCCCCAGCTCATTCCACACCGGTCTAACCAAGTCGCAGTTGCGTAGAGCGTGGATGATAGTCTCCGTTTCTTTCAGACACCGAAGGCACGCATCAATCGCCATTCCCCTAGCAGATAAACACCCATTCACCCAATACTGTTGTGAACACACTTCCAAGAAAATATTGAATTTTAGGGAGGGTATGAAGCTTCCAAATCCATTGACCACTAAAATCTAAGTTTGGAGTTAAACCAGAGGCCATACTGTAAGCACTTTTTAGGTTTAACTCCCCACGTGGAGACTCTTTCCACATAATTTTATCTCTACTCGAAGTAGCTAAGGCAACAAGAATGGCTTGAATTTCCAGTTTGAGTGAGGAAGGAAAGTCAAAAGGGATATGATCCCACCTCCACCCCTCTATGGATGCTATATCCTTAACTTTCCACTCCGCTACCCCCCTAGGCAAAGGCCCTTGAACTTGACTTCTTAAGGAGCCATTTTTTGTCCAAGCATCATACCAAAAGCTCAGGTTACTATCTTTCCCAATCGCCCATGTAACTCCTTGCTGAAAAAACTCCACACCCTTATTCATTCCTTTCCAAATTTGAGACCTTGGCAAATAATTAGGATTCCTTGAGTTTAGTCTTCGGTTTATGTAGTACTTCGCTTTAAGAACTCGTGCCCATAAACTCTCATTCTCTGTGTGTAATCTCCAATTCAGCTTGGTTAGCAGCGCTAAATTTCTCCCTTTAGCACTTTGCAAATTGAGCCCACCTTCAACTTTTGGTTGAGTCACCTTCCCCCAGCCCACCCGGTGAACTTTGCTTGCCGATTCTGTCAAACCCCACAAAAAGCTCCTATTTACTCGATCAATGCCCTCTAAAATTCTAGTCGGGAGGAGGTTGCATTGCATAACATAGGCAGGAATTGTAGAGGATGAAGCCTGAATAAGTACGGCTCGACCCGCCGAGGAAAGGAGATTAGCCTTCCATCCAGCAAGCTTATTCTTTACTCTATCCAAGATGAAGTTAAAATCCAGGGAGGATGAGCCAGGATGCTTGAGAGGGATTCCAAGATACTTACCAATATTAGAGGTGGAGACAAAACCCAACATATCACAAAGGGACTCCCTTGCTTCCCTGTCTACATTTGGCGAAAAAAAAGACCTGAGATTTAGCCGCACTTATAGTTTATCCAGTTTTACTGCAAAAATCATCTAGGACTTCCCTAATAGAAACGCAATTGATCTAGCCTACCTTAGCAAAAAGCATAATATCATCTGCAAACATTAGGTAGGAGAAAGCTACACCACCTTGGGAGGTTTTGACCGGAGACCAAAGCTTCTGACAACATTTCTCTTCTATGAGATGCCCCAAATATTCCATACAAAGAATAAACAGATAAGGCGATAAGGGATCACCCTATCTAATTCCCCTAGATGGAAGGAAGGGCTCAAGACTCCCCCCATTGAAAAGAATCGACGAGGAGCTAGAACTCACACAGCTCATAATAAGGTCAAGGAGATTCTGTGGCAAATTTATCTTTGTAAGCACTTCACGTATGAAACTCCACTCAATCTTGTCATAAGCCTTTTCCATGTCTATTTTCACTACCATATAACCTGTGCCTCCCTTCTTCTTACTAATCGAATGGAGAATCTCCTGGACGATTACCTCGTTATCGATCCCTTTCCTTCCAAGGACAAAAGCAGTTTGGAGAGGAGAAACTAACTTCTCCAAGTATGGTCTTAAGTGAGCTACAATGATCTTTGTAACTATTTTATACACTGTGTTGCAAAGACTAATAAGTCTATAGTTCCCAAAGGTTTCTGGACCTTGGATTTTAGGAATAAGCACAATGTAGGTTCTATTAAGATACTCCGGCATACATTTGGAGTCAAAGATGCTCTTTACTTCCTTAATCACAGAGTCCCCAACCACTGGCCAGAAGTGTTGAAAAAATCCAGCATGCAACCCATCTGGTCTAGGGGCTTTAATTTGCCTTAAAAGACCAAAATCCGGCCTCAATCTCTTCGGTAGTAACTCTTTGGCTTAAAACAACCCTTTCCTCATTGGAGAGACAGACTTGCCACCCTGTTTCAAGACTCAAATCTCTCATGGATGAGGTATGAGAAGCTATGTAAATATCACAAAAACCCTTACAGATAAAACCCATCACCCCCTCCTCTATATCAATCCACTCACCCACACTATTTTTAATAGTAGAGATACGGTTCCTATTTCTTCTAACAATAGTCAAGATGTGATAAAAAGTAGTGTTACAATCCCCTTGAGCCATCCAATTAACTCAGGATTTAAGAGCCCACAACTCATGCTCTTGCTCTAGGACCCTATCTAGCCCTTGCAAGAGATTGCTTTCAAGCTCAACCAGGGAACTTGAAGGCCTAATTGCCATAGCCTGTTGCACACCATTCAGCCGAGCTTTAATTCTATTCTTCTTAGCAAAAATATTCCCAAAATGAGTCCTATTCCACTCATTAGCCTTTTCCAAAAAATTCTCCATAGCCTCTTGTAGATGAGAAGACTAAATCCAAGCCTAAGACACCACTCTAGGAAAAGACAAATCCGACAACCAGTACTTTTGAAACTTAAAAGGGGCGGTTCATACACATCCTATTTTGAGGGCTAGTTTCAAGAAGGACCGGATAGTGGTCGGAATGACATCTGGTGAGATGAGTAACCCAAGCTTCCAGATATAAGAGACACCAGTCCGGGTTAACAAAAAATCTCTCGATCCTCTCTTGGATGAGATTTTGAACTTCCCTACGATTCGTCCACGTGAACCTAGGGACTGAAAATCCTAAATCCACCATATTACATTTATCCAAGCATTCTTTGAACAACAAAGACCGACTTGAACTAACCACTCTTCCACCAAATTTATCATCACCTGAGAGAGGTTCATTGAAGTCCCCAGTAATGACCCACAACATATTATGAAGCTCAGCAACATTCGAGAGATTATCCCACAGAATACACCTTTCAGCACTCCTAGGACTAGATAGACAGCAGAGAACATCCAATTTAAGTTAGAAGCACGTACCTTAACTG
Source organism: Quercus suber (assembly GCF_002906115.3). Lineage (NCBI taxonomy): Eukaryota > Viridiplantae > Streptophyta > Magnoliopsida > Fagales > Fagaceae > Quercus > Quercus suber. The sequence goes on along the minus strand of NW_027069771.1, from coordinate 380,828 downwards.
CAGTATGAATTTCCTGCTCAGAACAAGCAAGCTGTGACACCTCCACTCTATCTGAATTCCATAGAATCTAGAGCCCCTCAGAACAATCAATCGTTTCAATATGATTGCACCATCAAATGGAAGCCGATTAGTGATATCACGAGCTCTACTACCCCCTACACAGGTCTCCATTACCACTAACAAGGTTGGATCATGCAATCTTACTAGATCCTGCACATAACTCTGAAATTTGGGCTTCAGAGAGCCCCTACAATTCCACACTACAATATTCATGGATAAACAGCAGGAAAAAGGACGTCGATTCAGACAGTGCACGCAGCTCCACCGCCTTCCTCAAGTTCCATCTGATCCACTGCACCACCTCCTTTTTCCAGTCCATCTCTGACCTCGACTAACAGAAAATCCGCCTTCGGCACCTCCAGCACTGCTGGATCGCCACCTGTATCCTCGGATTCTAACCCACTGCATTTCTAATGAGCCAAATCACCGTTATTCCACCCTGCCTTACTCATCTCACTACCCTTAGAAACTTTTATTTCTTGACACTCTTAACCGTTGTAGCAACTTGCCTCCTAGTGAGACTGACCCATCAAAGATTGAAAAGTGAAGATAGGTTCGGATGGGTATTTCTCAGGATCAATAATATCCTTCAAATTGGAACTAACGCCCACTTCCTCTTTTGCCAAAGTAAAAGATGCTTTGTTTCTTGCTATTCCTTTTTTGCCCTTGACAGAAGGGTTGAAAATAGACCCTAAACTTCCAAGCCCACCTAAACTTCCAAGCCCACCACTCTCCTTAAAAGAATTTTTATTTTTATTTTTCAGCCCTAGTGATATGGACTTCACCACATTCTACATATGTCCTCCAATTGGATTAAAGCCCACTGACGCTTTCCTTTTCCCTTCATGTCTCAGATTTTCACTAGCCCCACCTTTTGTCAAGCCTATATTGTTAAAAGAATTTTGGTCAGTGGGGGCCTCTTTCTTTGTTGTTTTACTCTCACCACATCTTCGTTCCACAACTACCCAAAGACCATACGGATCATTTGGAGAGTCCTTTACCGTACCTTCACGCACTCTTGGCGTGCCCTTACACATTCCTAGCTCCTTGATCGTACTCGGAAAAGTATCTGAGCTGGTAGCCAATTGAACGTTGTTTCCTCATTCTCCCTACTTCGAAGAGCTAGCCCCTACCTCCGTCGTCCATGGCTTATCCTTCCTGACCATATACAAACAACAATCTCGCCGGTGACCTATTCTTCCACAGGAAAAACACAGTTGCTGGATTCCCTCATAACTAATAGGCTGCTCTTTACTTCCGATAAGCAACGCCATTGTCAACAGTTTATCAACGTCAATCTGGATACACAAGCGTGCAAACCTTCCCCACAATTCGTTCGTTGTGTGTGTATCTATTCGAAGCACTCTTCCAACCGCATTCCCAATGATCTGTAATGCCTCCACATCATAGTACTCAATATGAAGTTTATTCAGCCTCATCCACACAGCAACCGAGGAAATGTTGGCCTCTGACGGTTTAAAATCCGATTCCCATGGTCTAATGGATAGAAAGTTTCCTCCAATAAACCATTGTCCATTACTAAGGATTGCTTCACAATCCTCTGTAACCACAAAACAGACTAGAAAAAATTCCTTGCCCAGACCCACACAGTCGAGTTTTCCCACTGGCTTCCATAAGGACATAAGCCTATCGTGGAGAAAAGAAAACCAACTGATTTACCAAAGACCTTCACAATGAGAGCTTTGCTTTAGGGGGAGTGAATTCGACATTTCTGCTCTTTAGAGAACTTTACAGGGATGAGTCCCTCTCTAAGGTCCATTCTATTCGAGTCAGACTCCTCCTCAGCATCCATAAGCTCAGTGAAGTTAAAAGCTTGAGAATATGCACCGGGTATCTCCCTCACCAATTTATCCTTAAAGGACAAAGGGTGCCTGGTAATGCTGATGTTGATCGAATGGCCTACATTCATTTGGTAGTCGATATCGGCGTAACTATTGTTTTTAACTTTTTTGTTGCTGTAGGCTAACTCAGTTGTTTCCTCGAGAGAGAGAAAACGTTCGCTCATCCGTACAAAACTAATGAGAAGGGGACTGCACAGTATGAGTGTATTTTTTTTAGTTCTTTTTGAAAGGGACGTTTTGCTCTTCTTCTTCTTTCTTTTCTTTTCTTTTCCCATTTTTTGGGGAGGGGGGGTGGGGGTGGTTTAAGTAGCATGGTTTTTCTTTTTTAAGTGATTGCCTTTTATTTTTAATTTTTGGTTGGTTGTTTGCCTTTTCTCTTTTAACTAACCATCTTTTTCTAATAAGGGCATATGAGTAAATTTATAAAACCCTATTTTCTATCCTCTCATTTTTCTTCTCAACCAAATAAAAAACTTTTCAATCCCTCCAATTTTCCACTCCCTTTCTACAACCAAACCCAAATATGGTAAACTAAAATATCTTTTATTCTCGCACTTTTCTATCCCTTCCTCATTTACTATTCTCCCACATTTCCATCCACAACCAAACGAAGCCTTAAATTCATGTATTTGGATGGGTTGAAGTAGCAAAGTTTTGGATTGTTTGTGTTGGTGTAAATGAAAGAAATGGGGGATTTTTGTGTAGTTTTTGAAGTTATACAAAGAAAGGTTTCTTGAGGTAGCCAAAAGCTGGGTAAAGGACTATATGTTTGCTTTGGCTAGGTGTAGAAAATGGAGGGCTTTTTTTGGGATTGTTAGGTTTAGACCCCTTTCAAAATAGTAATTGACCATTTTTAAGGCCAGGTTGATTATTAGATCTATTATGAAAGCCTTGGTTAATCAAAAATCACCAATATTGTGCAGAATAGTAAAAACAGCGAAAATAACATAACACACAGATATGGTGACCCAGGAAAACCAATGAAACAAACTTGTTCCACAGTAAAAACCTGGAGGGACTTGACCTTATCAATCCCAAGGTGAATAGATTCACTATCAAATAGAAGTTCACAGACTGAATAACCATATTCTTCTTAAACTTAACTACAGTTACTCAACTGAGCTCTAAGATCCATAGACATGAACCTCCAGTCCATGACTCCAAGACCACCATTGAAGCTTTAGATCTCCAGCACCTTTGATGACTGATATGAGGCAGTAGTTTCTACAACACCAAATCTTGATTTTCTTCAAGAAATATCATCAATAAAATATATAAGAGAGCTTTGGATACATTAATCCTAGATACAGAATAGGAGGCACAGGACACTTCTCTCTTTCTTAAAAAAGCTCTCTACGGAACATGAATTGGGCTTGAAACAGACAAGTTATAGGCTCTTTCATGTTTACTAATTTTGGCTAACTCTGCGATTTTCAACTGGTCGAACAGGAATTGAGTAGCAATCAAAAAATCCAAATTCATGTCTCTCTTTATTCTGAATTTCTGCCTTTGTCTTGGACTTGAAAGTACACATTCTAACTTAACAAGACTTACAATATGCCATGCCAACACTACAAACTCAAAACCAAACAATCTCCCCCTTTAGCAATCCTTGACATAACTTACAAATATAATGAAATGCCTATATACAATCGAATTCCCAATTACAAATCTCAACCAAAATATCAATTATCCTAGAAGTTGCAAGAAGAGATAGTCGAACTTGATCAAAAATGTCTTTCCTGAAACACTCAAAAAAGTATATCAACGCATGTGTGGAAAGAGAGACAAATAAACATGTATGAATCACAATGCTATAACATAAAGATAAAAATCAATATAAGCAGTAAAGCATGTGAACCACAAAGCAAACAGTACAAACATCCCAAATCACATAACCCAGTAAAGGCTATTGAAATAGCATATATGCAACAAAAGTTCATTCATATGCAAACTAACTCCCCTTGAGTTATATACATCAAAAACTTATCTTTTCTCCCCACATCACCCCCCCCCAAAAAAAACAATTAAAAAATAATAAACAATTTAAAACATTTTTTTAAAAAAAGTTAAAAAGAATTTCTAAATTTCTCAAATTATCTCCCCTTTTTGTCACATATTGACAAAGAAATCAAAGGGTAGACAGAAAACAGACACGAGATATCAAGAGAAAAAAAAAAAAAAAAAAAAGACACATTCAAGGGAACACAAAATAAATAAGCTCTATAGAAAACAGAGACAACTCCCTTTATGAAGAGCATGACTTTTAGAAAACAACTTTCTCCTCCTAAAAAAAATATAGGAATGATAAAAATAATTTTGGAAAAACAATGGTGAAAATTTAGGAGGTGTGGAAAAATAAAGAGACACAAACCAACAAAAGAAAATAAATAAATAAATAAGGATTCATATGAAATACTTTTATTCTCTCTTTCAATATATGCAAACTTAACACTATGTGATCCATGTACATATGCATGTAGACACTTCCAAGCACAATCAATTTAGACTATACAATATAAATCTAAATTACATAAATAAAATAAAAAAATAAAAAATCAGCATGCAAGGTGTCTTGAACTCAAATCAAAACCTAAAGAGTAGAGAAAAAGTTATGAACACAAACATAATCATCAAAATTCCAAGATTTTCAATCATTCAAAGATTTTTGAACTTGGATTCTTTTTTTCACTTTCTCTCTACCACAATTTTTTTAAAGAGATTTTATTTGCATTTGCACATTTATTATTTACCTTATCCTCCAAAAAAAAAAAAATTAGCAATTCATACATCAAGATTTATCATGTACTAACTTATACAAAACTCAAGATATAATCAATTAGTTAAAGAATCAAGCTCAGTACCCAGTGTAGCAAAGTGTATGAGTGTTGTGTGTGGAACCAATGAGCGAGCAAGTGTTAAAAACTAAGAGATATGACTACAAAAAAATACAATATAGTCATTTGAGTTATATCATAATGGTTTGATGAGGACTATCACCTTCAAGGTACATCCTATGACTCCCACATCTCCTAAATGGCCGTTTGCAATCATAAAGACATGTGCATAAAAAATGGAGCTTTTAGCTACAAGCACAGTCAAGGGCATACATTTTTGTATTAAAATTTTCAATTCAAGCCCATAATTTTTTTTTTTTTTTTACCCTTACTTTTCTAAAGTGCTGTGCATCCCTTAATTTTGCACGGTTTTTTTTAGCACTAGGGTAATTTGATTGACGGACACAAGTGGTGAGATGTCATTTATGCCTTTCTCTCTGGATTTTTTAGTCTTTTCCATCAAACAAAGTGATATTTGACTCAAGTAATTCAATCATAAATTTTTAGTCATAAATCACACAGATAACAACACTTGGTTAACTAACTTAGTAAGTGCATAAACAATGCTCCACTAAGCTATAAAGGGTACATAAACAAGAAAGATCAACTTCTTAATTAACCCATGAATACATGTACAAGTTAGAAAATAATCATACAAAAACAGAGATAGCCATTTTCACTATATTTTCAACAAGTGTGAAGAATACATAACTTTTTCGAAACTCATATCAATGCTTGACTTAAAAAATCAAAGTTCTTAATAAATATTTATTTCATAAAATTAACATACAAGTGATTGTGACAATCAATAACAAGTGTGCACATGCTAAAGCAAAAAATAGAATGCACACATGACTTTTATACAATTGACACCACAAATTGCATTTATCCAAAATAGTCATTCACTAAGTTATGCAATACACATTTTCCAAGTTTCTTCACAATGTCAAGTATTTTCTAATTCAAGAGAGAGATACTAGAATTCATGTAATACAACTCAAGAAAAACAAAACAAGACACAAAATAAAATATTTTTGGATTTTTTTTAATAATCAAAACAAATTAAAGAATACAAAAACAAACCAAAAACATAAAGTAACATGTCCACAAATAATTGAAAAGATTAAATCAAGGACAAAGTAAACAACACTCATTTCAGACAATCTTTTCTCACCCACACAGCACGTGTCTTTGGCTTTGTAGGTGAAAAACCATGAAAAAAAGAGTGTATTTGGGGTTCAACAAAATTCTTTTGTGAGAGGCAAAAATCTTGAAATTTTCTATCACAAGCCAACAATCTTAAATTTTTCAAAAGCTCACCAAACAATTTTTCTCGACTCGTGACAAAGGGTATATGATTTTTTGTCCTAGACTGAAACATAGAATGCTTAAATTTTAATTTATGACAGTTAGGACGAATGTGACCGGAAACACCACAAAAGTCACAAACATGAACAAATTTAGGAAGATTAGTATTCCTAGAAGGATATTTAGCCACATGTTTTGGTTCTTGCCTCAACAAAGAACAATTTGGTCTAATATGACCAACAACACCACAATGGTAACACGTAGGCACAAAATCAAATTTATTCTGGAATTTATGAGAGGGTCTAGACACAGGTTTTGAAACTTCAATGCCAACATCATATTTTTTACCTTTGTCTAACCTAGCAAAATTAACATTTTCTTTATTATTCCTCTTAAGAGGAGGAACATGCACTTTGTCATCTTTAGGCTCAATGGGAGCAGATTCAAATTCGGGTTCTAAAATAGGCTTGGCACTAGAAAATTTTTCTAGTTTATCTTTAGATTTAACTAGATCTTCTTCTAAGCCTTTAACCTTAACCTTGAGGGATTGATTTTCAGTTTTTATCTCATCTACCAACTTGTTAGTCTTTTCAAGATTTACTCCCAAGTCCTCTTTGACATGTTCAATCTCATTCAATTTTTCTAAGGACTTTTCAGCAATTTTCTTATATTTTTCAATTGACTTGTTGGATTCCTCAAGTTTGGCCTCCAATATTTTAGATCTTTTATCACATTTTACAAAATCTTTATAAAGCTTCTTATAGGCTTCTTGAAGATTATCAAATTCACCTGAATCAACAAGATTGTGCACATCAAGAAAATTAACAATATCCATGACAGCAGGAGTCAAGGATCACACTTAGGAAGTTAATCCAAACAAAGTTTACCTGCTTTGATACCACTTGATGTGTTTAGACCCCTGTCAAAAGGGTTTAGACCCCTGTCAAAACCAATAACTAACCAATTTTTAGGTTAAGTAGATTACTAGATCTATTATGAAAGAACTGTTTAATCAAACAATCACCAATATCGTGCAGAATAGTAAAAGCATCGGAAATAACAAAACACGCAAATGTGGCAACTCAGGAAAACCAATGAAACAAAATAGTACCACAGTAAAAACCTAGAGGGACTTGACCTTATCAATCTCAAGGTGAACAAATCTACTATCAAATAGAAGGTCACAGACTAAATAACCATATTGTTTGTAAACATAACTACAATTACCCAACTAAACTCTGAGATCCATAGACATCTTTGATATGGATGTATTCCAACGTGAACCTCCAGTCCATGACTTCAAGACCACCCTTGAAGGTTTAGATCTCCAAAACTGGATCATGATTTGTTTCAAGGAATATCATCGATCAAAGATATAAGAGAACTTTGGGTACAAAAACCCTAGATACAAAATAGGAGGCACATGAGGCACTTCTCCCTCTCTTTCTTTTGATAAAGCTCTCGAGGGATAGCTTATAATGTCCTTTATTGCAACAAACGAATCACAAATTAGGCTTGAAAAGGACAAGTTGTGGGCACTTTCATGTTTTGCTAATTTTTGTTGATTTTGAGATTTTCAACAAGTCAAACAAGAATCGAGTACCAATTGAATGGTTTCGATAGATCGAGTGGCAATCAAAAAATCTAGATTCGTGTCTTTCTTTATCCTAGACTTGTACCTTTGTCTTGGACTTGAGAGTACACATTCTAATTCAACAAGACTTACAATTTGTCATGGTTTGCCAACACAACTAACTTAAATAGACATGTTGGCAATTGGCCTTTTCAGGTAAAGGCTAAGAATGAAAACCAAAAAAAAAATGGTAAGGGCGAAGTCAGGCTGTGGAAGTGGAGAAATTTTCTAGGATTTTTGTGCCTAAAAAAGGCTGCTCCTTGTTGGCAATGAATATGATAGGGAAAAAAAAGGGGGGGGGGGGGTTTAAAAATGGGATCCTAAAATTTTAAGAAGAGATAAGAATTGATGACACTACTCATTGGAAAAGAATTTGTGACACCACATGAGTGATGTCAAGTCATGGGCTAGAATATTCTTGCAATTGAGACCAACGACATAGTAGTGGACATCCTTAATTTACCCATGTAATGGATTAAAACCTAGATTACGGTGCATTTAAGGAACTGTGACATGGACCTTAAATAAAAAATTAATAAATCACAATAAATCTTGACATGTACATTCATTAAAAGAAACTAGTAAGTTGACCATTCAATGCACGGATAATATTATAATGTTTTATGTAAATTTGATTTTGGAAAATATTATACATATATTATAGCATATTTATTATAAAACTTTGTTTGTAATGAGTTTATCATAAAAAGTAACAATTATAAATTGCACACATATATCTGTTAGGGTAAAATACTATTTTGGTCCTTAAACTTTACTAAAAGTTTGTTTTTTATCCCTAAACTTTGTAAAGAGATTTTTTAACATTATAGAAACAAAAATAAGAATGAAAAATGAACTTTTTCAATAGTTTAGAGATGAAAAACAAACTTTTAGTAAAGTTTAATGACATAAATAAAACGTTTCCAATAGTTAGGGACGAAATATGAACTTTTCAATAGTTTAAGGATGAAAAATAAACTTCTTAAAGTTTAGGGGTGAAAAACAAACTTTTAGTAAGCTTTAGGGACCAAAATAGTATTTTACCCTATCTATTATAATTATTTTGTTTAAGTAACGAGCAATAATTAAAACAATTTTGGAGTAATATTATATAATAAAAGTTGATAAAAGCATATTAATTCATTCTATATTATTGATTTTTATTATGTGATGTAATAAAAAGCTTCATTACAATTTTTTTTTGGTTTCTTCAATGCTTTGTTATTGCAGAATGGTGACGCTTGTTATCATCATCAGTTTCTCCATTTTCAATGTTTGAAGTTTAGTCCATCCATATTTGTTCAATTTTTGAGCCTTCATCATTTTTCCTTTTGTTGCATCATTTGTGTTAATTACTAATAAATTGGTACCGAGAGATTCTTGATTGGATCGTACAAAGTTTTGACTTTGTCGCTAAGATTTTTCATAAGTATTTGCATTTATATTAAATTTCAATGATGTGATAGTTTTTTGTAAATGCTTTTATTTTTTATTTTTGTTAATTTTGGAATAGTGGAGCAAAAAGAATTAATATAGCATATTGGATTGTGTATTTTTTTTTCTTTCTTCCATACCTTTTTGTCATTTGAAGGTGCATCAAAAATCTTACAATTATGTAAATTTCAAAACCATCATTTAGATTGAATTCATTCAAATAAAGTCCATTTTTTTCCTAATTTTTTTTTTCAAATCACGTGGGATTCATTCTCCAATATCAATAGTTTTAAAATAATTTAAATAAGTTGTACTTCAATTTATTTTTCAGCAAAATCTCTTCTAGATTTATTTAGGATTGTCTCGGCATCTCGATTAAATATCACAAAATTTGTTTTGTCAGTTGCATCAAAAACTTCAATTTGAATCATGTATCTAAAGTAGTTTGCAATTGTGTGTGTGTGTGTGTGTGTGTGTGTAGTAGTTATAGTTAGATAAATATATTATAAATATTTGGAGAGTATGTAGTTAATGTGAGTGCCTCTAACTTTGGGATGAAAAGATTTGTTTTTGTTTCACATTTTGCACACCAAAATGATCCTGCTTGTGGTTTGACATTCCTTTTACAAAGTACGCACAAAATGTAATACCAACCCATTGTTATACCAATGTTACTTATTGTTACAATACCCTAACAGTTCACATCTTGCAATGAACTTTGAAATTAATATGTATTTTTTTTAATGTAAATAATATGATGTATTATTATCTTTTTACGTAAATGATGAGTATAATTTGAAATGATTAACAAACTTGTTTTGTAGGATTTCATTCAATGCATTTTATCTTTGCTATTGTCTTTATATTATTTAAAGATAAATCCTCCTGTGAAAATTTTTTTGCATGTATTTTTGGTATTTCTTGTATAGGATCATGTTTTTACCATTCCCATAATTGATTTTATTTAAAGAAAATATTAAGTTAATGGTATTTTGTGAAATAGTATATGCTATTTGTGGGGGGTAAAAACCCAGAGCTACTTAATGGGCCTGGGGCACCATGTTGAGGAGTATTATATTTCCAAAGAGCAATAATTGGTTGGGACAGTCCATCTGAAAACAGGAAGCCCAGAAGTAGAGGGGGAGTACCGTCCGAAGAGGTCACTACTGGTCCGAAGATGTCTTACTCCTCGGTTACAAATAGCCTTGATCAATCAGACGTATGGAAGGTCCGAATGATCTTTCTAGCAATCCCAATGATAATGATAAGTTCTGGGTAGATCTGGAGATGATCAGAACGAAGAAATATCTAAAGGAAAAGCAGCTACCACCGTATTTAATGCACTGCAACAGCTTTTCTGGCCACATTTATGTGGAGAAGACCCCTGAACAGTGTAACCTCAGCTACCGCCACTCACAAAAAACTAAAGTAGACACGTGACGTGACATGTACTTAAGTAGATACACAGATGAAGAACAGGTGGACGATGGAGATGACGGGAAAGGATGCTATATAAAGAAGAAGGGTCCTTGATAAAAAGGAGAAGAAAAAAGAGAGAGGAGAGAAGAAAGAAAAGCTTTACTGTAGCTCTGAACGTTGTAATTACTGTTCACTCAATAAAACATCTCTTCGGATATTCACTTATAGAGTTGTTCAAGCATTATTTCATGTTATCACCATCTTAAGTACCTTAGCCAACCATTGTTTAATTCATAACCTGCCCAGCTCTTTCGCTCACTCTCTACAAATTGATTGTCCTGAGTTCGTTGGGCCTTTAACCCATACCTTTTGGGCTTGGGCTACAAAAACTGACCCCACAATTGGCGCCGTCTGTGGGAAGAGCTTGTGCAGGGACAAAGACAACAGTAGGTGATGGCTGGACATGGTCAACAAGAAGTGGAGTCCAGGGCATCTCAGCACGTGGACTCTTTTCTTAACCTAGAGCAAAGACAAGACCGCGAGGGTAGCGTACACACCGTGCCCCCTGGTCAAAACCAATTACATGGCGGGAGTCGCATGTCCCATGCAGAGAAGAATCGAGATTTGCAGCAGGAGGTTGAAAAACTAAAAAGGGAGTTGCGCCATGCAAAGAGGAAACGGGCTTCCTCGTATTCTGATGAGGACCCTAATGACGAGCCGGACGTCATTTACCAACATAAATCCAGGACACCAGCCAGCGAGTCCTATACCTATGAAGAGGAATCTCATCACAAGGGGCAACGCAGAAGTCCATCACGTGGAGACGTGGGGAACAACGCCATGAGCAGGGCTCTAAATCAGATTTCTAGGTCACCCTTCACGCGCAGGATTGAAGAGGCGAGACTTCCTCGGCGCTTTAACCAACCAACATTCACCATCTACCACGGTAAAACAGACCCCGTGGAACACGTGAGTCATTTTAACCAAAGGATGGCTGTCTACTCCAGGGATAAAGCTCTGATGTGTAAGGTTTTCCCTTCCAGTCTTGGGCCAGTTGCCATGAGGTGGTTCGATGGACTAAACCCAAATTCCATCAGCTCTTTCAAAGAGCTCACCCAAGCTTTTGGTTCACGTTTTGTCACCTGCCGAAGAGTGGCCCGACCTTTATCTTCTCTGCTATCTTTGAGCATGCAGGAAGGAGAAACCCTGAAGGTGTATTCGGATAGATATTGGGAGATGTTTAATGACATGGAGGGAAATTTTGATGCAATGGCCCTAGAAACGTTTAAGCTCAGTCTCCCTACTGATCATGGTTTAAGGACATCCTTGTCTGGTAAACCCGTTACTAATATGCGTCAGCTAATGGACCGCATTGAGAAGTATAAGAGAGTTGAAGAAGACCAACAACAAGGAAAAGGCAAGGAGAAGGTTATCCCCCAGGAGAGGAGGGATTTCAAGTCAGATCAATACACCAACAACAAACCGAGGAGAGATTTTCCTGCGCAGTCAGGAGCAGCCAATCCCCAGACTGTCAACACCGTATTCAGAGATCTAGTCCATCAAGTTTTAGAAAAGGTCAGGAATGAGCCGTTCTTCAAGTGGTCGAATAAGATGGTAGGGAATCCTGATAGACGTAATCGTAATCTCTACTGCCAATACCACCAGGATCATGGACACACGACCGAGGATTGCAGGAGTTTGTGGGTTCATTTGGACCAACTAGTTAGCTAAGGGAAACTGCGACATCTCTTACATTATACCAGTGGCCGAGGAGGTCTGAGGAATGCGGAGTCCCGGAGGGATGATCCTTTAAAACCCCCTCTGGGAACTATCAGTGTTATCTTTGCAGCCCCAGGGAGAACATGATCCTAGCCATCTAAGGTCATGTCGATAGATCGGTTATCAGTAGGGGAATCTAGCCAGGGTCCGAAGAGGTGTAAACTGAATGATCAACTAGTTTTAGGTTTCTTGAACACGGACAAGGTGGGCACTGTCCAACCTCATGATGATGCGTTGGTCGTCACCCTCAGAATTGGGGGGTATGATGTGAAACGGGTGATGGTTGACCAAGGTAGTGCTGCAGAAATAATGTACCCTGATCTCTACAGGGGGCTGAACCTCAAACTTAGTGACTTAGCACCATATAGTTCTCCGCTAATCAGTTTCGAAGGAAGAGTTGTTACCCCGAAGGGCCAAATACGACTACCTGTGTAGACTGGCTCAGAGGTAGTGGAAGTGGATTTCATAGTTGTGGAAGTTTTTTCACCCTATACGAAAATTGTAGCTAGACCTTAGCTTCATGCGCTGGGGGCGGTTTCTTCCACCTTACATCAGAAAATCAAATACCCATCCGAAGGCCAGGTTTGCGAAATCCGGGGGGATCAATCCGTAGCTAGACAATGTTTAGTGGCTGCCATTCGGCATGAGCCAGAAGTCGAGTCATCAACCAAAGCCGAAAGGGGCTTATAGCAGCCAAAGCATCGGTTATCGCCCACTGAAGATCCGGACAGGGGCGTAGGGTGCGAAGATTTGACAAAAGTCATCATTGGGGATAATCCCGAAAAATTCTTTCAAGTCGGATCCTAGTTACCTTTGCAGGAAAAAGAGGAGTTAGTGCAACTTCTTAAGGAAAACCTCGACGTATTCACCTGGAACGCTTATGAAGCCCCTGGGGTGGATCTGAATTTATATGCCACCATTTGAAAGTAAACCCCATGATCACCCCTAAGAAGCAGCCTCCTCGGCGTCCATCTAGGGAACACGCTAAAACAGTCAAAGAAGAAGTAGCAAAGCTCAAATAAGCTAGAGCTATTAAAGAGGTTTTCTACCCAGAGTGGTTGGCAAATACTGTGGTGGTGAAGAAGAAAAGTGGGAAATGGCGAGTATGTGTGGACTTCACTGACTTAAATAAGGCATGCCCTAAAGATCCATTTCCTATGCCAAAAATCGATCAGCTAGTAGATGCCACTGTCGGACACCCTCGAATGAGTTTCTTGGACGCATTCCAAGGCTATCATCAGATACCCTTAGCCCTGGATGACCAGGAGAAGACTGCTTTTGTAACTTCCATAGGTAACTACCACTATAATGTAATGCCATTTGGCTTGAAAAATGCGGGTTCTACTTACCAAAGGATGATGACGAGGATGTTTGAACCACAGCTGGGCAGAAATATTGAGATTTACATAGATGACATGGTGGTGAAGAGCAAAGTGGTGGCCGAGCATGTGAAGGACCTAGAAAGTACCTTTGAAGTCCTCAGGAAATACAAGCTACGCTTGAACGCTTCTAAGTGCTCGTTTAGTGTGGGATCAGGCAAGTTTCTAGGATATATGGTGACTCACAGAGGAATTGAGGTCAACCCTGATCAGATAAAGGCCATCAATGAGTTGCAAGCTCCTCGGAATCCCAAGAAGGTTCAGAAGCTGACGGGGATAACGACAGCCCTAAATCGATTTATCTCTCAATCAGCGGATAGGTGTCGGCCTTTCTTTTCCTTAATTAACAAGTGGAAAGGGTTCGAGTGGACAGAAGAGTGTGCTATGGCCTTCCAGCAATTAAAAGATTATCTAGCTCGACCACCAATCATGTCCAGCCCTGAGCCCGACGAGGTCTTGTTTGCGTATATCGCTGTAGCTCCCCATGCTGTAAGCTTGGTACTGATCCGAGCAGATGGCGGTGTGCAGAGACCCGTTTATTGTGTAAGCAAGTCACTGCATGAAGCCGAGATCCGTTATTTACCATTGGAAAAGGCTATTCTAGCAATGGTGCTCGGTACACGAAAGCTCCCACATTATTTCCAAGCCCATACAGTCATTGTTTTCACCCAGCTTCCGCTCAGGGCTATACTCCGAAGTGCAGACTACACTGGAAGAATAGCAAAATGAGGGACGATCCTAGGGGTTTTTGATATCAAGTACATGCCACGCACCTCGGTCAAGGGCCAGGTGCTTGCTAATTTGGTAGCCAAGTTCACGGAGCCCCAATTAGAAGAGGTAAAGCCGACATCGGACATGGATGAAAAATCGGTTGGTATGATTTCTCAACAAGGACCTTCCCATTAGGAAGCGTACGTGGATGGTGTTGCAAACCAAAAAGGCTCTGGAGTAGGGCTAGTGCTGATATCCCCCGAGGGAATCATCATTGAAAAAGCATTAAGGCTGGGCTTCTCAGCAACAAATAATGAGGCGGAATACGAAACCCTATTGATGGGGATGAGTATGGTCCAAAAGATTGGGGGAAAGGCAGTAAAGTTATTCTCGGATTCAAGGTTGATTGTGGGTCAAGTATAGGGGGAGTTTAAGGCAAAGGATGAAAGAATGCAGGGATACTTGAGCCGAGTTAAACATCTGCAGTCAGGGTTCGAATCTTTCAGCTTGCTGCATATTCCTAGGAATGGTAACACACACGCTGACTCCTTGGCCACTCTAGCCACCTCTTCGGCACAAGATTTGCCGAGAGTTATCCTCATCGAGGACTTGCATAAGCTTATCGAAGCAAGAAAAGAAGCAGTTCAAGTACATCAAGTCAGGGCTGGACTCAGTTGGATGGACCCTTTAGTTAAGTTTCTAAAGGAAGATATCTTGCCTGAAGAGAAGGGAGAAGCCGATAAAATTCAGAGGAAAGCAGCCAGGTTCTGGTTATCTGAAGATCAGAAACTATACAAATGTTCCTATTCAGGACCGTACTTGTTGTGCATGCATCCTGAAAAGGCTGAGCTGTTACTAGAGGAACTGCATGAAGGAATCTGTGGAAGCCACACTGGAGGTAGATCCTTGGCTCACCGAGCCATCACTCAAGGTTATTGGTGGCCAAACATGCAAAAAGAAGCCCTGGATTATGTTAAAAAATGTAATCAGTGTCAGCGATTTGCACCACACATTCATTAGCTAGGGGGGACTCTCAACCCGCTATCCAGCCCATGGCCTTTCGCCCAATGAGGCTTAGATATCGTGGGACCATTCCCTAAGGCTGCAGGAAACAAGAAATATCTGCTGGTCGGCACTGACTACTTCACCAAGTGGGTCGAAGCAGAACCTCTTGCCAACATCCGAGATGTAGACGTGCAAAGGTTTGTGTGGAAGAGTATAGTTACTGGATTTGGAGTCCCACGTATTCTCATCTCGGACAATGGCCTGCAGTTTGATAACAAAGCATTTAGGAGTTATTGTAGCGAACTGGGGATCATGAATAGATACTCCACCCCAGCTTATCCCCAGGGTAATGGCCAAGCAGAAGCTGTCAACAAGGTCATTGTGAATGGCTTGAAAAAGAGATTAGATGATGTGAAGGGCAAATGGGTAGAAGAATTGCCACATGTGCTTTGGGCTTACAGAACTACTCCACGCAGGTCTACTGGAGAGACCCCCTTCTCAATGACCTACGGGGCTGAAGCTGTCATACCTTTGGAAACTGGATTCCCGACGTTGAGAACTAGCTCGTTTAGTCTGACGGGTAACAATGAGCAGCTAGAGAAGAGTTTGGACCTAATTGATGAAAGGAGGGAAAATGCAATCGTCCGATTAGCACATTACCAACAAAAGCTTAGACAGGGCTACGACGCCAACGTAAGGCTCAAACCTTTGGAACCTGGTGATCTGGTATTAAGAAAGGTGGTTGGCACTGCAAAGAACCCGGCTTGGGGAAAATTAGGGCCTAACTGGGAGGGGCCATATCGTATTACTTCAAGGGCTGGCATAAGGGCATACTTCCTGGAAGATCTGGATAGCCATGTGATACCTCGCCTTTGGAATGTAAACAACCTTAAAAGATATTATTACTAATCAGACTTTTCCGTTAAACAGCATGCCGACTCGTCATTTAAACCGCATTTTCCTAAGTGTTTAAACTTAAACTCATTCATGCCTGTAGTCCTCGGACCAGATGATTTGGGTTAGTTAGCACTCCGTTACAATTTTCCTAAGTGTTCAAACTTAAACCCATTCATGCCTGTAGTCCTCGAACCAGATGATTTAGGTTAGTTAGCACTCCGTTACAATTTTTCTAAGTGTTCAAACTTAAACCCATTCATGCCTATAGTCCTTGGACCAGATGATTTGGGTTAGTTAGCACTCCGTTACAATTTTCCTAAGTGTTTAAACTTAAACCCATTCATGCCTGTAGTCCTCGAACCAAATGATTTGGGTTAGTTAGCACTCCGTTACAATTTTCCTAAGTGTTCAAACTTAAACTCATTCATGCCTGTAGTCCTCGGACCAGATGATTTGCGTTAGTTAGCACTCCGTTACAATTTTCCTAAGTGTTCAAACTTAAACTCATTCATGCCTGTAGTCCTCGAACCAGATGATTTGAGTTAGTTAGCACTCCGTTACAATTTTCCTAAGTGTTTAAACTTAAACCCATTCATGCCTGTAATCCTTGGACCAGATGATTTGGGTTAGTTAGCATTCCGTTACAATTTTCCTAAGTGTTCAAACTTAAACCCATTCATGCCTGTAGTCCTCAGACCAGATGATTTGGGTTGGTTGGCACCCCTTTACAGTTTTCCTAAGCGTTACAACTTAAGCTCGTTCATAGCTTGTTAGTAAGTTTTATACTAGCGGTTTCTCTTAGTACTAATTTTTGCTTACATCTTCTACACGATATGATGAATGAGTTTGGCTATATTGTTATCTCAATTAAAAGGAACAGTCAATTGCAGCAATAACGAGTCATAAAGAATGTAACAGGAGACACAAGCAATAAAAGCAAAAGAGTTTTCATTAATTAAAGAGGAGACAAGTTTACAAAATCCTCACCAAACAGAAGAAAATATAGTGAATACAAAATAAGAAACCCCTAAGTCCCTAGGCTTTCCTCTGAGAGACCGAAGGATCAGCAGCTTGGTCTTTGGACTCTGGGAGGGTCTTCTTCTCCGTCAAAGCTTTGCCCTTTTCCTGAGGAGCTTCAACAGGCTCGTCGGACCGACCAAATTCCTTTGCAATCTCAAGGCTAGCTGGAGGGAGTTGGCCAATTATGGGTTGCTCCGAAGCCTCAGGAAGCTGTGTGGGAGGAGGAGGATCAGACCCTGGAAGCACTTGGATTTCAGGGTCATAATAAATGCTCCCAGGTAACCTCAGGTCAGAATCGAGGGGGACCCCAGCAGCGTCCAGTGCCTTTTGCCAAGTTACGTTACAGTAATCTCGGGCAACTGTGGCAAATTGCTCTGTAAGCTGGTTCCCGACCTCTTCTACCTCCAGCTGGTAAACTGCCTTCCTCTCAGCCTCAACTGCCTCCTTTGCTAGCTGAGCATTCTCCTCGGCTACTCGGGCATTCTCCTTGGCCCTCTGAAGCTCAGCCCTGAGACCCTTCACCATCTCCCTCTCAGTGGCTAGGTTGATCTCTACCAGGTTCAGCCTCTTGCGCTGGTCTTCGGCCTGAGACTCAGCGTTCTTCAAACCAGCGTCAAGGCTGTTCCTCTAGTTGGTCATGTCCTTTAGCTGCTTAGAGAGCAAAGTGTAATTCTCCTTGAAGCTATCCAGAGACCTTTCGGCCTCCGATTGGGATTGGGCCGCAACTTGGGCCTCGAGGTGGGCTTTCTTGTTCCACTCCTCGGCCACGTATATCTGCTGTGTAACCTGCACGACAAGAGTTATCAACGTAGAGTAAAGGCAAGGGCAGAATAAAAAAGGGAGGGGGGTACATAGACTAAGGTGATCAGTCCACTCACCATGGCAATATCCTTCTTGAGGGACTAGAAGAGCTCGTACTGGTTGAAGCCCCGATACGAGTCCATATCCTTCCGGAGAAGAAGAGGCTGCTCCAGAGCCTCGGCAACAAGACCTGCCTTCCCCCCGTTGTAGTTCCTGAGGGAGGTATCCCAGGGGATAGGGGCTCCGTCTAACTCCAACCTGGGGACCAGACGCAGGGCCCTCGGCGCACCTCGGCCACGTGTATTTCCTCTCTGCTCTCAGTGGAGGAGGCCCTTTTGTCACGATGACCTTTTGTCACTTTTTGCTGCTTAGCGCCTCTTGGAGGGGCCACCTCCCTCTCCTCGGCATCAACAATTGGTCTTTTCTTTTTCGGATCTGGCACTTGCTTGGCGCAAAGATCCAAAGGAATCTGAGGGGGCGGTGGTGGAAGGTTCGCAGCTGGTTAAGATGTCCAGTCCCTTTCGTCTCTGCCTTAGTGCCCCTCCTCTTCATTAGGCTCTTTAAATCCACCATGTCGTCATCCGAAGAATCTTCGGGAAGGGCAATTATCAAAATTGGGTGGACACTGGACTGCCTGTCACCTTCTTCCTCAGCGTCCGAGACCTCTACTACTTGATTTGCCCCTGAAGCTTCCCCCCCGAAATGGAACTTATCTATTTGCTCCTCTAGTAAGGAGGTGGAGAAACCAACCTTTTCACCCTCGACCTCTGGTCCGAGGGGAACTTGCTGGAGTGGCTGGACGAGAGGGGGTATACCTTGGGGGTTTAGGTGTGGTACGGGTGGAAGCTCGTGCGATGCCAAAAAACCCTTCCACGCGACGTCAATAAGGTTGAGGCGGCGATCTCCTTGAGTTATCGCGTTGCCGACCGGTTGGAAATCTTTTGGCTTCGCTGTGTACCCTAGGATGAGGGGAGCCGATCGGAGTTGTCCGTCCTCGCTTACAAAGATCTCTGACCGTAATAAAAAGTTAAGCGCGGTGACGTTGGTAAGGCTGAGCCGAGGAGAAATGCGGCTTTTATCTGTTACAAGTCACAGCAGAGCTTTGTTAGAAACTCGAAAACAGCAATACAAGAAGAATCAAAAACTGTTAAAAGATGAAGATCCTGAGCCTATGGTTAGTGTGCCTAAGTCTAATGTGTCCCACCTGGCTCTCCTGGCTTGGTCAGACAGTGAGGGCCGTCATACCACACGCCCGAGATGATCACATAGTCATCCTTCATCCCTTTATTTGATTTAGGGAGGCAGGAAATGAGCCTAACAATGTCGGACCGAGATTTTAAATAATATCCCGCCCTTTGCTGGCTGTGGAACTCGTACATGTGCACCACATCGAGCCAAGTGAGTCCCAATCCTAGGTGATGGTTAAGGTCCTCAATTGCTCCTAAGATCCTAAACATATTAGTCGCGCACTGCCAAGGGGTAATCCTATGGTTTCGAAGGTAGCTAGTGGTGATAGGGCCCATAGGAATTGTCATTCCCCCTTCTAGGAAGGCGATGACAAGAATCACGACTTCTCCCGTTTTCCAATCAGTTAGTATTTTCTCTGGAGGGCAATACCTCACACCCACGTTTGGAGGTATGCGGTATGTAGCCCTAAACTTCTCCAACTGGGCAGGACTGTCTACCAAATACTGGAGTTTACCCATCACTCTTTAATGGAAAAATGGAAGTACGATGTAGCAGTGAGGAAGTGGTCGCTCAAAGGGAAAAAAGGACAGCCGAAGAGAAAACTGAAGGATTGAGATGATGAAAACTTACAGGAACTGAACTAGAGACCGATCTCTGAACTCGCAGAAGGATTCTTGAAAACTCTGGGAAGGATTGAAATCAGCGATTGGAAGAGCTCGGAGCATTTGTGTGCTTGTTCTTGTGGGATGGTCTAAGAGTTGCAAAGTAAGGAAGAAATATCTGCCTCTGAAATTTTATACGAGGTCAAACGAAGGGGCAGAAGTTATTTCGCCCAAATCCCGATGAAGAACCCCGTCCATTGGATCAATAGCCCACCGTTGGATGCAAAGGACAAGATGCCACCTGGAGTAATTAATATAGCGCTTTAGGAATATGGAAAACAACGGCAGCAATGATGGAACGCGCGCATCTATACCTACACACATGCCAGGTCGAATTTTTGTCTGTTTTCAAGCTTTTACTCCGTGACAAGTCAAAATCCCATTTTTTCTCTTCAGATGCGAGGGAAAAATTAAGATTTTGAGGGGCTATTGTGGGGGGTAAAAATCCAGAGCTACTTAATGGGCCTGGGGCACCATGTTGAGGAGTATTATATTTCCGAAGAGCAATAATTGGTTGGGACAGTCCATCTGAAGGCAGGAAGCCCAAAAGTAGAGGGGGAGTACCGTCCGAAGAGGTCACTACTGGTCCGAAGATGTCTTACTCCTCGGTTACAAATAGCCTTGATCAATCAGACGTATGGAAGGTCCAAATGATCTTTCTAGCAATCCCAATGATAATGATAAGTTCTGGGTAGATCTGGAGATGATCAGAATGAAGAAATATCTAAAGGAAAAGCTGCTACCACCATATTTAATGCACTGCAACAGCTTTTCTGGCCGCACTTATGTGGAAAAGACCCCTGAACAGTGTAACCTCAGCTACCGCCACTCACAAAGAACTAAAGTAGACACGTGACGTGACATGTACTTAAGTAGATACACAGATGAAGAACATGTGGACGATGGAGATGACAGGAAAGGATGCTATATAAAGAAAAAGAGTCTTTGATAAAAAGGAGAAGAAAAAAGAGAGAGGAGAGAAGAAAGAAAAGCTTTACTGTAGCTCTAAACGTTGTAATTACTGTTCACTCAATAAAACATCTATTCGGATATTCACTCATAGAGTTGTTCAAGCATTATTTCATGTTATCACCATCTTAAGTACCTTAGCCAACCATTGTTTAATTCATAACCTGCCCAGCTCTTTCGCTCACTCTCTACAAATTGATTGTCCTGAGTTCGTTGGGCCTTTAACCCATACCTTTTGGGCTTGGGCTACGAAAACTTACTCCACACTATTTATTAGACTTTTTGTTATTATAAATTTTAGAAATATGCACTTGTCAATTATTTTAACAACCTCAAGGATCTCTAGATTTTTTTTTTTTTTTTTTTTTTTTTTTTTTTTTGTACTAGTTGATGATAGAGAATTTGTTTGCATAAATTTCATAGAACATTATTAATTGACAAAAGCATATTGAATTGAAATTGGGGAAAAATGGAGATATGATTTCATGAGAATGAGATTTTCTAGAAGTATCATCTATATGTAGGGGAGGAAGAAGAGAGTTTGTAAGAGGGTAAGAGTTTTTGCTTTGACTTACACATGAGAAATGTCAAACTTTGATCATATTATGTAAGGTAATAACTGGGCTTGAGTTTTTCATAAGATTTGATCTACTTTTAAAAGGTAGTCTATTTTGTAGTGAATAACTTTTGGTTTAATTGGTCCAATTGTCTAGAACAACTTATATTTGATATAATAGTAAAAAGAAGTTACTATGATCTATAAGTAAAAAATACTTAATAAAAAGAGGTAAAAAATGCTAAATTTAAACAATAGTAAAAA
The DNA here is from genome assembly GCF_002906115.3 of Quercus suber. NCBI lineage: Eukaryota > Viridiplantae > Streptophyta > Magnoliopsida > Fagales > Fagaceae > Quercus > Quercus suber. Next base: position 359,044 of record NW_027069771.1, on the reverse strand, counting down.
TAAGTTACTATGATTTATTGAGTAACAGTAAAAATTTAAAAAAAAAAATAAATAAAAAACTTAATGAAAAGAAGTAAAAAAGTCTAAATGCAACATTAAAGTGCCACGTGACAGGACCTCATGCACTCTCACATGAGGTCTCTACTTATATATATATATATATATTGATTGATTAACTTGACTTCTAAATAAATCACATGTATGACCTGATAAAAATAAAGATATCAAATATGACAAATACTTTAAAAGCAATGGACCCAAATAAAAACATGACAAAAAATCCTTAAGATGTGTTTGTTTGGAGGTGAAACAGTGTGGATGGGAAACTTTGGAGAAAAAATAGAAAGGAAAACATTTTTTTTAGTGTGTTTGGTTGGATGGGGAGGAAGGAAAATAAATGGTGGAGCGTAAGTATTTTCTCCTCAGGCCCACTAAAAAGATTTTTCCCAAAATGAAGAAAAAACTGAGTAAGGAGGAATTTTTTCTTGATTGACACAAATGCCTATATACATGTGCACATGGGCTTCTTCAAGTTGACTTTATTATTATTATTATTTTTTCCTTCTCCCTAGCAGTAATGTTGCCTTGTTGCCTTTTTATTTTTTTGGCCTAGGCGTCCTTTTTTCTTTTTTCTTTTTTCTCTTCTAGGCAATAATGTTGCCCTTTTTTTTTTCTATTCTTTTTTTTTTCTTGTGATTTTGTAGGGTCTGGGCTTGATACTTTTTACTTTTTTTTTTTTAATTAGACGTGATTTTTTTTTTTTTGGACATGATTTTTATTTTTTAATAAATTTGGGTAATTGCTCTTTTTTTGTGGTTATTTGTCACTTTTTTGTTTTAATTGTGCATCATTCTTTAATAAGGGTATATGAGTAAATTTATTCAAACTCATTTTTTTTATCCCTTCACTTTTCCACTCTCAACCAAATAAATAAGAGAGAATATAAATTTTTTTCTATCCTCCTACTTTTCCATCCTCTTACCATTTTTTATCTTCTTACTTTTCTACTCCTCCAACCAAACGGACCCTTAATGGTATGCTTAATGGCAAATCCTTAATGGCAAGCATGCCAAATCCTTAATGGCATGCTTAATGGAAAAGACAAAAAACTGTACAGTTAGTACCCATTTTCCATGAAAATCACACTAAATGTTTTTTAATGGAATTTTAGCATGTTTTTCATAGAAAATCATGTACTTTTTTACTCTAAATGCAAAACGAGTAATTTCTTTAATTACATCTCACTTGATTTAAACTTGATCTTCGCCCATGAGCAATCAAATTATTACAACCATAAAATCCTTTAATTTTAGGCTAAATTTTCTATCAAAATTCAAGGCCGAACACAATACAGTTATCAACCAATTGTGTATCTAATTGAGCTACAGAATGATGATCAAGTCCTCAGTAAAGTTTTATGATTATTAAGTTAGTTGAGATCCTAATGTGGAGGATTTAGATGTTTTAATTTGGTAAACAACCTAATAAAATATATACTTTTGTGCGTGATCATATCTAGCAAAATAACAGAGCATGCATATACTTGAAAGTCAAACCAAGTGCATGTCGGTGTAAAAAAAAGAATTACCTGAAACTTAGTGGTGGCGAGATACTCATCCACGTGGAGGTGGAAATGTAAGTACTGCCTTTACTTTTAATCAAAAACACCTACTAAAATGAAGTAAAATCTAGATGTGGAAATGTAAGCATTGCCAAGCAAGTGAATGAGTTTAAAGTTAAACTTTAAACTTTAAAGCCGAGCCTATATGATGTTTTCCAGCCAAATGGAAGCTAATAAAAGATCAGCATCAAACTAGGGCAAGAACCCTCCAAAAAAGAAAGGCCTCAAAAGTGCTTATGTTTTATTTTTTATTTTTTACTTTTTAGTGAGAAGCACGTTTATTTACTAAATTTAGATATAAATTTTTTGTCCCATTTTTTTATGTTCCATTTTATGTTCATTAATCATAACTTATTATGTATTTGTCTGACATTTTTTTTTAATAAAAACTTAGCTGGTAATTTTACATCTCAAAAAAAATAAATAAATAAAATATATTTAATTAATATTTAAATATAAGAAAGGCCACGTTTAAAGTTTTGGCCTTAGACCCCAAAATTCGTTGAGCCAGGAAAAATTCCTATAGCTTCAGTGCACGTCCCAGGTTCTTTACCTATTTCTATATTTAGGACAGGGCATGTGACATATTAGCAGCCCTAACCCATATTTAGCTATTTATCTATTATTCCAGGAACATAATAAGTTAAGCAAAATGATTATCTTCACGTATGTAATCATGACATCACTAAGGCGGCATTTGTTTCGCTTGAAAAGCATTTCAGAAAATCATTTAACAGCCTACCGTGTGTTTGGTTGGGCATGGAAAATTTGGTCAAATGAAAAATAATTTACATTGACCGTAAAACTCTCCCACTTCAGTCGTAAAATCAATTACACTCTTATTTTACCTTCAAATGATTTCCAAGACTCATATATGTGATCATGACATACTAAGTGTTTTGTAACTTGACTAACATTTCCAACTAAAACGTCAAAGATTCAAATACCTTATTTTCCAATGTAACCATCAAATTTTAAAAAATAATAAAATAAGACTTCATGCACTAACCTTAGAGATGTACTAAAATATTAGTAAATTCAAATAGTTCTTTAGCAATATTTACTTAATTAACCGATGTCTAAAGTTTCAGTACATGCATGCCGGAGGAATTGCATCTAAAATCTCATCATGAACAAATTAAAACACATCAAGTAGTTTGAATATTTTTTTTGTTTTCTTAAATTTTTACATCTGAGAATAGAATTGACGCTAACATTCCTCTCTTTTTCACCAAGTATAGAAATTTCCTTCACTTCAAAAAGACTATTATTTCTGTTTCAATTTCTTAGTTCTTTTCTTATTTTAGGAAAAAAATATTCTTAGTGTATGAACTATTCAACATCGTTATCTAAACACCATGTTCTCTATTCCTTAAATTTTTCTCTCTTTCTTTTTGACCCTTTCTTTCTTTCAAAACCAAAAAAGCAAAAATAAAAAACACAGGGCAGAACGAATAGCACATCTCCATTACTGAACAAATAACATAAAAAATTTATAAAAAAAAATTTCTGCAAAAAATTAAAATAATTTTGCACCTTTTAAGTTTGAATAAAATTCATTTTAGTTCTCTAATTTTACTTTTGTTCAATTGAGTCTTCTAAGTATTCCGTCCAATTTCTTTAAAAAAATTTCATTAAAAAAAATATTTGTCTCACATGAAAAAAAAAATCTATAAAATAAAAAAAAACATTTTATAAATATTTTTATGTGAGAATTTTTTTTCAAAAAATATTTTTCATTAATTGAATACTTAACGTCAATTTTTTAATCTAATTGGACAAAATGTCTGAATTGAAAAAATTTGAAACTTAGATCTGGACTCAATTAAATGAAAGTAAAATTAGAAACTTGAAATAAATTTCAGTCAAATTTAAATTGCGTAATTTACATATTAGCTTTATTATTTTGTTATAATTATATGAGTCTCATTAACTAGTGCCCTATTTAAGAAAGTTTTAATACAACTTTAATGAAAAATATAAATAGCTATAAAAAAAAAAAGATTTAACTTACAATTTTTTTAATTGGACATCTCTTTTTATCTTAAATAACAATAATAAGTGGTAGTGAATTTTAATCTCCACTCTTTATTTAATTAGTAGATGATATGACAATTTTTCATTAAAACAAAAGAAAATTTCAATTAAAAAATACTGAAGGTAAACCCAATCTTTTAAAAAAATTACTTTTTATCATACAAAAATTAGTTAAACTAATTTTAAAATATGGATTAACTTTGCCCTCATTATACAAAGTATAGTAATAGATTACGCGTAAATATTTTGTGAAATTAGTACGCGGTATAGTAATAGGGGTAACGCAGCACAGGTACTACTACCGCCTACTAATTTTGTGAAATTACCGCCTACTAATTTTTCTTTTCTTTTTCTTTCGTTTTCTTTTTATTGTATTCCACTTTACCCAAAAAAAAAGGAGTACGCGTGGAAGGCATGTCGGTTTGTATGCTATATAAAAGCAGCAGAGCAGAGTGAGAGCTAATTCAGTGTTGGCTATTCATAGAAATAAACTATCTATCTATCTATCTGGCGACTTCAAGATTTTTCTCTTTCATTTGACTCTTTCGTTTTGGTACTTTTCTTTAAACCCCTTTTCTCTTTCATATTTTCTTTGTAGGGGTAGGATTGCCTTTGAGCGCCAATTCTATTCTCTTTCACAATAATACTATTAATTAATATTGTCTAATAGCTCTACTGTTTTGGACCCGAGACGTCGACGTTTTGCAGTGCTAGGACGGTCCAAATTAAATAAACCCTAATTTGAATACTACTGTCTACTACTGAAACTCGAAATTCTTTGGGGATTTTTATTTTTTATTTTTTGGTTTAATTTTTTCTTATACATAATTATATTCTTGGCAATTAAAATTGAGACTAGTTTAAATGTTTTTATTGATTCTCAAGTTGCTTAGGGTTTTTGATTTTAGAGCTTGAAAAAGCTAACGTTTTGGTTTGGGACTGTGAAAAACCCTAATTCGCATAATTGAGAATTTGTTTTTGCTTCCAAGAATTAATTCAATTAAGTTAGTCAATAAGTGAATATTTTCACGACTAGTTCTTGGTTTAACTATTTAACTAGAATTGTAATTGTTCATATAAACATTTAACAAGGAAAAAAAAATTAGTGCTAACATGGAATAGACTTATGTCAATCACTTTTTTTTTCCTTGATTGGCAAGCTACGCATGGTGTGTGCACATGTTAGGGCTGTGGATCCATGGCTTCAACCTTCCTCCTTACTTTTACAAGGGGAATGGTGCCAGTTGAACTAGGAGAAATATAATTTCTCATTGTGCTAGAGCTCATTGAAATGTTGATTTTGAGGTGGATGAGTAGGCAATAAAAATTAATAAATAAATAAACCAAGATATAAGAAAACAAGAAACCTTAAATGCATTGGGTAAACTATGATTTGGATTGGATAGAATTGTGTGTGCCAGGCTCTTTTAAGTGTCATATTTTTGCCGAGTTCATAAAATAAGCTATTTTTGATAACAGGATTGTTTTTGCAGATTGTAAATTGTTACTTTTAGTGGGTTTCCTTTGTTGAACAATGAAATATTTTTCTTTTTTCTTTTTTTCTTTTTTTTTTCTTTTTTTTTTTTTTCTTTTTTCTGTTGTATGTATGTTTGTGTAACAACTTGTTGGACTATAGATTTAGGTTCAGTAATATTATAAGTTTTTTAAAGTTGAGGACTCACAAATTTTAGCCTGGTGTTAGACATGAAGAAATGAGAAACAATGTTTGATGTTGCTAGTTTTTGGGCGGAGTACACAACTTTGCGAGTGTAGACCACCATTGGACTGACACTTATATTGTGGATGATGTTTGGTTGTGCAACTCTTGTTGGGTCTGATTTTGTTAGCAACAGTTGAAGCCTCCTATGGCTTTCAGCTGCATGCCTCTTGTCAGGCCTGATTATGGTGGCTGCAGGTGAAGAATATGCTTGTCTTCTTTTTAAAGAAGAATGTGTTTATAAAGTATCCTGCTAGCATCATAATTTGCCAGTATGGGGTTTACTAGCACATATCCTTTTTATAAGTATCCAAAAATCTGGTTTCTTCTGCACCAACTATTGGAAAATTTTTGTGGAAGGACCAAGTATTCTTCAATGTTCCTTTCGTAAGAAAAAGAGCTCTGAGGCTTCACATAACATCCTCCAGTTTGACGTCTTCCTATGTGCTTCACTAACAAACACATTTGCCTTTTGTTTTGGATAATTTATTTTTAAAAAAATTGATTTCTTTTGTTCTGAATTAAGATATTTTATGAGTTATTTTAAAATTATCATTATTATGATTGGACTCTCTATCAAATTATGCTTCTAACATAATCTCTCTCTCTCTCTCTTGATATATATATATATATACACACGTGTGTGTGTGCCCCCGCTTGTATGTTTATATTTATGCATTTATATTCATTTACTTTTTTCGATGCTTTGCAGATTGATTGAAACAACAAGATGATGAATGCTAAGCAATACATGTTTGGCCAGACCCTTGGTCAGATACCAAACCTTTCTGTCCCGAATATCCAGATTCTATCCCAGATAGGAGACAATGGCTTAGGTTGGCAACAAGTAGGCTCTGCAAGTTGCTGGCGGGATCCTTTTCCCCAACAGAACATTTATGATGAAAGCTCCTATCAATATGACTACTGCAACTCAGATGCAACTAAGCCTCCTTTTGATTTCTTTGATGTTGCTAGCGCTGGCTTTACTGAGCATAACATGGTCGTTACGAAAAACACTGATCAATTGCACTTCATGAAAGGTGAGCCGCTTAGCCTGCCCAATGCTACCTTTGTTAAACAATTCTGTACTGTTCTAGTTCTTGGTCTAATAATATTCTTCTGTAGGAAATGAATGGGATTATGCCAATATGTTCATGTCTTGTGATATGGAGGAGTTGCTTCCACCAATGGTTCTTTCTCCTCAGGAGACTTCAAACATCACTATGTTTTCCAATGAGAATGAAATTTCTGATGTTGGACTGTTTAATGGAGGGCCAGGCTCTCTTCAGGGCAATCAAAAGTATGATTCTCAGGCATCAGTCAAATGCCATTTTCAACAGCAACAACTTGATCATGGTATGTTTTGTAAGTTTTTGACTAAAACTCAAGTAATTTTGAACTCTTGTATTGTTCTTGAATTAGTCATTTTATTCCATGCATTATAATAGGAAACTTATTATTTTACTTTGCAAGTAGTTTGAATAATTATTCAATGATACAAGAGGTTTCTATTTTAAATAAACTGCGCATCCAAGTTTCTTGACTTGTGACTCGTGAGTCTGGAATTTCAATAAACAGTTCATTTTGCATGTTCCAAATACTATAGTTCACTGAGCCCCTGTGATTTGGTAGATATTTTCTCAGAGACCACATGGTAATATTCTAATCTGCGCTGAACCTATTATCATGAAATTTGTGTTTTTATCTGTGCACTGGACTACCGATGCAATTTGTGATTTTTATCATTTTTTTGGTATAATGTTATATCCCATTTATAGTATACTATTATAGAGAAACATACCCAATTTTATTTCTGGATATCATTCTCAAATATTCATTTCTTTTTCCCTGTTTTAGTGATCTTTATGTCTTACTCATAGTAATGCTGTCCCAATTGGATCCGACAAAAGTTCCATTCTGTGTAGGGAATAATCATTTCACTCAATCAATGGTGCTTCCATCTGCATTCAGGGAACATCCTTCAGATATGCTGATTCCTCAACATGGCATTCACCAAGTTCCTGTGCCTTTTATGCCTATACCTTTTATGCCTAGCATGATCTCCAATGGACAGATCTCAACTCTTGAGGATACAATGCAATATTACTCCGTGAAGTCTGAAAATAGCCAGCACCAAACCCATGAGTCATATGTTCAGTTTGATAAGCCATCTAAGGCATGGTCAGAATGCTGCTCGGTTGATCAATATGAACTTTTCCATCAAAATGAATGTGAGCAACCACAGTTTCTTTCAGAAAATTTAGATGGGTTTCAACGCTTGGCTTCAGGAATTCCTACACCAACTGGTTTTCAGTCAAAAAGAACTGAAGGTAGCCTTCAAATGGATTTTTATGGTAGAGCTCCTGATAGGCCCAATTCTGGCAACTATTTTGATGTGCTGCCTCCTTTAAAACGTCAGAAGATGGAAAATCCTATGGGTACCTCTCCAAATGAAAATGAAACTTCTCATCAATTGGCTCCATTGTTGGTTCAACCATGCTCTCCTGAAGGACTAGTAAACTTGAAGCAAAAGTTTGATTCTTCTCTGTCTATTAATTCTGAGGTTCCCATGCTGGATATGGAAGACAATGTCAATGCGAATTCCAATAAATTGGGGTACAGGAGGAGTGTGCCTGTTCTTCCTATTCACTCCCAGAAGAAGTCTGAAAAGAGCCAACACCAACCCCATCGAAATGAATGTGAGCAACATCAGTTTCTTTCAGAAAAGTTAGATGGGGTTCAACACTTGGCTTCAGGAATTTCCTCACGAACTGATTTTCAGTCAAAAAGAACTGCAAATAGCCTTCTAATGGATTTTTATTGTAGAGGTCCTGATGGGCCAAATTCTGGCAACTATTTTGATGTGCTGCCTCCTTTAAAACGTCAGAAGATGGAAAATAATATGTGTATCTCTCCAAATGAAAATGAAACTTCTCATCAATCGGCTCCATCATTGGTTCAACCATGCACTCCTGAAGGACTTGTAAACTTGAAGCAAAAGTTTGATGTTTTGTCATCCATTAATTCTGAAGTTCTCATGGTGGATATGGAAGACAATGTCAATTCAAATTCCACTAAATCGGGGTCCAGGAGTGTGCCTGTTCTTCCTAAAGAGCTCTGCTTTGATCATAAAGAGAAGGAGGTAAAGGTCAGGAGTGAGATGTATCAGACAGAGCCAGAAATAGAAAATAAATCTACTGCACCAGAAACCAATTGTGCGAAAGAAGTAGAGTCTGGGAATATGAAGATAAGGGGTGTCTCCTTAACTGAATTTTTCAATGCAGAGCAATTAAAGGAACATATATTGAGTCTGAGGAAGTGGGTTGGTAAGGTGAGTACATTATACTACTGCTTTGGTTATGTTTATAACTGTTTCCATTCAGCCTTTTCCTGCATGGTGCTATATATTTCTATTATTTTTTTGGGACATCCACAATCATAGACTACATTTCTTTTTCTAGCGTCCCTTTTGTCCTTTTAGCTCCTCTTACTTGAACCACTTGAATCATGCCTATAATTCTTGTATTGATGTCTAATGTGATGGTTCTGAACTAGTAAAGGTGGCATCTACATATTATCATCATGATTTTGAGGGCCATTCTGTTATACGTTTTTAAAAAAAAGGTTAAATTACTAATTTGGTCCTTCAACTATTGGATACAGTTCAATTTGTCTCTCAAATATTAACTGTGTCATTTTAGTCCCTCAAGCATTAATTGTATCAATCTAGCCCCTCAACTTTCAAAATCAAGTTATTGTCATCTTCGGATCTTATCTCCATTTAAAATTTAACAAAATTAGTTGATGAGGTAAATGAAAAAAGGGTGTAAAGGAAAGTGTAAAAAAAATCAAAAATCAAAATCAAGTCAGTTCCAACAGGAAAAATACCCAAGGATGACAAGGACTTGATTTTGAAAGTTGAAAGACTAATTGAAACGATTCGTAGTTAAGGGACCGAATTGAAATTTACTTAGTAGTTGGAGGACCAAATAATAATTGTTAATGATGTAATTACTTTTTTCCATTTAATAGACCTTGCTTTTAAGTTCATGGGAGCACTAATATGTATATGTATCCTTTTCTAAACAGACAATACCAAAGGAAGAAAGGGGAAACAGTGACAATGTGTGTCAGTTGTGTGCATCAGGAAATCATTCTTTTGCCCCTGTACCAATATATTGTTCACGTTGTGGTGCTTGTATCAAGCGCAGTGTAATTTACTACTACACAACAGATGAAAGTGGTACACAAAATTGCTTTTGTAACTCATGCTACAAGAACTCTCAAGCTGGGAATATCAAATTCCAGGGCATTTCTGTTTCCAAGGAAGCACTTAATAAAAAAAAGAATGATGAGGAAGCTGAAGAACCGGTAAGCTAAATCTTAATTTGTATTTTTTTTTTTTTTCCAAAAAAGAAAAATCATGAAAGACTCACATCCTGTGGCTATTGCTTGCAGTGGGTTCAATGTGATAAATGTGACCGATGGCAACATCAGATATGTGCTCTTTATAATGAAAAAAGAGATTTGGAAAATAAAGCTGAGTACATATGCCCCAAATGCCTCATAAAAGAAGTAGAAACTGGGAAGTGTGTACCCTTGCCGAAGAATGGCGTTTTGGGGGCAAAGGATCTGCCTAGAACCATGCTTAGTGATCACATAGAGCAAAGACTCTTAAGGAGTCTGACACGAGAGAAAGAAGAGAGAGCAAAGGCTGAAGGAAAAAATCTTGACAAGGTATATATACAAACACCATATGAGGATAATGCATTTTTAGCAATCTTAAATTCTTGGTTATGCTTATATCGCCATCTGTGTGCATACATTTATGTTTCCAACTATCTGTTAGCTAGTATTAGATTAGAGAAAAGAAGATTAATTATTATATATTCTTCATAATGCTAACTAGGTGCCAGGAGCAGAAGATCTTGTTGTCAGAGTGGTTTCATCTGTTGACAAACATTTGAAAGTGAAGAAGCAGTTTTTGGATATCTTTGATGACGAAAAGTACCCTGCTGAATTCCAATACAGATCAAAGGTGAGAAAGAGATTGCACTTGGGGGATTTTTTTTAGGTTAATTGATTTACTTTTCATCATGTCAAATCATATTGCAGATCCTTCAGTGTCATGACCAGTTAATATTTTTCCAATAAAGTCTGACTACACTCTTTTCTCCATTTCAGGTGATTCTTTTGTTTCAAAAGATTGAAGGAGTAGATGTATGCCTTTTTGGTATGTACGTCCAGGAGTTTGGCTCAGAATGCAGTCCTCCCAATCAAAGATGTGTTTATCTTGCATATCTTGATTCTGTCAAGCACTTCAGGCCTGAGATAAAAAGTATTACTGGAGAATGTCTCCGTACCTTTGTTTACCATGAAATAATGGTGAGTTACTTTGTTTCTTTTGCTACTTGTTTTGTTCCTCTGATTGTGACTGATACAATTAAAATATAATGTGTCATTTTTTTTTTCTTATCATCAGATAGGATACCTTGATTTTTGTAAGAATCGAGGTTTTGCATCCTGCTACATTTGGGCCTGCCCACCTTCAAAGGGAGAAGATTATATATTATATTGCCATCCTGAGATTCAGAAAACACCAAATTCTGATCAGCTGAGGCACTGGTATCTCCCTCCCCTCTCTCTCTCTCTCTCTCTCTCTCTCTCTCTCTCTCTCTGTGTGTCTTGAATAGGTGTTTTTCTCCCCCAAAATTTGCAGGTATCAGTTGATGCTGAGGAAAGCAGCCAAAGAAAATATTGTGATCAATTCTACTAATTTATACGATAACTTCTTTGTTCCTAATGGAGAATGCAAGTACAAGGTTACAGCAGCTCGTTTACCATACTTTGATGGTGACTATTGGTCTGGTGCTGTTGAGGATAAGATCAGAAGTCTTGAAAAAGAAAGCCCTGGAGAGTCTCAGAGGAAATTGAAGAAAGTAATGAGAAATAGAGCTTTAAAAGGCATGGGACATGCAACTCCTTCCGGGAATGCTACAAAAGATATTCAAATCATGCAAAAAGTAAATCTCTTACTCAACTTGATTAAATTAGTCTGCATACTCAATGGAAGCTATGTTAATGTTTTGACTTTTGAGAGCCATTAAAGAATTCCACTGATCAACCAACCTAGGTCTGCATGACATTTACTTTATAAATAGGAAACATTATCATGGAATTGGAAATAGGTAGAGTATAACTTATTTATTTTGGAGATGAACAAGAGTGTTGAATGTAGGTATAAGGTAGCAGACATTGAGACACAACATGTATTCTAGACATGGGGAGATGGTTATATGATTACAAGTTTGCGTCCATAAGAACTAGATATATTAGGTATTATGAAAACATTAACTATCTCATTAACTCATAAATCTGCACTATTTTCAGCAAAGGAATCAAATTGTTTTATTATTTTCGAAACAAGTGTCAGGCACAGGTTGGCACAAGTTTTGGTGTCCAGTGTCCAAGTTTTAATAGTAGTGTTTAACACACCAAAATTTTTATTGCTGAAGTTTCCGATAAATGATATTGAAACCAATAATTGAGGGTGTGAAAAGCTTCTCACATCTATGATTCAGTTACACATAACCTTGTCCTGGTAACTTGATCATTTGATACTTATACTTTCCTAGGTGCCAGCACAACTTATCAGTGCCATGACAAGATACCACTAGCTTGGCAAAAATTGTCATGACCACAACTAGGGACGCTTAACTAGCTTTAACTATGAAGATCTTTTTTGGTGCTTACTTTTTATATCGTTTTCTAAAAGTTGATCTGCTTACATTAAGAAGCTTTTTCTGAAGTTTCTTGCCATTTTGTAATTTTGGTAAAAAGAGTCTTGTTATCAGGAAAATTTTGGTGCGAGTAGCTAAAAAAGTCTTTTTCTTTTAAAGAATTTGACAAAATTAGAACTTAAAAATTTTCATCTTTCTTGTACATTAACCAAATAACAGCTTGATAATTTTGATGAGTGAGGGGTAAGGAAAGTCAGATTACATAAACCATGCCTGAAATTCAATGTCTTGGACCTAAGAAAAGGAATTTAGTGGGCTCCTTCTATAGGTTTGGATATCTTGCTCAGGTTTTATTTATGCTTTTTATGCAATCTTGAGTTTTTTTTAATTAAAAAATAAATAAATAAATAAAAATAATAATAATAATATTTCTTCAAGGGGGACATCTTAGCGGTTTGCTTCTCTTCCTTGAATTTTAACATTCTACTTATTTTTGTGAGAACACTGGAGATTGTAGATGGTTAACTTTATACCCCGTATACATTTGATTCAAAGTTAGAACTTCCAGAAATTTAGGAAACTTTTCACATTTTCATGTAGCATTAGGCCAATAAGCTCAAAGGATGAATGAATTGTTTTTCTTTCTTTATGATTGCACTAGTTACTAATTCTTGTTTTTTTTTTCATCACTTTATAGTTGGGGGAAACTATCTTACCCAATAAGGAGGACTTCATAATTGTCCACTTACAGTTTATTTGCACACACTGCTGTGAAGTGATATTATCTGGTCACCGATGGGTTTGCAACCAATGCAAAAAATTTCAGCTGTGTGAAAGGTAACAATTTTATTTAAAACCACACTTTATCTAGCATTTTTTCCAATCCATGTCAAGAATTATGCATTTATGGCGGTTCTTTTATATTCATATAAGTTATGACATTTTTCGTGTAGCCCTACTATGCTATTTTATTTTAATGGCTCTTCCATCCTCTCAAGAAATAATTAGACGATACAAGCAATGTAGAAGTGTGGTGCAAACTGAATATTCATCAAATGTGGACTATGTAGATGCAAGATCTCAACTATGTAATATGGTGGTTATTTGCTGTAATGAAAAGTGGGTGACAATAATAAGCAAGATAATCAACAAGTTATGAATATGCATGTGTTGCCGACTTATTGAAAGGATATATAACTCTGAAATGAATTACTTTTTGTTCCAATCATATGTTGCAGATGCCATGATGAGAAGAAAAACCTCTACGGGATGGACACACATACTTCAATGAGCAAGGATAAGCATTTACTCTCTCAGGTGAATTTCAAGCCTTTAGATTTCAATCGATAGTTTTGTGAATAAAAGGTGCCAATATTTGGTACATATTCATCTCCGCCCAGACAATTTATATGGCTTTCTTGCCCCTTTCAGGTTATGGTTGATGATGTGCCTTCAGTTACCGAGGATGAAGATCTTACTTTAGATACTGGATTATTTGAAAAAAGGCACACTTTCTTGAGCTTCTGTCAAGGCAACCATTATCAGTTTGACACACTTAGACGGGCTAAGCATTCCTCAATGATGATTCTGCATCATCTCCACAATCCAACACTGGAGACCACTGAAACCAACTGCAGCAACTGCCTTAAGGATACTACGGTTGACCAGAGCAGAGGAAGTGGGATCTGCCCAGAGTTAGTCGTCAGTGCTGCATGCAATCAAGAGAAAGGACGTTCTTGTCATAATCATGAGTTGATTCGACAGTTTCCCACAACTTGTCATGGGGTAGAGACTAAAGAAGCAAAGCAAAAGACATCACATGTTCATTCTTCAACAATAAAAGAGATTAAAGAGGAAAAGCAAAAGGCTTCGCATGTCCATTCTTCAACGGAAAAAGAAAAATGCGTAAGAAGTCTCTATTATTTATTATCAGTTTTAGAGTGATGACTTAATCATGAATTTCAGAATCCTCTTGTACAGATTTTGATCTTGCCAACGCTTCCATAGTTTATTTATGCACTACACATAACAATGGAAATATTTGAATGGATTTAGAATGTCATTTTTACACCTAAAACAAATTGAAAAATGCTTTCTAACATATCATATGTACATGTACAATATTGTTTCCTTAGGGCAATTGGTTTGCGAAGGATTACGTATTCTAACTTGTAATAGTAGGCAACTGATGCTCAATACTTTTCCTTTGTCATTACAACTTAGTGAGTAATCTTGTAAATTCGTGTTGCAGAAAAGAAAATTGCTGGCTATTTTAGCACATGCATTTCAATGTGTAGCGTGTCCCTGCTCCGACCAAAACTGTCTTAAAATCAGAAGGCTGTTCCAGCATGCAAAGAAGTGCACTTCTCGGGTTCGTGGGGATTGTCAACAGTGCAGGAAGGGACGGGCGTTACTGATATTGCACTTGAGAAATTGTACAGAATCAGATTGTCGCGTTCCATATTGCATGTGTGTTATTTCTTTCATTTTTAAGTCATAAAATCTTGATTCTTATGTCATAACTCTAGTGATTTTAGAACATTCTCATTATTTGAATCTATTTACTTCAATTTCCAGGAATCTTAAGAAACATGCAGAAGCTCGAGCATTGCAAACTGACACTTGGTGCAGGGATGAAACTTAGATTTTGTCAATTAGCAAAGCACTGAAGGCTGCAGAGAACAGTTGATTCTCCCAAGTGTACAGATAGAGCAGGAGGGTTAACAACAGCAGCTGAACTGCTGAAGTATAAAATTGTGAAGAAAATTCAACAATACAGTTAGCTAGCATCAGAATAATGGTACAAATACATGTAAATCAAAATGTTTACAGTTGCTAATTATGCAGTTGGTTCAGGAAATTCATTCATGCAGTTAGATAGCAGCTTCATTATTATCATACAATTATGTGTAAACAAAAGCTTTCTCATTCATTCAAAAAGAAAAAGGTTTACTCAGTGTATTGCTTAATATTTCCCGAAATCAAGTGTGAATTTGCTATTTTAGTAGCCTTTCATACAAAGCATATCTGTTATTATGTTGTCACTAGAATCAATCCTGTTTTTTACAACATCCTTTTTACTTACTCGATTCTTTTAAGAAATATACAAGTAAAGGTGATCATATTGCTACTTGGAAAATAATCAATTTGTTTTATCTCATTCCTATGAATTTTGGGTCTCAATCAAAAAGTAAGAAAGAGAAATTTACCAGCAAAACAAAATTCGGTGCAATAGACACTTAGCAGCTAGAACATCAAAGTAGGAACATTTGTAACATAAAAAAAAAAAAATAATAATAATAATAACCAAGTGAATTTGTCAAATTTTGAAATGTGTAATTCGGTAATGTCGACATAGTATTGACAAATTACAATTTAAACCTCATAGTTAATAATGTTTTAAATCATACGTTATATTTTCAGAAATTTTAAATTAAACCTGCTTTCACTTTCAAAAAAGTTTCAACTCAAACCCTGTATCTTTTTTATGGTGACATCTGACATGACACCAACAGAAAATGCTTAAACAAATCTATCTAGTGTAGTTATTTTAAAACACGAATCTATAATGTATAATGTATACAAACTCTTTCATTCTTTCTCAAAAAATAAAAAAAAACTCTTTCATTCCAAGCTATACAACAATGTCATTTTGTTTTAGCATTCTCCATTAACGTCATGTACAATTTGTGGCTCGCTTGAATTAAAACGTTTTTAAGTGCATGGCTTAATTCTAAACTTCTAAAAGTATGGGATATAATTTGAAACAAACCCCAACTTATAAAGTTAAAATGGTCTACAAGATTTGGAATTATGTGTTGACAAAATGGGCTTCTACCCTTTTCGGGCAAATTATATAGGAAAATGCCCCCCTTCCCAAACTAAATAGGGAAATGCTCTTCTTTTAAAACTTGATTTTTAATAAATCAAGTTAGGCCCTATGGTGGCGTTTTTAAAGAGCCTATAGTAACATTTTAAGGACCTATAGTGACATTTTTTAACTCAACTTCAATGAAATCGAGTTATAGGCAATGAAATCAACCTATAGTGGCATTTTTTTTTACCTATAACTCGATTTCTTTGAAGTCGAGTATAAAAACATCACTATAGGTCCTTAAAACGTCACTATAGGCTCCTTAAAATGCCATTATAAGGCTTCAGAATTTTTTTTTTTTAACTCAATTTATCAAAAATCGAGTTTTAAAATAAAGGCATTTTCCTATTTAGTTTGGGAAGGGGGGTATTTCCCTATATTTTATTTGCCCGAAAAGGGTAGAAGCCCATTTTGTCAGTTTTAAAATGCAGATGAGAGCTTCATCATCAAGAATATATATATATATATATATATATATATATATTGCATGAAATGGGTTCAAGTTATACCTAGTGTAACTCTTATAGAGTTATACCTTTTTTAAACCATTGATTTTCATTAGATCTAATGGTTAAAAAAACACTAGTGACATGCCATATCTAATATTATTAAGTCATTAAATTCTCTTCTAAAAATAAACAAAAAGTCAATTAACACTCACCCCCACCGTTTTCTTCTTCTTCTTCTATCTCTCTTTCTTTCTCTCTCATGACTCATCTACCAAGACCTCCATAAACTCCTCCAATAAACCAAATAAATCAACAAGGGATAAAGCATTATCATTTTTCATCTTTTCAGTTCGATGTGAATTATATGCATCTGTGTAAATAGATTTCAGTGGAATTGGCAACGATTGAATTAATTTTTTATTTGACAATTCTCCTAAAGTAAACAAATATAAGTAACAAACAACATTCCCTGCATTAGCAAACCAACCGATTTATTAATTTTAATTCTTTGTGATGGGAATGTTAGATTGGATGCGAATTGGTGCTTTTTTCTTTGACTCTTTTGTATTCCTAACAGAGAAGTTATACCCTCCACCCAAAATTCCAATTAAATGAAGATACTATAGAGATGTTGTAGTCTAGTGGCTATTCCGTGTTAGATGCCCTGTATGTGAACTCAATACATGTGATAATGGTACTTCTAATAAGTCTTTTAAAAGGATTTTATGTAGCTTTTCGATACCCTGTATGCAAACTCAATACATGTAATGCTGAGCAGGGGGAAAATTGCGTTAATACCAATAAAATTACATTGTATCAGTTCTCTAGTTGATTTATTCAGTTCATTGGACGAGTTTATGGAGTAACTGGTAGATGAGGGAGAGAGAGAATGATAGAAGAAGAAGAAAACGGTGAAGGGTGAAAGTGTTTATTGACTTTTTGTTTAATTTTAGAAGAGAATTTAATGACTTAATGATATTAGATATGGCATGTCACTAGTGTTTTTTTAACCATTAGATCTAATGAAAATTAATGATTTAAAAAATGTGTAACTCTACAAGAGTTACACCAGGTATAACTTGAACTGAGCTCATATTGCATATAATAATGTTTTATAAATATTTTGCGCGTTTTTATCACTTGAAGTTTCCTAAGCCATCCATTTTGTTTGAAGATATTTGGAGGAGTTCGAATCCCTCACTTTTTTAATTCTCCCAATTTGCGGGGGGGTCTTTATCAGTTTTCTAAACCATCCATATGTACTTGGAGGAGTTCAAGTCCCTCAATTTTTTGTTCTCCCCCAACTTGGGGGAATCTAGAGGGGTCCGGTTTAGTTCCACTTACAATAAAAAAATAAGGGTCATGTTAACGAGTGCCGTAAGGCATTGATTAGCAATCCAATTAAAGAAAGTTTTTATGGAAAAAGAAAAAAAATGCAATTAATAATTTGATAGTTTTTTTCATTTCTCATAAAAGTGATATTAAAGCTTTCTTAAAATGGATTCTTAATCAATGCCCCAACGGCACTGAGGTTGGGGAATTATTATCCCTTTGGCCCTTCCCTTTGTTTGGATGCTCTAGAAATTTATGTAGGATAAAGGGAAATAAATATCTCTTTACTTTGTTTGGGTGTTTAAAATTAAGTAGGGGTATAAGAAAAGAGCTTATATAAATTGACAAATATGACTCTTATTTTCTCATTTTAAGAAAATAGAAATAAATTAACACTATAAGAGTGAAATTCAAGAGGGGCATTAAGATGGTTGAAAATATGGTGAAATTAGCTTTGGTTGAAAAAAAAAAGTGAAATTGAAATTGAAATTTTGAATGTCTTTTAATACAAGTGGAACACCTCTTCTCTACTCCCCTCCAAAGTTCAAACCCCCTCAACTCCCTCCCCTCCTAAAAAAAATAAAAAACAAAAACAAAAAACAAAACAAACAAAACAAAACNGGAGGAGTTCGAATCCCTCACTTTTTTAATTCTCCCAATTTGCGGGGGGGTCTTTATCAGTTTTCTAAACCATCCATATGTACTTGGAGGAGTTCAAGTCCCTCAATTTTTTGTTCTCCCCCAACTTGGGGGAATCTAGAGGGGTCCGGTTTAGTTCCACTTACAATAAAAAAATAAGGGTCATGTTAACGAGTGCCGTAAGGCATTGATTAGCAATCCAATTAAAGAAAGTTTTTATGGAAAAAGAAAAAAAATGCAATTAATAATTTGATAGTTTTTTTCATTTCTCATAAAAGTGATATTAAAGCTTTCTTAAAATGGATTCTTAATCAATGCCCCAACGGCACTCGTTAATATTTCCCAAAAAATAATAATAAAACTTTAATAATTATCAATCTTTCCTTTGATATATATATATTCATATAGGTAAAAACAAAAAAAAAAACAAAAAAAAAAAACAATAACAAAAAAACAAACAAACAAGGTCAGTGGTAAACTTTTTCAATTAATTAAATTCCAATCCTCCATTTTCCACTAATCGCCTTCACCCGAACAAGTTGTTAGAGTTCTATACAATTAACTATTTTCGCACTTGTATAGGGGTATGTGTACAATTTTATGAATGTGATTCAACAAAAATACCTATATTCAAATTAATTATTTCTTTCATCCTTCATATTACGAGGAGATATCTAATGAAATAATTTCATAAAACTTTCGTCTCAGGGCATATAGAACTCACAAGTGTTTTTCATAATTGTTGATAAGATTTATTATAAATAGAATAATATCTTTTTACATGATTTACCATTAATACCACTCTATTATGTATCAATCATAACAAATCATGTTACGGTTTTGAAGAATATTGTATCCTAAGTTATTGAACAGAAAATAGTTAAATTACTGTTTGAAATGTTTGTAAAAGTTATCAAGAATAAACGTCATATGTTGAAACTCTGTCTAAAAAAAGAGTAATGCTAGAAGTGTCTGCGAAGATTTAGTCTTGGTGTTGGCCTTGGCTTGGCATGGGCAAAGGGCTATCATTTCTAAACTGGACGTTCTTGAACTTGAAGTGCTCCTAGTGCTCTCTTTCAAGAAACCAAACCCAGTTAAAAAAATTATAGAATAAATAAATAAATAAAAACCTTACGTACGCTATTATAGTATTATTTGGACAAAAAGTGAACATCCCCTTAAAAGAACATGATTCCAAGACTTATATCAGTTTCACTTTTTCCTCTCAACATACCTGTGAACTTCAATGTTAGAACGTCGATGTCTCTTTAGAATTTAGTTTTATGGAACTTTCTCTCAGTATTCCTGAGCTGGGATGGGCATGAAGTGGAGCCCAAATAAACTAGGCCATTTTTTATAGGAAATAAGTTATTTAATCTTAAATGTCAAATGTTAAGCTAAAATGCAAATTACAGTTTTTAAATTTTTCTAAAATTCATTTTAGTTCTTTAACTTTACTTTCATTTAATTGAATCTTCCTAAATTTCAAATTTATTTCATTCTAGCATTTTATTCAATTCCATTAAAAAATTATCGTTGTGGGGGGACGAGGATCAAAAGCCGTTAATAAAGAAAATAAGGGCATTTCTGATGAGGGAAACTTCACAGAGAGGACTTATTTAACTAATAAGGAGTTTGGGATGTTGTCGTTGATGAAGATGCCAAGGGCTCCTACTTAACCTCGGAAAGCCAAAATCAGGAATGACGGGAGCACGGTGCAATCCCAGGAGGGACAAAGGTAACTTGGTATTAAACAAGGAAGAGAAGAAAAATGAATGACAAAACAACCATCCCCTCCGCATTAAATATATTGCAACCACTTAGCTGACCGCATTAATGAGGAAATGACCATGAACAGTGTTCCTCACAACTCATGTTCTAGTGTAAAAACCTTCTAGCAAGGTCTCAAAGGGACAAGTATCAAGAAAGTTTGGTCACAACCCTCTAAATATAAGATCCAAATGCATCATTACTAAGTTATATAAAGCCCAAAAATCACCTAGATCAGGGGAACGTGAAAATTAGAAGAGAAAATAAAATGAGAGAAAAACCATTCAATTGTACCTTTTTCCTCGAACTGAACCCAAGGATGAACGCTTAGCCAATTTTCAAGCTATTTCTAGTTGAATGTTACCACTTCGCATATAGTTTGTGGTCTGACTTTCATCTCTTGTTACATAACGAGTACTTAAAAGTTGACCTTGAATTCCATCTCTAAAAATTAATTGTGTGAGTAAACAATAACTGGATTAAAATGAACCTTAGTTATCTAATCTATTTGTCGCCCCCCACAATTGTTAGGTTTGCAATTAACTAATAATAAAAATCCTTCTAGCAAGGTCTCAAAGGGACAAGTATCAAGAAAGTTTGGT
The DNA here is from genome assembly GCF_002906115.3 of Quercus suber. Taxonomy (NCBI): domain Eukaryota; kingdom Viridiplantae; phylum Streptophyta; class Magnoliopsida; order Fagales; family Fagaceae; genus Quercus; species Quercus suber. Next base: position 338,263 of record NW_027069771.1, on the reverse strand, counting down.
CACAACCCTCTAAATATAAGATCCAAATGCATCATTACTAAGTTATATAAAGCCCAAAAAGCACCTAGATCAGGGGAACGTGAAAATTAGAAGAGAAAATAAAATGAGAGAAAAACCATTCAATTGTACCTTTTTCCTCGAACTGAACCCAAGGATGAACGCTTAGCCAATTTTCAAGCTATTTCTAGTTGAATGTTACCACTTCGCATATAGTTTGTGGTCTGACTTTCATCTCTTGTTACATAACGAGTACTTAAAAGTTGACCTTGAATTCCATCTCTAAAAATTAATTGTGTGAGTAAACAATAACTGGATTAAAATGAACCTTAGTTATCTAATCTATTTGTCGCCCCCCACAATTGTTAGGTTTGCAATTAACTAATAATAAAAAAATATCATATAAAAAATCTATAAAATATTTATTTTAGACTTTTTTCCATTTGAGGAAAATATTTTTTTCAAAGACATTTTTTTTAAGGAAATTAAACAGAATAACTAAATTAAATAAATTTGAAACTTAGATGACTCAATTGAATAAAGATAAAGTTAAAAGGCCAAAATGAATCTCACTCAAACTTAAATAGTGTGATTTGCATTTTTAGCCTAAGTATGCGTTTGGCATGATAAAATTTGCCAGCTTATTTTATTATTCAGCTTATTATTACTACTATTCATGACCCCCCATTACACTTTTTGATACTATTCATGAGTCCCACCGTACTATTTGAACTAACTTTTACCTTTATTTACAGTACTTTTAGCCAAAAAATTTTAGTTTCAGCAAAATAAACAAATCTCAAACAGACCTAAAATGTTAATATTGTTTTATAATAATAGATGGAAAGTTAAGATTAAGTATCTTAACAAGGAAGGTAAATTTACAGTACTTTACCTTTATTTACAGTACTTTTAGCAAAAAAAATTTAGTTTCAACAAAATAAACAAATCTCGAAGAGGCCCTAAATGTTAATATAGTTTTATAATAATAGATAGAAAGTTAAGATTAAGTATCTTAACAAGGAAGGTAAATTTACAAAAATAAATGCACTATAGAATGACCCTTTTTAAGTAATAGATTCTTAAAAAAAAAAAAAAAAAAGAAGAAAGTAATTGCATTAATGGATTTAAAAAATGATCAGGTAAGAATACGGCCCATGAATCTACACAGTAAAACTTGTTAGCTAACTTCTCAAGGCAGCAATTGTGGTCAACCCTTCAGTACTAGAAGTAGGACGCTGATCAAAATTCATATCCCTGCGGCAACTCACTACTCATTTAACCTACATACATTGCTTGATTATCTTGCCTTCCATCAAGCCTCAACGACATACATAACAAAAGCACCTTTTTAACACAAGACCAAGCACACGCATATGAGAGAGAGAGTTGAGACCTGATTCTTAAAAAAAAAAAAAAAAGAAGAAAGTAATTGCATTAATGGATTTAAAAAATGATCAGGTAAGAATACGGCCCATGAATCTACACAGTAAAACTTGTTAGCTAACTTCTCAAGGCAGCAATTGTGGTCAACCCTTCAGTACTAGAAGTAGGACGCTGATCAAAATTCATATCCCTGCGGCAACTCACTACTCATTTAACCTACATACATTGCTTGATTATCTTGCCTTCCATCAAGCCTCAACGACATACATAACAAAAGCACCTTTTTAACACAAGACCAAGCACACGCATATGAGAGAGAGAGTTGAGACCACTGGGTTCAAACAATCATTCCAGAGCCAAATGAAGAGATACAAAGCATTTGATACAAACAATTGGTAAGGGTGGCAGCTGAGAGTCCAGTGTTAAATCTGCACTGGGTTACTACTAATCAAAATATCTAGGTTTGTCATTAAAAAAATAAAACACCCCCCATACTCTTAATCCTAAAAATAAAAATCAAAGAGGGCAGAGAAAAACTCATTCCCTGACCTGAATACTTCTGAATACTTCCAGTGCTTCTAACTACATTTGAATTGTTAATTCACACTACTACACATCAGGAAACTCCTACCAGCATATCTAAAAAGGTAGATGCAGTAGAGGCCATCCAAAGCGACCACTATATGGCAAACAGCATTGAGCATCATTATGTTGTGAAGAATGTCCAGAGCTTCTTTCCTATTGAGACTTCACCAGGATGTTCAGACTCTTCATCATCCTCTTCATCTGCCCCATCTACATTAGCATCTTCACCATGGGATTCACTCCTGTACTCATCTACATCACCGTACTCTTCTGGAGTCTCATTCACCTCTTCACTCATGATCGTGTTCTCAACCAAATTGTTTGTAATATCAGCAACACCAACCTGAGAGTCTGCAACTCTCTTGGACTGTGCCACAAAATTTATAAACATCACGTCAGAGAAATCAGTTCAGAAAAATTTCAGGAGCCATCAGCAACTGGAGGACTGCTCGAATGAGTGTTCCATAATCAGTTACAACAAGGATGGCTCTAACAGTTGTACTTTGGCAAAATAGTAACAGCTTAGTCAAATAAAACAGCAAACCCATGCACATCACAAATTAAAATCATTAAGAAATGTATACTCTTTAGTCTTCATTAAATAATTCTTACATTCTCCAAAAATCAGAAACACACACATATACAGAGGGAGAGAACAGCTTTTAAACTTTAGCTTTGAAATTTATGTTATTTTAAGTCCTAGTAGAAATCAAAATAAAACCCTAAATTTTCAATAAAAAAATGGAATTCTACAAAGAAATTGATTTGAACAAGGAGAAAAAAGGACCAAAAACAAGATCACACACATATGTGCAGATACAGTATTACAACAAATCAAATGGGATATAGAAGAAACCCAAATTCTTTATAATTCCCTTACCCGCAAAAAGTGAGAGCTTCCACCATTCTCACTTGCAGCTCCAGTCGAAAGTGCAGGAGCAGCTTTGGAGCGAAGAATTTTCTCACCTGTTGCTCTAACAACATCTGTCTCTTCCTTGTTTTCTTTGCTAAGTTCAGGCATGGCTCTGGCAGCTGTGACAGTAGCTTTACTGAAAGGCATTATGGTAAAGTCGGTAGTTAGTTGCTTGACATGCCACAGATGAACAAGGCATCTTCCTACATCAATTAATTGTAATATATTTTTTCTTCCTTTTTTTGGGTTATGTCTCTACAATTTAAAACTCTCATCTTTATTTCCCCCTGCTTAACTTCCAAAACTTTGAATATGCAGCCTCCTAGAGCCTAGATGGTCTACAACACCAAATAATCCCACAAAAGAGAGCATCCCTCCCTTCTTCCTTTTTTGGGATGGAAACAGACAACAGTTTTCAAAATTAAAGAAATGTTATGTCTACAACATTTTCACAACAAATTTTAAATAACAGATTGTCATTGGCTATTATGGGTGAACAAAAAAAAAAATGATTTAAGTTGTGGATTTAATTTAGGACCAATAATTTCCACCTATGATTTGTTGTGAAAATATTATGAAAATGTTGTAAACGTAGCATTCCTCTCAAAATTATTATCTAGCTGTGAGTTCAATAACCAATATTCAACAGTCTAAAAATAATCTGTTAATTTACACCGCCTTCAACTGAACAAAGTTTTTTTTCCTTTGGGAAAATATGCGTAACCATGCACAGCATGGCACATGCCCCCTCCCCCCCCCCCCCCCCCTTCCTTAAAGCAAGTTATTACCTTTACTTAAGTCATGGATGTGGGAACTTACGTTTTGGGTCTCCGGAGATTATATCGTTTTTCACCAGGAGCTAGCACAGCTGTAGTAATTTTCTGCCGCCTTGTCCTGCGTTGGCCTGCCACAACACTATCAGAACGTCCTTCACTATCATCACCATCATGCTCACTACCCATGTTTTGAGATGTTTGAGCATGGTTCCGCTTCCGTCCATTTCTTGGCAGTCTTTGACCACCTAGACTAGAATCATCACGACTTTCAGCATTATCATAGGCAGAATCCTCAGCATTCCCATTTGGATAATCATTCTCATTTTCTTCTAAAGCTTCCCCAAGTATAGCCTTTGCATCTTTGACAACTGCCTTCACAGAGCGCGTCCTATAAACTCTAGGCCTCCCTCTTCTGCGAGGTTTGTGCTGATCACCATTCAAATCAGATGGCTGGGAATCATCGGCAACTTCAGGCGCCTTACTGTTGATGTTGCTTTGATCATCAGCTGATGGATCTTGGCTGACTTCTATCTCTCTAATGCTGTTGTCAGATTGGATTCTCTGGACATCAAAAGAATCAGTTGCAACACCAAGAGATATCTCTGCCTGATTTTCGGTGCTAGATACTCTCTTGGAAGGTTCTTCCATATCAACATTCTGGCAAGACAAATGTGCCTCCAAATTTTGAACAGCAGTAGACTCAATATTCTTGATTGGGGAAAATTTGAAAATCTTGGTGGTGCACTTGCGTAGCCAAGATATAGTTCCACCAGAAACTGGAGATCTTGAGCCAACTCCAACAGGGGATATCTCACTGTTTTGCTTCTCAGAAGCAGCAACATTTCCATGACCACCTTCCTTGGCGTGAACATCATCAAGTCTAGACAGAGGAATAACCTCTTCATTCTCAATTTCAGCTAAAGACTGCAGATCAGAAAGCTCATACTCAGAGATAATTTGAGCACAGTTCTCGCAACCCTTGAGTTTTTCAACAAATGAAATGAAGCGTCGTCTCTCATTAACAAATTGGTCCCGCTGGTCTTTCAACTTCCTCCTAAGGTCATCAAGCACATCGATGTCTTTTCTCATTTCCACTTGATGCCTTTCAAGATGCTTTCTATTTTCATCAGCTTCTTGTCTTTCTTTTTCTATTTTAGCTCTTTCAAGCTTTATTCCTTCCATTTCTCTTCTAGCTACTTCTCTTAAGTAATTAATATTGTTTAATTCTCTCTCTCTTTCTTCCTGAAATAACCTCTCCCTCTCACGCAAATCTTTTTCCTTGTACTCTAACTGGTTCTGCAAATCAGTCTCAAGTTCTCTTTTTCGCAACTCAAAATCATGAAGCATTTGGCTTCTGTCACTATCAGCTTTTTCAGCAATTGCTAATTTATCATGCTCCATTTGAGCTGTAAAAGATTCTTTGGAAAATTTAAGATCTTCTAGCTCCCTTTGTATGTACTCCTGTGTTGCCAACTTCTCATTTTTTAGCTTTTCTTCTTCAGAGTGTTTCAGTTTTTCCATTTCTTCCTTCTGATCAGTCAATTTTTTCAGATCTTTCTCGATCTCAGCTCTTTTCTCATCCAGCTCTTCCCACTCTCTCTCAAAACTCTCCTTTTGTAACTTCAGATCTTCAGCTTCCTTAAGAATAAGTTCTTTCTGAAGCCGGCAGTTTTCTATTTCCTGTTTTAATTCTGACTGCAAACGAACAAATTCCAGCCTCTCTTCTTCACTTACTTTAAGCTGATCCTTCTCTTCAGCTATCTTCAATAGCTCTTCATCATTGTGAGCCCTTATCTTCTCAACTTCATCCTTAAGACTAAGCAAATCTTCTTTATCAGAAAGCATTTGCTTCTTCTCATTCTCCAAATTCTTTTCCTCAGACCTCAAGGATTTTTCCCTTTCCTTCAGATCTTTCAATTTTAATTCATGATCCTTCTCTTTCTCCCTAAGTTTCTCCCATCTCTTTTCTAAAGTCTGCTCTCTCTTTGCTACTTTCTGCTCCATGTGATTAATTTCAGCCTCCCTCTTCTCCACTTCAACAACCTTGTTTTTCAAATCATCATCCACAGATTTTCTCTTTTGATCGATTTCCAAATCAAATTCACTCTTCTTTGCATCTAGAATAGCATTATGTTCATCAAGAAGCTTTTGAATCTCAGTCTGTGGATGTTGCACAAAACAAACCAAAATAAAAATATCAGGGGCACAATTTTGAATGATAGCAATAAAATTCCAATTTGATGTAGCAAAAGTATAATGTTTGATAGACTATTTTCCTGATGCTGCAGACCTATTATTTAAAAGTTTTTCCTTGTAACAAGTGCATTAAAACAAAGAAATCAGGGGTGGGGAAAAAAAGAAAAGAAAAGAGAAATATATCTAGAACTAGGGAAGAAAAAAAAAACTCCCCCCATCTCCCCCAACAAAAAAATGTATCACCTCAGAGAATTTCCTTTAAACAAAACAAGAGTAAAGGCACCTCCTTGATATAGCATACTTCTCCAATTACCGGACCAGTTTCACCCCAAATCTACAGATTACACTGGTGCAAACACAAACTAGATAGAGCATGCAAATAACAAGACACACGCTAATTAAATGCCAAATGAAGATGACCAACGTAATAAATACACTAAACATGAGAAATCCTTCTCAAAAGAATCTTCTATTAAAAGAATAAGGTACAAGAACTCACCCTTTCTCTAGCATTGAGCTTTTCTTCTAATGCAAGTAACTCTTTCTCTTTCGTCTCTAAGTTTAATCTCACAACATCAAATTCCTGCCCAAAGTAAACTGATATATTAATACAAAAATCAATTAAAATTTTAACAATGGCTCGGCATGGTGAAATACTTGCCTTCTCTTTTAAAGTAAGATTTGCAAGCCTACTGCTTATATCTTCTTCTTTCTTTTGCAAACTGATGTTAGTTGCTTCAATCTTCTTTTGTGCCTCTTCAAGGACCTTTTCTTTCTGCTTGAAAATCCTATCATTCTCATTTGCCCTCTCCTCTCTTTGGTTAAGCATTATTTGACCTTTAGCTAACCTATCCTCTCCCTCTTGCAACTTTCTTTCCCATTCTCGCAAGTCCTCTCTTTGCTTAGAAAAAGTAGAGTCATAACCTTCTCGCCTGCCAAAAAGAGGAAATGACTTAATTAAGTAAGAACAAACTGAAAACCCACTCAAGAGCCAATAGATCCAAGAACAAGCAAAGGTCAAAAGCATAAAGCATACTCGGAGATAAAGGATAAGCGGTCCCTTCGAAGTACAGCTTCTCGAGCCTCCAAATCCTGTGATTTTCTCTCAATTTCTGAATTTTTTCTGCTCACCTCAGCAAGCTTAGCATCAGCAGCACGCAACTTTGCCTCTACCTCAAAAGATTTCTCCTCAATGCTAGTGACTAAAGCACTTGCTTCAGCCAACTTAGAATCAGCAGTGAACTTGATTTCAGCATTTTCTGAACGCATGTCACGCAAAGCCTTCTCCAGCTGGGAAAAAAAATCTCCAAACATTAGGAAACATCACTTTGTATTTTGTTTTCTAGCTAATAAAATTTAATTGCATCATGACCAACAACCTCTGAGCTTAAAACTTAGCATTTTAGATAACAAGCTGAGTTCAGGATACATATTGCTTTGTCAACAAGAAATTATATTTAAAGAATTAAAAAGGTATTTTTAGCATAAAACTATCTGCTAAGTGATGATATGGCTGGATAAAAAATAAACTATTCATGCTTATACCATTAAAACTATGAGAATAAAATGTAACAAATAATGCTTATTGTTTCACAAAACAGGAGCAAGACAAACCAAATGAGATGCTTCTTGTTTTTAAATATTTTTTTTTAGTAATGAACAGATTTAACAAGAGAGAGAGAGAGAAATAAAAAGCAGAATATCCTTATAAAGACCTGAAGAAAATATTTGGGGATTGGATTTTTACTTATGAAGAGGGGAGGTGAGTAGAAATCCATATTGATAGGTAGAAATATGGCATCTCTTGAAGAAAAAAAATTTCCAGTTATTTAGTGATGATATTGATAGGTAGCAATGATAAGAAATTTATCTATTAGAGGAAAAAAAAAAAAAAAGAACATACATCAAGCACACACTCCTTCTCAACTCCCAAGGCCTTTCTCAAATTTTCTTCTCGATTCTCAACTTCAGATATTGCAATTAAATGGGATGATTGCTCTTGTTTAAGGGCATCTTTTGCTTCTGCCAAGGCTTGCCTAAGTTCTTCATACTTAGAAGTCCAATCCTTTTTCTCAATCAAGAGAAGCCCCATATTATACTGGTATTCAAAAAGCTGTCCAAAACATCAACAAAAAAAAAAATCATGTAAGAGTAAAGCATTGTATTTATTGTAACGAATGAAACATTAAAGACGATATAACTGATAATTTGTAAAATAAAACAATAAAAAAACTACAGTGACATAATCATTAATAGGCAAGTGATTAGGAAGGTCATAATGGTATTTGGTAATGAATATGGATTGCTAACAATCAACTCAACTACGCTTTAATCCCAACAAAAGTACAGTGGCTCTGTGAATCATCACAAACTTTGAGGGAGCCCAAATGTACTCACAAGAATTGCTGACAATGTAGTGAATATTTGATACTGTACCCTAAAACATCAAAGCTTTATGTAAGAACAGGAGGAGAGGGAGGAGTGAGAGGGTGAGAGAGCAACTGGCAAAAAAATTGTTTGGTTCAAAACATCTCTTGACCACCTACCAGCCTAAATATGTTTATAAATAGGGTGTCCAGACAGTTTAGAGGGTAGATGCAGAAGCTCCAGATGTAGAATTGAAACACCAACTTCACATAATCTTCAACTTTTTGGTCAAGCGCACGTTTGGTACAGTGTAATTTTTGGAGCAAAGAATGATGTAATATTTAAAGTGGGGTATTTAAAAGAAGTTGTACTTTATAAAGCTGTATTATAAAGAAGCGCAGTTTTTAATCACCCTCCCAAATGGGTACTAACTGTGAACCCAAAAAATAAAAATAAAAAAAGCTTGGCCACAAAAAAGTCATAAAAGCGTTCTGATGTGGCTACTGTTCAAATTCCTAATGTGAGTACCTAATCCACCACCATATGTGGCAAATCATATATCCTACATAATATCCAGGTATTAATATGATGGCAATGACATAGATACTGTACAAAGGTGTGTTTAGCCAATGCAGTAGATCATATAGAACACATTCATTAAAAAGTAGATCATATCAGACACACTTACTTTACTATGCAAGAAGTTATTTCCTCAACTACGCCAGTGTTATGATCAACACACACACACACACACATAGCTGTATTCTTTTTCTTTCATTGTTTCTTTAAAAAAAGTTCATTAATTCCAAATTTCATGTAAAATCTATTTTCAGTTTCAAAGCTTTCATTTTTGAACAGTGCAGCATTTACCAGTTCTGGATCATCTTAAACCCAACCAGTATTGGCGAACCCAGCAACACCATAAACTACAGTAGCATTAACGACTTTAAGAGAACAGTGGATTATAAGTCCAAATCTTCAGTCATCCAGATTGTGAGCTCATAATTTTTTTTTTTTTAAAGATCGAAAATAACTCATAATTTTTTTTGCTTCAAAGACCATATAGAATTTGTGGTAATTACACACTTTAGGACCCATGATACAGAGAATACAAAAGAACTGGTTGCACAGCACAAACAAGGCTAATAAATGGTAATGCCTCTATCACATAATAGTATAATACAACAGGGACAGGCTCATCATTAAACCCATAAATATTGCTTAATCAAGACCTTGAAGCAAAAATGCAATTTTTAATTTCAAAACATTTTTTTTTATTTCCAACCAGTTACATTTAACATCAAGTTCAAAGTGCGAGACTCTTCTGTTTACTCTCGACAGTAAGTTTCGCACAAGTTAACCATGTAAAGGGCTAAAGGCAAAGAACAATACCCATTTCCTACTTTTTTCTATTCTCACTGTGTAACTGTCACTCCTCCTATTTGGCCCCAAGACTTCACTTTTCCCTACCTTTCAATCCCACATTCTTACTGTACAGCCTTTGCACACACACACAAAAAATAAATAAATAAACATAAACACAGAAACAAGAAAACATACTTGGGAACTAAAAGGGTAAAATTTTTCATAAATTGGACGATCTCGGTCACAAACAACTACCACACACACTGATAAATCACAGTATAACCGTTAAAAACAGTTTTAACTCAACAAGACCTTGATAAAGAAACTGTCTTTTTGTACCAAAATATAACTTAAAAAGACTCAAATCATAATAACAACAATCCAAATTCCATAAACACCCAATTAAGCAAAAGCTTTTTTCTTTTTTTTTTTTTGAAAACCCAATTAAGCAAAAAAGTTAAAAGCAACAAAAACCCACCAAAAATAGCACAAGCACAAGCACAAAAACACCCAGAAAAAAAAAAAAATTGAACCTCCACAAACCTCAATTTCAAGCTTGGAAACCTTCTCGGCCAATAATTCAGGGTCTCCCGCAGCATCAACCAAGATATTTCCCCCATTCTCCAAATTCGGCGTCGTTTCGACAAAAGCAACAGTCTTTCCTTTTCCAGCGTCAACAGAATTCGGACTCTGACCCGACCCGAGAACAGACTTCCGGGGCGTGAGAGAAGACCAACCCGACCACGCCTTCTTCTGTGGCGTAAACATCACGGTAGCAAAGTCTTTCCACTATTATCCCCTCACCAATTCCCCGAATTACAGATCTTCATATCAAACTTCAACAACAACAACAAAGAAACCGAAACCCTAATTGAAACAGAAACGAACTAGACCACCGTTCTTTCTTCTCTTTTGAATTCCAAGTCTTGAAAACGACGTCGTAGCGAAACCAACACTCAATTTCTTTCTTTTCTTTTCTTTTCTTTATTTCTCTCTCTCTATCTATAACTGACTCTCTCTCTCTCTCTCTCTCACTTTCTTAATTGTTGTGGTGTGGTGGTGGGAGAGAGTGTAATAACTAATAACAGTAACCCTAGGGTACGGGCGGACGTGAACGGAAATCCCAAATTCCGGCGAATTGTGGATTTCAAATCCGATAACGTCTCTCCAAACCCAAACACTTTTTTTTGAGCCAACCTTTTGTGATGATCACTATAACGTTCTTTTATTTTTATTTTTTTTAATTTATTTATTAATTATTAATGGACCAGACTAGAAATCCTTATGTGTAAATTACTATACTAGCCTTTGGATGTTTATATTGGGAGTGGTTTTTGGAGGGGTAGCTTGGGGATTCTGGGGTGTGGCTTTTTTGGTTTGGAACGTGAAGGTTTTGGTTGGATGACGAAAAGGGCCTCGTTTGGTAAAGGCGGTTGTGAGAGAGGAAGAGTAAATTTGGGGTGTGAGTAGGGGCAGAAGAGTAAATGAGGTGGAGTTAATGAGAGTTCCCGAGAATATACTTATGTGGAAACTGGAAATGCCACGGTGTTAAGGAGCTGTTTAAAGTTGTGATGGAGCCTTTTTTTTTTTTTTTAATTTAATTTAATTATTGATGTGAGGATGGAGGCGGTTTGGTCTTGAAGATAAGCATCTTTTGTCCCGTGTGGCTTCCTGGCCCATCATTTTAGACTAAACACACACTCTCTCACTCTCTCTCACTCTCTCTCTAAAGAGTGAGAGCTTGAAGTTGAAGTGTAGGCAACTTGGGGTACCAAGGGAGCCGATTTGATCATGGGTTAAATTGTTGGACCCCGTATGGGTTAAACTGTGGGACATGAGATTGTGGAGTGGAGGGGCCACAATGTTTTATTCGTGATGTACTTTCAGGAGAAAGGAATGATTTTTGTGAGAAAAAATAGATGGGGGGTATTTCTAGATGATGAATTTTGGTCATTTTTATTTATTTATTTCGTGATTCATTTATCTGCTTCAACTTGAGTCATGCTTGTCAACAATTTCAAAAGTTGACGGGGTTGGAGTTCTTAACACACAAAAAAAAAAATGATGATTATATTATTTTCATGTTTTGATTGCATCTTTTTTTACTTTAATTGTTTGAACATTCCCATAATCTCATTAACTCGTTTAGAAGTTTCTCTCTATTTTAGTGTAAATTTTTTTTTATTTTTGACACAACTATTTTTTAAAAATATCGGCATCATATTATCCATTTTACATGGCATTTTGTTAAAATATTGTTGTAGGGACTCAATTCAATTTAAACTGAGTGTTGGGTTTCAGCCCAATAAGCCCAAACAATAAATTTATAGAGTATGGGTCCAAGAACTAGTACTGCTTTCAGGAAAGGTTACACTCTTCAGGGAATAAGGGATATTATTGATTCTCTCTTTAAGGAAAACTCTCCTCGGCTCTCTTTCAATTGAACTCTCTTTTTCTCTCCCTTGTTCTCTCTTTCTCGTTCTTGTCAGAGATCCCTCCTGCTTTCTTCGTTTCTACATTATATACTTCGCTTCTTCCCTTATTTCCTTCGTACACGTGTAGTTCTTATCCTGGGGGTTCCTTTCTGTCCCATCCAGTCCCTACCGGAACTTTCAGTTTAGTGCTCATAAAGCTGCTTAGTTACTATTCAGGTATCACCTCCACATTAATGCGGCCAGAGTGTTAGGTGGACAGCATTTAATGAGGAGGTGATAGACTTAAGCAGATATTTTCTACCTTCTCCGACGCCTCATCAAGCTATGTACAATTTCCAGTTCAGTTACAACCTGGCGGAATCTTTCAGTCAGTACATAGGAGGTGATAGACTTAAGCAGATATTTTCTACCTTCTCCGACGCCTCATCAAGCTATGTACAATTTCCAGTTCAGTTACAACCTGGCGGAATCTTTCAGTCAGTACAAAGGTTACCTTTACCTCGGACTTTGTCATCCTCGGACGTGTGTTATACTACTGTATATAGTACCTGTTTATTCCTTTCATATCACCTACTTATCATCCTCGGACAAATGCTTGTTCTCGGATCGGGCCTTTGGGCCCTGAGCCCAGTTCTGAGGACTACTATACCTTTTTTAGCTAACGGGCCCCACAATTGTTATTCAAAAAATATTTCATTAAAATTTTATTTCTTTATTAATTTTTTATTATTCTCAAATCGTCTATCTCTTTATCTTTAAATGAATAAAAAAACCAATAAAATTTTTTTATAAAGTATTAAAAAATAGATTTGCATGTGAATAATAACCGTGTATGTTTACAAGATTACTGCAGCATCAATCTAAATTTACACAAGCTTAGATTGATTGATGTGGTTAATTTTTGGAGATGGATTTGCAAAATTTATCCCTTTTGCTATTATACATTAACTAATATAAGTGTTCTAACCCAAAAATAAAAGGTTAAATCAAACTTTATAATCTCAAATATAAAAAATTAAATCTTAAAGTTTCAGATAATTAAAAATTAAACCTTAAAATTTTTAAATCATATTAATTTAGATTTTAGACCATGGACTTTTTTTAGTGAAAATCTATGGACTTTTTGAGGATGATTTTTGGATTTGATTAAAAGAATTAGGGAACTGATTTTTTTGTTTTTATTGAGAAACAAACAGATACATACACAATTACACATGAGGAGAGAATATATATAGTTTCATTTAAAACTTTATATTTTGTGTAATGTTCTAGTTAAATTTTACAAACGGTTAAAATGAACCCCCTCATGACTTGGAAAAAATTAATATTATATATATATATATATAATATTTTTTTATTAGTTCAAAATATCTTTAAAAATGTTATTGCACACCCTGATCACAGATCAATCTAGTCCAAAACCAAACAAAAACACACATCAGTGCATCCCAAAATTTTTAGTTATAAAGTTAGTGATTCAAGAAAAGAAAAAAAAAAAAGTAAAGTCAGGGATGTTCCATATTTTTATTAGTTAAGTAGATACTTAGTGTATTATTTATGCATGAATGGGTGTGTTAATACAATGCTAATGAGTTGAGTTTTGTCAATTAGTTCAAAATATTTCTATAAAAATAAAAATGTTATACAAATTTAACAAAATAAAATGGTCACACCTATTCATATTGAAAATAGATAATAACAATTGATAATGAACTACCACGTAACAATTTTAAAATATGAAAACTTGTAAAAAGAAATTGTAAAACTCTATATATTTGTATTTTTTTTTTTTTTTTGTTTCTTATCAATAACTCAATATATTTTAGTTATTTATTTTATTAAATTTTCTTTACTTTAAGTTTCTTAATGACCCCTTTGAAATATATTCCTAGAGCCGCCTGGTGAGATGAAAGGAGAATAATACAAGTATTTACATCATTTTTATTGGTGGTGCATTATGAAGTCAAAGTTCACTGGAGTTGGTTAATAATTTCTAGACTTTAGGTCCTTTAATGATACACGTGTTTGCGGACTTGTTGCAACGTTTTTCTCTGATGTTTGTATGTTGTTTGATTCAGCTTATGATGTTTATTCAATTGTCTTTTTTTGGCGTCTTTGAAAGCATCTAAAGAACGCTTACAGTAGTCTAATCAATTTTTTTTTCTAAGCCATCACTTTTGGTAGTTCTGATAAAGAATTTGACTAGTTTGTGAAAATATCACGAGTATATTAGGAATGTTCACTGTTGCAATTATGTGACCCTACTGTTTTTGAATGGACAATTTTTATTTGAAATTAGTTATACCTAAGGTTGTCAAAATCGGGGATCTTATATAGAATTGTTGAAGATAGGTAGAATCGTAGATCGTAAGATCAAATCGTAAATCGTAAGATCTTAAAAAAATTTAGATTTAAAGCAAAAAACACGTTGACAATGGCTTTATATGTTGAATAATCACATAAATTATAAATTCATCCATAAAAAACTTATATTTGCATCATATGATATAATTTGCATGTCATATATCACTAAGTCTATGCTAACGAAACAAATATATTTAAGTTTTGACCTAATGTATTTCAATAAATGTTTAATATTTAGCAAACAAATACCAAAATATTTATCAAAACATATGGAAAATATTTTCCAAGTTCTAAGTCCCAAGATTGAAATCCAAAATAAATTAGCAAATGGAAACTAGCTAACTACAATATGAAATCCAAAAGCAAGATGAATATTAAGGTAAAGTGAACATTTAATTATTCTCATTCTAAGGTTCTTATAACAACCGTCGTAAATTCCTAATCATCATCATCCATTTCATCATCTATGTAAATATTATATATTTGTATACTAGAGCTACAAGAGACATCAAGATACAATTTCATATTCAACTATTCAAATTATATCGCTCAGCAACAATATGAGAGCATGCTCAAAAAAATTAATCAATCAATATACAAATACAAGCAAAACTGATAAAATTATATATATATATATATATAATAGTAATATTAGAACACAAATTAATATATTAATCAAATAAATTTAACAACATTATAACTTAAAAGGTATCAAAGTTAACATCAAATTCTTCATTTAGAATTGATGAAGCATTCCTTCATTTTAATTATAAGTGAACTAGCAATTAGAAAACATTTTCTTAGGTTAACATAATTTTATAAAATAAAAATCCATACCATCATAATGTAAAAAAATAAAAAAAAACCCTTAAAGCTTCATCAAAACAAAAAATTTATCCCCTAAAAAAAATTAAAAAATAAAAAATAAAAAATAAAACCAAAATTTTATGTTTTTGGTAAAATCTCATATGATCCTACACGATCCTACATACGATCTTACCATTTTTACGATCCTAATGCGATCTTAAACGTTTTGGTGAAGTGTGATTGTAAAATCGTGCGATCCTACAATTCGGATCACGATTTTGACAACCATGGTTATACCAGCCATTTCAATCCACACATTAATTTCTACACTTGCATTTTTTTTTTTTTAAGTGACGATTTATATAATATTTCAACGCAAAGATTTTTCTTTTGCATGAAAACTAACTAACAAAGCACAAAATAATTCTTAAAAGATCTTTTTTTTTAAAACTAATTCTTAAAGGATCTTGATGGTATGTAAGATGTCATTATATTTTCCTTTTTTTATTGTCTTTGGACTAAGGCCTTTTTTATTATTATTATTATTATTATTATTATTATTATTATTATATATTTGGTGTTATTTTTAATTTGGTCATTTACATTTTAAAACTTATATTCTGACCTTACATGTTTGATTATATCTTCTTATTTACACATTGTCATTATATTTTCTTATTTAAACATTGTCAACCATTTATATTAGTAATATGATTTTTTTTTTTTAGAAACTATTAATATAATAGTTAAGTGTTAGATAATTGGTGTCTATAAAGATATGTCACCAATATAATGCACTTTATGAATAGTCTAAAGCACTTTTATGATTATGCTGAAGATAGAGTTAGACGGATGGGATGAATAAAGAATATAAGGTTATAGAGAAATTACACTTTTTTCATAATAAACTATACCACATATATACCACGTTTTATACTTTGCCCCATAAACTATCAAAACATAAGATCAACCACCCAAATTGAAAACTTTGTAACACTTAAGTCTTTGCTGTATGTTTTGTTGTTAAATCTAACAAAATTTAGTATTAAAAACCCAATTAACCCATCTCTCCAAAATACCAAAGCAAAGCCATAAATTGGTCTTTTAATACTTAATTTTGTCTTACTAAACTCCAAAATAGAAGGCAGAAACATTGAAATAGAATTATAACGTTATGGATCAATTATGCATTTCGATAGTTTAGAGAACAAAATATAAAATGAAGTATAGTCTATGTATCGATGGTCGAAAAGCTTAATTTCTCCTTAATCTTACCTTCTTTATTTATCTCATCCAGCCGACCCTACCTTTAGCATACTAATAAAAGTGATTTGACATTCAGCAAAAAAAAAAAAAAAAAGTGATTTTACTGATTTCTAGACTAAAAAGCACTTTAAGTCAAAAATTAGGTGTTTGGCCACCCAAAAGTACTTTAAGGAACGTTTAAATCGAAAACAACTTTAAGGCTAAAACTAAATTTTATTTTAATAATAAAAAAACTCTACAATTTATTGTTTATTATTATAAATACATAACTTAAAGCACTATTTATTGTAATTTGCCAATCTCTAAAATAAGCTAAAATGTTTTAATTAAAACTTTATACCACAAACCTTTTACAACTAAAACCATGCAATTAAAGCTATCTTAAAGAAATGAAAAACAAACATAAACACTATTAAGGACAAAATTTTCATGCCACATGGCTTTATTTCATTGGCAACTCACACCACATCAATATTATCATGAATTTTGGATAAATCTATTTCAAAGCACAAAAGAGCCCATATTTATACAAAACGACACCAAAGCTCATGGTCTGAAACCCATGGCGATATTACCTCATCAAAGCTCATGGTTCAAGCTCATGGCACATCGTCTCATTTTTAGCTCATGATCCAAGCTCATGAGTCTCGTTGGGGGAATTTTGGGCGTCATGGTTTGGAGGGCCAAGAAGTATGTTCAGTAAAGTTCCAATGGTTCAAAGTTGATAAAGGAAACATGTTACTTGACATGTCTTCCCCAATTCTCTAAACTCTGACAGGTCAGTGTGCAATAGGTAACATCTGGTAACATCTGATTATCTCATATAAATTATATCATTATTTTCATTTAAATCAATACCAAACACATACCTAAATCTTATTGGCTATCTCTATATAATATCCATCCAACATTAAATGCTCTCCTTGCTCTCCAAGATTTGGTCACAACACAAAGAGACCATAATTAAACTTTCAAAGCTTTATCAAAATCAACCAATGAGTCAATTACTTACCAAAATTATATTGTAATAAAAACATGGACTAAACATATAATTTTCCAAAAGAGGAAACTTAGCCAAAAATACCAGCAACAACTTTAGCAAAAGCTCCAACAACTAACACATGTCCAAAAGCGACATCATTAGCCTATTAATGCTCAATCCCAACAGCTTGTTGCCATACCCAAAGAAGTAAAGATCCTATAAATGATATCTTACCATTTTCAACTAAACCATGAATTTAATGCTGAATACCTCCTCCAACAGATGACATCATACATCTGACATCATCCAGGTGTGTCAGGATAGCTACTGTTGTGTAACTGTCAACTGCTATACTGCTATAAGCTGCAACAGCTACTGCTCTACTATTGTGTCAAATGCTATACAGCTACAGCAGTAGACTTAAATTTCAAACTTTCTTCTTTTGGCTAAAAACCAAAAACCCACTATGGAAACCACTCATTTTGTTAAAAACCTTTCCTTATTTGCTAATTTTTCCTTCAACTAAAATCTCATTTCTTGGCTCTATATAAAGAGTACCAAGCTATGCACATCGCAAGACACCACTACTATCCATCCCTTTCTCACTCCCTTATTCTAAAATATCATCATCTTGCTACCCATATCTCTAACCATTTCCATGCTCCTCCATCTCTCTTAGATAACACCTATTACACACCACCACTACCCATCTTTCCCACACTCTCTTATTTTGAAATATCATCATCTTGCTACCTATATCTCTAAACATCTTCTCCTCTATTTCTCTTACAAAATCTCTTCTCTTAGAAAAAAGCATAACCCATTATCATAGCACAAAACCAATCCAGCAGCTATAATCTCATGTAGTACTATATTTACCCTCAATATTTCTCATACTTCCATATATTTTACAAACACATTCCTCACAAACTATCCATACTTCTCCTATATTTCTAATACATCTCACAAACATCTAATCTCACAAAACATACATATTTCTCACCATCTTCATACATCTTAAAAGATATCAAATACTCTTCCAAAAACATGTAACAAATGCCCTTCTCATGAAAGACATATATTTATAATACTAAAAGCCCTTCTTATGGAAGGCAATATCACTCATATTTGACCAAAAACTAAGAGAGCATTGCATAGGGAAAATCATTTAAGTACATGATAAAGGGGATAAACTTAACCAACTTAGAGTGTTGGAGCTAGAGTTAATTATGCGTACCTTGTTTCCTGGGGGCTTGGGTTTTTATAATGGTGTAGAATCAACTTTTATTTCTTGAGTAAGAAGATGTTTCCTTGTGGGGATGATCTAAATAAATGTACGTATTTTGCGAGATTCTTCCCATATAGGGATTACATTGACCAGGGTCAATCGTAGGGTGCAAGATATTTCCATTTAAGATTCCTTAGAGTCCACTTAAGCCATGTGGGTGCCACGTGGCCTTGATATCCGTCCACCTCGTGTTCGTGTAGCTATAATCCATCCACTATGGAGGATCATCCGTCATGTGAACTGTCTGTTCGGTGCCTCAATCCGTTGTCCTGTTCCTATGTTTTGACCACCTATTATCTCAGTACCATTGCCTATGGCAGGCTTGTTTGAACGAGTTTGTCTACCTTAACTTTTATCCTCTTTAAAGACTATGCTTTTCCATGTACTTTTACGACTTTAGAATTCAACTTGGAAATAAGGTCATGTAATTTTATATATGTTATAACTAGGAGAAAAAGTTTTGTAAGTTTCTATTATGCATTCTATTATCATGTAATTTTAAATTCTTAATGGAATAAAGATATATTTTTATTTATTTTCCTGATTTTCTTGTTTTTGTGCCTTAAAAATATCAAGTGGTGGGTCTAAATATAAAATCTTTAATATAAGGTTTAAGAATATTAGCCAGCCATCACCTTGAGACTCATTTTATGATGTTTGGGTCATGGATTCATGCACATGTATTTAATCATATCCATTTATTTTTTAATCTTAGAAGAGACATTTTGAGTAAAAATTAAAATTTTGGATAATTTAAGAATGTAGATACAATAGTATCATGTATAATTCATAAGTAAGAAATAGCATTTTAAATGACTTGATGTCATGTATGCATGAAAAATCATTATTAATGAGTTTTAGCACAAGTAACCACTCCTTGCTTAATAACATCAAAGTAAAAAGTAAAATTAAAATTTCTAGACTTTGAGTAACTTACACACCAATAAAAAAAAAATCATAGAAAATAAATAAATATTCATGAAAAAAATAATACTCTTCATTTCAAATTAAACGAGCAGAGAATACATTGTTCTTTTAAAAGAAAAATAAAAACATAATTCCTAAAACTCATTTGATAAAGATTTTCAATCAAATGGCTTTTGAGAAATGTCAAAAAAAAAATTTTTTGTTTAATTACAATTTTAATCCTCAAACTTTATCTCACGTTTCAAAATGGTCACTATTCTTTGAAATGTTTTCATTTTATTCCTTATACTTTTAAGTTATGTAAGAAAGGTTCTTACTCTTAACTCTTACTTTGATTTTGAGTCCAAATTGTTCAACAAAATCCCATGGATTTTGATATAAATAAAGGGAGGAAGATATTCATTATTAAAAATTTCAAATACTTTGTTTGCTTCTTTTATATCTATTTGGAAATATTGAAAATCAAAACAAGAGTTAATAATAAAAAAAGGGTGTTAATAAAAGGGCCATTTTTGAAATAAACTTAAAAGTATAAGGACAAAAATGAAACATTTTAAAGGATGAGGACCATTTTGAAAATATGGGCAAATGTTGAGGATTCAATGTGTAATGAAACTTAAAAAAAAAAAGTTGCAATAGGATTTAAACTTATAATGTTATAATGTCTACTCCTCAATTATTTTCTAATTAAATTAATTTAAATGTACTTTGTGCAATATTCTCGAATCATCATATGGTGATTCATATGTTGTTAAAATATCCTAAAATTGTTATTAGAACTGTGTTTATGACATAGTGTTTTTTTTTTTTAAGGAAAGATTATCTTATTAGATGATCTTACGAGATCTCCTCTCATATCATGTATTCATGTTTGGACTCACATGTTATGAGAGGATTCACATAAGAATCTCTTTCATTGTTTAGGCGAAACTCATTTCCATATTCATTTAGGAAAATTGTTAATTGCTCAACCAAGATAACATTTGGTTCCAACTACTAATAAGAAGATGACATATTTCTCTTCATGTGCAATATACGCAATTTGCTTGGTTAGTTGGGTTAAATGGGTCTAATATCATTTCTTTAGTTGTTGGAATGCAAGGCTTCGAACATGTATGAAATCATACTCTTTTTCTTACTCAATGAGTATAAGAGAAATGAACATTACAATGTCCATCAAACTTTTTCTAATAATTATTCACTCATTTATTGTTTTTCTTCCGTCAATTATTCATTCACACGTCATTGGCAAATGGCAACATGTATTAAAAAAAAAAGAAGAAGAAGGAAAAAGTAAAACAATTTTTTTCTATAAAAAAAAGAAAAGGAAAAACGGTCTGTTTGGGCCACTTGCCCTGAATAGTGAATACCAATCAGTAGGGTAGGGTTGTGTTATTCTTGCTTTCTTTTGTTCTCTCTGTTACTCAAGAAAAGGAAAACCCAAAGCAAACCTTAAATCATAGTCATAGCAAAGGCCATGGCATCAGCAGCAGCAACAACAGCAGAAGCTCCCAGATCTTCAAGTGGGTCCGCTGATTCTTATATCGGCAGCCTTATTAGCTTGACTTCCAAGTCCGAGATTCGCTATGAAGGCGTTCTCTTTAACATCAATACTGACGAATCCAGCATCGGCTTGAGAAATGGTATGTCTAAAATGAATTTCATATAATTTATACATGTTGAAGAAAAAATGGAGGATTTTGCTATCTGGGTCTGTGTTTTTCTGGGTTTTGTGGTTGGGAGTTTTAAGTTCTATGATGGGTTTTTGTTGCTTTGTTATGGATATATAGATTGCAGTATTTTTGTATAAGTATGTATGTATATTGATGAGTTAAATTTGGAATGTGTATTTTGTATATATAATTTTTTTGATGAATAAGAGATTTATTCAACCAGTAGGAACCCTGCATAGTGGGTACATAAAAACAAAGAAACTAGCATCCATGCTGCACACAAACTAAAACTGAGAACACAAAGCAACTTGCAAAACAAGGCAACGTAATAACTCAACACAGAAAGTGCAGCATTGTGCTGCGAGACAGACTAAACATGAACTCAAAATAGAATAAGGAAGCCTCGACAGCCTGCACAGAACATGGTTCTGAAGAGAATTATTCATCTTAGATCTTGCTACAGAGTCTGACTCTGACATTAAAGCTAATTGCCTTAAACAAAACCTCTTCACTTTTTACGATCCAGTTGGGAACCCTTTCATTCCTATCCCTCCAAATATGGTATATAGTAGCTTGCGAGGCCGGCTTGTAGAGAATATGCACCAAATGTGGAATTTTTAATAACTGTTATGTTTTTCAAGAAGCATATTGCATTTTATGATTTATATTCATTGAATTTGCAGTGAGATCATTCGGAACAGAAGGACGAAAAAAGGATGGTCCTCAAGTTCTCCCAAGTGATAAAGTTTACGAGTACATCCTCTTTCGAGGAAGTGACATCAAGGTGTGGAGAATATTGATAGTGAAATTTATGTGCTTTGCATATTGATAAAGCAATGGCTATGTGCTAGTGAACAACTGAGGCTATAGAAGTTGATTATGATTACAGGGTAGAGTCTGAAATTTAGATTGTAAGTGGCTCTATGGGATGACATGCTAAAGCTTCAGACTAAGATGAAATAATTACAAAAAAAAATGCTTATATTATTATCATTGTTTTTGTTTTTGTTGTTGTTGTAACATTTGTGGTTGGAAAGAGTGATGTCTCTTTTGCTGGAATTGTTCCTTTCTCCATCATTCTGGTAACCAGAATGGTGGTAAACAACAATTGCATTGTCAACTGGACTTTATGCACAAGATTGTAATTTATGCTTCAAAACATTTATTAATACTTGCATATCTCAGATTTTAAGTGGCTCTATTGGAGACATGCTAAAGCTTCAAACTTAGATGAAATAATTACAATACAACTTGCGTATATCATTATTCTTATTGTTGTTGTTTTTGTTGTAAAATGTTTGGTTGGAAAGAGTGGTGACTCATTTGTTGGAATTGTTCTTTCTTCATCATTCTTGTAAACAGAACTGTGGTAAGAAACAATAGCATTGTCAACTAGATTAGATGTGAAAGATTGTATTTTATGCTTCAAATCATTTATTGATACTTGCACATATCTGGTAATTTTGCTTTGACAATCCAAAAAATTGGGCCTTATATTGACTTGAATTTCTTCCATGCACGTCAACAACAACTACAACAAGAAGAGAAATAACAGCCAAGCCTTTGTCTCAAAACTTTTTGGTTGGCTATGGATGCTCAACAAACTTACTAGGGTTGGCCACATGTATTAAGAAACAAGAAAGCTCAAGTGCTAGAGCTTCCATGTGTGTCAACATTAAAGCCAAAGTTAGTTTGCAGGAAACCATTTTGTGCAAACTGAGATTAAAGACATTTGACCTCTATATGGTTGTTTGTGGATTTTTTTTTTTTGAAAAATACCAAACTGCAGACTGAATCCTCCCCCCCCGGTACAGATTTTAATTATTGTTTGCTGCAGTTAAATTTTGGTGCAATTAGTGTTTTTAATTTTTAGAATATTTATTAGACTTTGAATACTAATAGTTCATTTCTAGAAAGGTTAGAATTATTTTTACACTTCCCATAATAGCCTTTGTCAATTGTATTTATTACAAAAAAAATATAATTTTTATATATTTTTACTTTTCAATGTTAAAATAAAGGATAATGTTGGGAAAATAAAATAATAGGGTAGGGGGGAGCTTTTAGGACACTCCCTTAGTGCATTTTCAAGTAGGACTATTGTTTAGAGATGGAGGGAGTAGTTTATTTCTGGCCTAAATTGCAATGACATCATCCAGGAACATCTGTGATCGAGCAATATAGATTGAAAGTTTATCTGCATTGCAAACTGGTCTTATTTTCCTTTCCAAGTGAAAATTTTTGTATGGTACATTTCGTACTTATCTCAGCTCAGCCTATTATTGTTGTTGAATAGTCTCAGAATGTAGTCTTTTGTGCATCTGGTTACAGGATTTGCAGGTCAAATCTTCCCCACCACCACCAGTTCAGACAACACCTATACACCATGATCCTGCAATTATACAGGTAAAAGCAAATAAAATAGGCTGCATTTGAAATGTGAAATGTCACCAGATTGGAAGAGCTACTATTACTCTAATTTGGTTATCTCTCAGGCCTGAGTATCCATGTTTGATGCAGTTCTACTTAACTGACCTTCATCTTTTTCCTCATGCAGTCTCATTATCCTCAAGCAGCAACAGCATCTACCAGTTTACCTCCTCCTGGTGCTGGTTCTATTCCAGATCTTAATGCCCATACTTCACAAATGGGTCTTCCTAGGCCGACATTTCAAGGAAGTCTTCCTTTATATCAACCCAGTGGAACTTTATATCAACCCAGTGGAAGTTTAGGGTCATGGGGTTCATCACCTCCTCCTCCAACCACAAATGTTACTGGGCTTGCCATGCCAATGTATTGGCAAGGATATTACGGGTCTCCAAATGGGTTTCAAGCCCAACAGCAATCTTTGCTTCGACCCCCACCTGGCTTGTCAATGGCACCTTCCATGCAGCAGACTATGCAATATCCTGTTATGAGTGCATCTCTGCCTTCTGGATCTTCCAACTTGTCAGCTTCATCTTTGTCTGAGTCAACCTCTCCTTTGTTGCCACCCCTTAGCGGTGGCATCCTGAATTTGCAGTCTTCTATACTTCCTGCTCCATCTTCTGCAATAGTTTCAGATTCATCAAGTTTGATTACTAATAAGGCTCCAACACAATCTCTTTCTACTGCTACTCTGAGCACCAGCTTGCCATTGGTATCTCCATTGACTACTGTTTTGGATAAAACTGCCATTTTATCATCAGTCCCTGACAAGCCGAAAACAGTCCCTAGTCCCGTGATGCCATTTATAAGTGTGTCTGAATCTGTAACCTCCGTATCTGGAACATCAAGTTCAATTCTGAATGAGGGAGCAACTCCCTCCTTGGTAACCCCAGGCCAGCTTTTGCAGCCTGGCCTACTGCAGTTTCTTCATCTCAGCCTTCACAAACGCTCAGAGGGATGTTGAGGTTGTGCAAGTGTTATCGCCAGAATTGTCACAATCAACAGCAGAAGTTCAAGAACCTATATTGCCTTTGCCTTTGCCATCTGAACAGAAGGTATTCTTGCTAATATTTGACAATTTATTGCAGAAATCTTCCATCCCTGCTTTAATTAATGAACTTGGACAACTTTCCATAACTCATACTTTTTTTAGCCACACCTTTGGCCTTGGAAGATTTTTATATTTTATTTTGGCAAGAGAGGGTGAGAGGGGGGGGGGGGGGGGGGAGTTCTTCAAGGGAAAGAAGAACTTTATTAGTTACAGCAATTAGGATGACATTGCAGAGCAAAGCAGTCCCCCTTAACAAATAGAGCTATGAAATTCAGCCCTAGAAGAACACCCCAAATAGAAAACTAAACAGCCCATGAGATATCAACTTATTCACATTGAGTAGAAACAGCATTAAAATGGGAATGAACTAATTTAATGGTGGATTAATTAAATATAGTATGTCTACTGTTCTTAGGATTTTATCTATTCCACATCTTTAAGTGTTACTTAAAAGTAAATTGTCACAATTGACCTAAATATTTAAAGAAAGAAATAGGGCCCCTCAATAGCAGACAGTGATTTCGGCAATATTTGAATAGGTTCTTTCTTTATCAGCTTGCTGCAACAGCACATGACATACATAATTGCCTATTGAGCAGATATTCAATGTGAATGTCTGTGTAAGGCTGTAAACCCATATTATGACACTGCACTTTAGCTTATTGTCCATAGGCATGATTCCTAGTCATGTTTATTTAAGTAAAATTTTCCAAGCACTGTGATTATGGAGAATGATAGATGTTTACATTAGGAGCAGAGAATATAGAGGAAAGTGGATATGTGAATTCCATCCAACATTTTGGTTGCATGCGGTCAATTTGGAGTTAATACATGGCTAAAAAATATGACATGCAGTCTAACAAGTGCTTTTTTATTGCCAATTCTCCCCCTTTCCATGTAGCTACGTGGAGCTCCTACCTATCATTATACTAATAGAGGAGGACGTGAAAGAGGAAGAGGAAATGGGGTATGTGCTGCTTTTCTATTAGTTCTCAGATTGTCTTTGACGCTGTATGTTGTAGAATTTAGATAATCTGAACCTTATAGAAGTTGTGTGTTCCATAATGAAGAGGAAAACAAATGGAAAGTTTCCAGAAAAAGTGCTGCCAAAGCATGTGCATGCTTCAAATTTCTCTCCAACCTTTTTTCTGCGTTTCTCTTATTCGGTATGAAACTAGTTGAAGAGCAAACCACATGAAAAGTTTGTGAAAAGAGTGCTGCCAAAGCACGTGCATGTTTCAAATTAACTACAAGTCATCATCATTAACTAGTTGTAGTATCTTAATTATCATATTTGGTATCAAATGTATTCATTTGTTCACTGTGTCTTGTGAATCTGCATTTGTGTGTGAGAGAGAATTGTACATATCTAGGGTCTGTTTTGATACTGTTTATTGCTGAAAACACTATAGCAAAAGAATTTTTAAATGTGCGAATAGTGCCAAGAAAACACATATGCGGATAGCAATGCAAACTCGTTGCTATCCAAACCCAGCCCTAGTGTCTAGTGAATCTTATTTATATTATTTTTAAGTTCTGGGGTCAAGCAAGAGCCCTGAATCCCATGAACAATCCCATCCCCTGCCTGATACCGCTATAAGCCTATATGACACTACTCCTAAGCATCAGCTGACAAATATTGGTGTTACACGTGCCCTTTGTCATGTGTTATTCCTATGTAAGAAAGCTAATTTTTCTGACCAACATCTTTAACTTGTTCTCCCATTGTCTCATTAAGAGAAGGGGAAAAAAAAGCAAGAGGACTGGTAAATTGATGCACAAGAATCTTCCTTGAACTAATGCTCAAGGTTGCATGTAAACTGAAAAAGCTTGGTCTTACTGGGTTCCTTTGTCATCCATTGTTTCTGTTTTGAACAGAAGCAGTTGCACTGAGCTTTCAGTTTCTTGTCACTCATTTTGCCAGCCAAAAAGTTTTGAGTATATAGACCTTTCATTTCATGTCTAATAAAATTTCATATACACTTGGTTGCACAATTACACAAGTAAATTGTGCATGAGAATCTTTGGGATGCTCAAAAACACATGAAAGTTTTGGTTTTTACCATTTGCTGATTTCTAATGTGTTAACTTGAAGTTTGAAAGAATATATATGATATTACCTGTTTTTAGGTGAATCAAGAAATATTGCCTGATTCAACTGGTAGCATGTAGATGAACTATTTACCAATGAACTCTAGCTGTATTTCATACCTCCATAACCCATTGGATGCATGTGTAGCTTGCCAATTAAAGAGATTATTTGAATGAATTAAGTTGAGTTATCCAAAATCATATGTTTTAGTTCAGAAGTTTCAAAAAAGCGCCAGTATTTAAAACATTATAACATATTTTTCTAACTTTGAGTCATTAATGATGGTTTGATCTATGTATTTGTGAACATGAATTTATAATAACTGACTGAATTTTGAACTGCTCTCATGCTTTTGTAACTCTCACATACACAGGTGGTATGCACACAGACAAACTTAAACCTCTTTGCCTGCGTAGGAAAATACACCTTTTATTTTAGGGCACTGCACTTTTGAACTGGATTGGTTGTTTGGTCCCACAAATATTGCAAGTTGTTTATTTTGCATAGCTTTTGACTAGTTGAAAATTTGGTCTTGCAGATTTCACGTCCTGTGACTAGATTTACAGAGGAGTTTGATTTTACAGCAATGAATGAGAAATTCAACAAGGACGAAGTTTGGGGTGATCTTGGTAAAAGTAATAAAGCTCAAGAAGATGCAGAAAATTTGGAAGATGAAGATAATGGTGGGGAGACAAATAATGAGGCCAAGGTAATGTGATCCAAGTACTCTCAAACTCTCTCTAAAAAAATAAAAGTTAAATGCAAGGCCCAGTTGTTTATAGTGTTGGCTATTGTTTCTACTTCTTGTTCTTCAGCCCGTTTATGTCAAGGATGACTTTTTCGATTCCCTGTCTTGTGATGCTCTTGATCGTGGATCACGTAACGGGAGGACCAAATTTTCTGAACAACTGAGAAAAGATTCTGAGGTATTTTTTACCTTTCCATTTCCCCATGTGAAAGGATTTTATTTTATTTTTTTAATTTAAGAAATTAATTTCATATTAGAGTATTTTTGAATGTTGGTTGGATCTGCTGCTTTCTTTGTCAGCATCCAGGGTTTGGTAATATTTATTTAAATTTCCTTTGCTGATGATGATCATGCAGACATTTGGCTATATGCCAAGGCATTGGGGTAATCGAGGAGGCCGTGGAGCTGGTCGAGGTGGCCGATCACGTGGTGGTTACTATGGAAGGGGCTATGGCAATGTTGGGAGGGGTCGGGGATATATTTATTCTAGCCGTGACACCTAGTAAGCACCGGCTTCTCACAGTATCTTTTAGAACTAACCTTAAGTCCATTAGTGTGCCCATCTACTCAAGAGTCTTAAGAAGGGCTGTGTTTGTACCATTATGCTGCTTACACCTGTGATTGTGCTAAAAATATGTAAACCCTGAGGCAGAAGAGATTTTCTATTGCAGTGTCAACAAAACATACCTATGCCTTATGCAAAATCAATTGTTGTAATCCAACTTTTTCTTGGTCTTATTGCATGGGAAAAAGAATATTTCAGGTCCAGCAGCTGTTATTTAAGCATATAAATGAACCCTCCTGTCATTGCATTACTAGAATTCACTCTTGGGTATTCATATAGGGCCCCCCACCTTCTTTTTGGTTCCAAAACTTACATACCCTACAAGACAAGTTATTCCTCTCTGAAATTCTTTTCAATGCAAGGCTTTTATTTGTTTGTTCGGCTTCTGGAGTGAATATGAGAAACTTCATGAGCGTTCACAAGTTTCTTTGGAACTGTCGGTCCCATTTACAATATGCTTTACCTTTTCTTTTCCAGCATCCTATGCCCCTAAGCTCCTAAGCTTTATCAAAACAAACTTGTTGCCCAAATCCTTTTTTTTCTCTTCAAAATGTTGAACCATGGTTGTGGCTTTTACCTTCATATCCAATGTGACCAAAGTTAATTTTGATACTAGTTGACATACAATGCACCGATGCAGTTAGCAATGGGGTGATACCGTGAGCCGCAACAAACCAATGGTAATTCACAAGTTCCCAAAAACAAAGGCAGATGCCCACTTGCCTAGTTCAAAAGATTAATTTAAAAAAAAAAAAAAAATCAGCAAGAATTTTATTTGTAACAAAATCGAATTTTACAAAAGCTGAGTTTGGTTCGAGACAATTATTTCAGAAAAGAACTAGCAGATCATAAGATTATCAGAAAATCAACTGGCAGATAATAAGATTAACTAGTTTCAATATTTTAAGGCGATGTTGTTTTTGTTTAGTAGTTTATGCATGTGTTTTTTTGCAACAAAACAAATAGTTTTTGTTTTTGTTTAATAGTTTATGCTATCTGTTTGCAAAAAAAAAAAAAAAAAAGCGGTTGGCTATGCGTGACTTCTTGTTAATTTGGGCTTGCAAATCCAAGATAGCCCTCTCGTGCCGTGGTCTGTGGCTTGACCATTGATCTCAAGGACAGGGTTTTCTGTGCTCTTGTGGTGGGAAATAGCATATCGTAACACTTATGTATTGACAAAATGCAATAACATGTATTATTATAGAGGAAAATTATTTTGAATCTAGATTTTTTTTGAATAATTTCACGATCTCTTCATATGTTAACCCCACTCCATGACACATCATCCACACCTTCTCCAAGTCGTCATCATAGATTCCTCTCTTTCTATCTTGTGGTGTACACATGGTTTTTTAATAAAAAATTCTCACAATACTTTTTATATATTAGCAAAGAAATAACAAAATCTCACTTTTGTAATAGAATAAAAATATATAATTAGATAGAAGTATATATAATTAGCTACATTGTCTTATACATGAAGTATGAACATGATCCTTTTTGCCTAAAGATTCAATTTCTGTTTGAAATAGGAGAGCTTCTTTATGGCAAGTTGTGCAGTTTCTCATTGTGAAATAGGAAGTCTAATAAGCAAGGTTTTTAAATTCGGACTGGACTGTACGGTCCGACCCAGTTAATCGTGAATTTTTACCTATTGCAGTTCTTTTAACTCAAAAAACCTCTCAATGCGAAAAAAGCGCGAAACCGTTTGAATTGCGACTAGACCATACGGTTCTTTGAACCGCAGTCGGTTTTTACAGTTTACACGGTTCTATTTTTTTTTTTTTTTTTCAGATCTAGAACCAAATAATTTCTAAAAAAAAAAAAAAATTAGAGAAGAAGGAGAAGAGGAACAAAAAGACAACGAAGTAGGGGCGGTGCCACGAAGCAGTAGCTTCTTCTTCTTTCTTCTTTTTCTTCTTCTTCTTCTTCTGTTTGTCCGTCTCCACTACTCTGCAATAACTAGTCTCATTTTCGAGTCTCTATTTTTGCTGAACACTGCTATGTAACTTTTGTTATATGTGGTTTCTCTTTCTTTATTTTGAATTTCTTTTTAAAGTTTCCTAAGCCTCCACATGACTACTGACTGGCACTTGCATTGGAAATGTTGAAGACTTTGAATTTTTGAATAAAAAATGAGTTGAATGTATCAATCATGATTTCTCTTTTAGCTTTGAGCAACCTTGAGCCCAACGTGATGTAACGTGACATAATATACATGTATTGCCAATTTGCCACAAGCCCACAAGTTCTTATATTATAATAATTATTATAATAATAATATTATTATTATTATCAAGGTTTTACTAAATAACATATAAATAAATAAATACTATATCTATATTTGCTTAAGATTTAATTTTTAAAACCATAAGCAATAAGTTCTATTTTTGTTTGAAATACACAAACCATAACTTCATTTATAATCATTCCAAATTCTAAGTTGTGAAATTTTTAGCCTCGAAAATGCATATCTCTAATAAAAACCTCAATAAACCCAAGTTTTTACTTCCTCTTTCCAAATCCTTCAATTCCTAAATAAAATTTTTTTTCTCCCGATCTAAGCACTGGTGGAATCTAAGTCAGAAAATTCTCTTAAAAATGCTTTCGAAGTCGAGCTACTTTGCTGGAAAGCCTCAATCTATTTTCCGTTCTTAATTTATTGTCATCGTGTAGCTAGCCTCCATTGGATTCCCAAATATGGCCTCTGACTTGCGAGAGATTGATAATTTTTTTTTCCTTCTCTATCTTACACCTATATATTAGCAAGTGTGAAAATTTGTGTGAGCGTTTGTCCACACAAAACTTATTTGGAATAGTTTTTGAGATTAAGAAGGATTTATTTATTTATTTGGACATTTTCATTGTTTTCAATTTTTCTTAAAGAGTTTATTTGTTTTTATTTTAATAATATTTCACACTCTTAGTATCTTACTAAATTATCTTGGAAGAAAATTAATTCAATTTATTACATGATAATTTAAATAATAATCCACACACGCCCATGCATATATATATATATATATATTCAGTTGCATTATCTATTTAATATAGATGTCATATTTTAAAATGACTTAATAGGTCATTTGATCAAAATATATGTTGGAGTGGTGGAGTTTGGATTTGACTTAAAGAGACATAGTTTATATACATATAAATATGTGCACATGAACATACATCTATATTTATGACTAATATGAAATATAAAAGAGTTTAGATTTGACTTAAGAAGACATAGTTTAGACACATATAAATACATGCACATGAACATACATCTATATTTATGACCACTATGAAATATAAAAAATCATTCATGTGTGTATTAAGTCATATTTTAATGTAAGAAAAAATAATAATAGCATTTTTATTATATTTGTCTTTAAAAATTAAATCATGAATACGCATTTTTTTTAATAAATTTTTTCAAGTTCAAAATTTCACTTATGAATGAAAACTTATTTTTAGTAGTTAGATAAACGCTACATACACCTTTTATTTTTTATTTTTTATTTATTTTTGATATGGATAACATACACCTTAAGTAAATATATATTTCATAAAAAAAGCGAACCAATTTCATGTTGTCACTCCCGACCAATTGTTGGGATTAAGAACCTACTTCAAACCAAGACCCTAAATTTTTTGTCCTTTTTTGTGATTTTTTATTTTATTTTTTATTTTGGTCTCATAAATTAATTTAGAGTAAAACTTTATCTTTTATTTTTCTTTTTGAAACATTTTTCTATAATCCTTTTAACAAACAAACCCAACAACCATAATTTTTTCAAACTTTATTCCATAAATGATGAAATCAATTAGATAAACCATAAATCACAGATTATTGTTTCTAAAAAAAGGAAAAAGAAAAGAAAAGAAAGATTACTATTTATTTATTTTTGGGCTAATAAGTTTTGAAAGTCAACCGGATGAACCAATACAAGGTTAAGAAACGTGAGAAGCCAACATGGTGTTTTGACTATTCCGTGTACTTTACTGACATTAATCAATCCATCAGTCTTGCCGTTAAAGCTTTGAAACTCCGATACCCTTCTTCTCCGATTCACTTTATAGATATCCAAATTCCAAAACCAGAAAAACCCCACCCCACGAAATGCTCCTCTCATTTTGAANTCTCTTTTTTACGGTTCAATGAATGGTTTGAGTTTTAAAACCATAAGCAATAAGTTCTATTTTTGTTTGAAATACACAAACCATAACTTCATTTATAATCATTCCAAATTCTAAGTTGTGAAATTTTTAGCCTCGAAAATGCATATCTCTAATAAAAACCTCAATAAACCCAAGTTTTTACTTCCTCTTTCCAAATCCTTCAATTCCTAAATAAAATTTTTTTTCTCCCGATCTAAGCACTGGTGGAATCTAAGTCAGAAAATTCTCTTAAAAATGCTTTCGAAGTCGAGCTACTTTGCTGGAAAGCCTCAATCTATTTTCCGTTCTTAATTTATTGTCATCGTGTAGCTAGCCTCCATTGGATTCCCAAATATGGCCTCTGACTTGCGAGAGATTGATAATTTTTTTTTCCTTCTCTATCTTACACCTATATATTAGCAAGTGTGAAAATTTGTGTGAGCGTTTGTCCACACAAAACTTATTTGGAATAGTTTTTGAGATTAAGAAGGATTTATTTATTTATTTGGACATTTTCATTGTTTTCAATTTTTCTTAAAGAGTTTATTTGTTTTTATTTTAATAATATTTCACACTCTTAGTATCTTACTAAATTATCTTGGAAGAAAATTAATTCAATTTATTACATGATAATTTAAATAATAATCCACACACGCCCATGCATATATATATATATATATATTCAGTTGCATTATCTATTTAATATAGATGTCATATTTTAAAATGACTTAATAGGTCATTTGATCAAAATATATGTTGGAGTGGTGGAGTTTGGATTTGACTTAAAGAGACATAGTTTATATACATATAAATATGTGCACATGAACATACATCTATATTTATGACTAATATGAAATATAAAAGAGTTTAGATTTGACTTAAGAAGACATAGTTTAGACACATATAAATACATGCACATGAACATACATCTATATTTATGACCACTATGAAATATAAAAAATCATTCATGTGTGTATTAAGTCATATTTTAATGTAAGAAAAAATAATAATAGCATTTTTATTATATTTGTCTTTAAAAATTAAATCATGAATACGCATTTTTTTTAATAAATTTTTTCAAGTTCAAAATTTCACTTATGAATGAAAACTTATTTTTAGTAGTTAGATAAACGCTACATACACCTTTTATTTTTTATTTTTTATTTATTTTTGATATGGATAACATACACCTTAAGTAAATATATATTTCATAAAAAAAGCGAACCAATTTCATGTTGTCACTCCCGACCAATTGTTGGGATTAAGAACCTACTTCAAACCAAGACCCTAAATTTTTTGTCCTTTTTTGTGATTTTTTATTTTATTTTTTATTTTGGTCTCATAAATTAATTTAGAGTAAAACTTTATCTTTTATTTTTCTTTTTGAAACATTTTTCTATAATCCTTTTAACAAACAAACCCAACAACCATAATTTTTTCAAACTTTATTCCATAAATGATGAAATCAATTAGATAAACCATAAATCACAGATTATTGTTTCTAAAAAAAGGAAAAAGAAAAGAAAAGAAAGATTACTATTTATTTATTTTTGGGCTAATAAGTTTTGAAAGTCAACCGGATGAACCAATACAAGGTTAAGAAACGTGAGAAGCCAACATGGTGTTTTGACTATTCCGTGTACTTTACTGACATTAATCAATCCATCAGTCTTGCCGTTAAAGCTTTGAAACTCCGATACCCTTCTTCTCCGATTCACTTTATAGATATCCAAATTCCAAAACCAGAAAAACCCCACCCCACGAAATGCTCCTCTCATTTTGAAGTTTTCTCTTTTTGTTACCACCCATTAGATCTCGTTGTTAAAACTACTCTGCTTCTCTCTTCTCTCTATCTCTACGGTTATAAAGGAAAAATGGCGGTTCCAGTGGTCCGGTTCCCAATCTTCCCAATAATAAGAGTGATCGGTGTGATAGTAGCCCTTCTTGTGCTGACGTGGAACCTCCATTACAGAGGAGGCTTGGCTCTTATCTCCGATAACAAGGACCTCATTTTCAACGTACCCTCTTTCTTTTTTATATTAAATTTTGGGTTTTGATGGGTTTTTATTTTATTTTATTATGGGGGTTGGTTTGGTAAAAGTTAATTGTTTGTGATGTGATTTTGTAGGTCCATCCTGTTCTAATGGTGATTGGGCTCATACTTTTTAATGGCGAAGGTGAATTCTAATTGCCCTTTTTTGCTGTTGTTGTTTAACTTACCAGTTAGCTATAAATTGTTTGTTTTGAATGTATTCTTTGGTTGATTTTAACTTGCTAATAAATTTTTTGAGATATTTTCCATGTTGTATTTATATTCTATAGCTGTTTCAAACAGAGTTGATGTATTATTATGTATGGTACATTTTTTCCTGAGAAAGAGTACCGGTTTCTATCGTGTAATTTCAATTGCATTGAATTGATTACTGGCCTTCGTACTATAGTGGTGTTTTTGTTAGCGTATAGTTGTGATGTGTGATCGCCCATAATATGGTTCACCCTCGCATATACAATGACACCCACTTGGTGGATGGTGTTGCTTCATAAGCATATCGGTATGAATTATTCAATCAGTGTTTTATTAAACGATTGTATCTTGTAGATAAGATATATCTTTTCATGTCTACCATCAAGAGGTATAAGGGAGTCTATAAATGTCAAGAGCCTTGTAGCTCTACTGGCACCTCCTAGTGTTTTCAATGGACTTTCGGGGTTCAAATCCCCCTTCCACCATTTTAACTATCGCAGAGAGTATAAATAGATGGGCTCTCATTTGTTTCATAAACCCATTATTCTTTCTGCAAACATACTGCTTGGCAATTATTATCACCACCCTCCCGAACTGGGATTGCCATCCACATTAGGGACCTACAGGTTGAACATGCTTTGGTAAAGTTAAGAAATGTGCTCTAGTTTAGAGGATGCTTCTCTCAATTAGGATGAAGTGGAGTGGGCGTTTTCATGGGTTCAAGATTCACTAGTGCATTTATAACTTACTAATACAACATTGTGATATATTTTTCCCAATATGTTAATATTCTCTGGTTGGTTCTAACAGAAGCTGATATTTTCTGTTTAGTATGTGTTGCTGGATGGAAGTTTTTTTTATCATCTTAGGGTGAAAATGTATGACTTTTCTTTGTCTCTGAATAAAGAGAGACTGTAAATTGAGATGTAATTCCTTCCTTTCTATGTACATGGATGTAGAGAATGCCGTTCTTCTTGTGTTCTGTTGACATGTTGGTTTTCAAGTTCATGGCCTTATTTAGTTGTGTAACTTATAGATAGGTAACTATCTTTATCTGTAAATATCTAGACTATGAGAAGAAGATGATATTGTTATTGTTGGATGCTGAGTTATAGTTGTAATGATTGGTGGTATGAATCTGCTTCAC
This sequence comes from Quercus suber, assembly GCF_002906115.3. Classification (NCBI taxonomy): domain Eukaryota; kingdom Viridiplantae; phylum Streptophyta; class Magnoliopsida; order Fagales; family Fagaceae; genus Quercus; species Quercus suber. The sequence goes on along the minus strand of NW_027069771.1, from coordinate 302,512 downwards.
TTTGATGTGTTTGCAGAATATGAGACGGTAGATTACTGTGAGCAAGTCTATTTTCCATTTTTCCTAAATGCAGCCTTTGGAAATGACAAAAGAAATTTTATTTTTACAAATTTTGGGGCTTAAAGAAATATTTACACAAACATATTAGCCAGCAAGACATGCAGTCCACACAAACACAACATATAGTGCTTGTTCATTGAAATATCTCCTCGATTTGGCTTCCTTAAATCAAATTTGAAACCAACTGTTAATCCCTGCCTAATAGTTAATTTGAGTAATTTTTTTAAGGCCAAAATGCAAATTGACCCTCTAAGCTTCACATTTTATTATTTCAGTCCTCTAAGTTTTAAGAATAGTCAATTCAGTCTTCCATTAGTCTTTGTTAAGTGTTGCTGTCTACTTACCAAAACGATGCCGTTTTGGATTTTTTTTTTTAAATTTTATTTTATTTTATAAATTTCTTAATTTCAAAAAATTGAAAAACGTTATTTAAAAAAAAAAAAAAAAAAAAAAAAAACTAAAGCGCAGGGACGACATCGTTCCCTGGCCCACTGAATATCAAAAATCATCCCCACCCCACCGATACTCTCCTGGCTTTACCACTGGGCAGATTATGCTCCTTTAAATGACCCATTTGTGTACATATGGTTGTATGTTTGCAGTAAGTTGAATCATATTGATTGGAGTTTTTGGTTGACCAAGATTGGGGTTGATTAGTTAACACTGTTTATTTGTTCTCTAAGTGTTTAAACTTAAATCTGATCATGCCTGTAGTCCTCGGACCAGATGATCTCAGATTAGTTAACACTGCTTATTTGTTCTCTAAGTGTTTAAACTTAAATCTGATCATGCCTGTAGTCCTCGGACCAGATGATCTCAGATTAGTTAACACTGTTTATTTGCTCTCTAAGTGTTTAAACTTAAATCTGATCATGCCTGTAGTCCTCGGACCAGATGATCTCAGATTAGTTAACACTGTTTATTTGTTCTCTAAGTGTTTAAACTTAAATCTGATCATGCCTGTAGTCCTCGGACCAGATGATCTCAGATTAGTTAACACTGCTTATTTGTTCTCTAAGTGTTTAAACTTAAATCTGATCATGCCTGTAGTCCTCGGACCAGATGATCTCAGATTAGTTAACACTGTTTATTTTTTCTCTAAGTGTTTAAACTTAAATCTGATCATGCCTGTAGTCTTCGGACCAGATGATCTCAGATTAGTTAACACTGTTTATTTGCTCTCTAAGTGTTTAAACTTAAATCTGATCATGCCTGTAGTCCTCGGACCAGATGATCTCAGATTAGTTAACACTGCTTATTTGTTCTCTAAGTGTTTAAACTTAAATCTGATCATGCATGTAGTCCTCGGACCAGATGATCTCGGATTAGTTAACACTATTTATTTGGTTAATTGGTTAATATTACTTTCTGGCCTCTCTGAACTTTCCTAAGTATAATTACAAAAGGTTTTATCCGTTGTTTGTTATATACAGCATTAAACAAGTTTGTTCTTTATCGGTGACTGCTATATGAAGTCTTCTTCGGACACGATATTGATTGTATAAATTATTTGCAAAGCGAGAAAATCATATTAAACTGCGAACATCGGCATCCAAATAAAAACTAATCCATTAATAACAATCATGGTTTACAATCTTCTCAACTGCAAATAAATAAAAATAAATAAAATATCTAAGTCTACGTTGGGACTTCATGGGGAGGATCCGAGGGTAGTTTCTCCCCTTCCAAAAATTCACCTTTTCCTTGCTGGGGCTCAGTGGAAGAGACCTGATCACCTAACAATGGAAGACCCTGGCTAGGCTCAAGGGTAACCGAGGGATTTGGCTCATTCAAAGGCAGCTTCCAGCAGCATCCAGTGCTTTGCCCCAAGTCATGTCACAGTAATCCCGAGCAACTGAGGCAAATTGCTCGGTGAGACCTTTTTCTGTTGTCTCCACCCCCAACTGATAAGACGCCCTCTTCTCAGCTTCAGTGGCCTCCTTAGCCAGCTGGGCGTCCCTCTGAGCTTCCTCGGCAGCCTTTTTAGCCTTCAGCAGCTCGGTACGAAGCTCCTTGATGGCTTCCCTTTTTGCTGCCAGATTTTTCTGGGCTTCACTTAGCTGCCTGCGCTGAGACTCGGCCTGGGACTCAGCGTTCTTCAGACCAGCATCAAGGCTATCCCTTTCTTGGGCTACTCCTTTTAGCTGCTCCGAAAGCTTAGAGATCTCTCCCTTCAGGCTGTCCAAGGCTCTCTCTGCCTCGGACCTAGCTTGGGCCTCGGCCTGGGCTTCCACATGGGTCTTGCGGTTCCATTCTTCAGCCACAAAGACCTGCTGGGTGATCTGAACAAGGTGACAGTGTTAGTATACAAACATAGAAAATCCACATTATAGCCAAAGGGGTGAAAGGGGTATACTTACCATGGCCAAATTCCTCTTCAAAGACATGAAGAGTTCATATTGGCTGAAACGCCTGTATGAATCCATGTCTCGGGGTAGAAGTAGAGTTTGCTGCAGCGCCTCGGCTATCAGTGCAGCACGACCCCCGTCGTAGTTCCTGACCGAGGTCTCCCAGGGAAAGGGGACGCCGTCGAGCTCTAGCCGAGGGGACCATATGCGTTGTCCTCGGCGCACCTCGGCCAGTGGAGGCTCCTCTCTGCTCTCCACTGAGGATGCCCTCTTTTAGTGGGGCTCTTTGACCACCTTCTGCTGCTTGTTTTTGGGTGGCAGCCCCTTCTCCTTGTCCTCGGGCTCCATCGGCCTCTTTTTCTTTAGATCCGGTATAGGTTTAAGAACCGGATCAGGAACTTGTGGGGCGGGAGGAGGTGGAGGCAAATTAACCGCAGGGCGAGAAGTCCCTGTCCCTTTGACTTCAATTTTATTACTCCTTCTCTTTAGGAGTAGCCTCAGGTCGGACATCTCTTCCTCTGAAGAGTCCTCAGGGACTGTAGTCAGCAAGAGAGGAGGTCGGACACAGGACTGTCTGTCAAGTTCCTCTTCGGAGTCCGAAGGAATTACGTGGATACCTCCTTCGCTTTCCCCTTCAAATTTGAACTTGTCAATTTGTGCGTCCAAGGAGGTGGACGAGGAGCCAACCCTTTCTCTCACGGTCGGCTGTGCAAGGGGAACTTGCTGAACTGGTCGGATGAGCAGTGGAACACCTTGGGGATTGGGGTGTGGAACCGGTGCGAGGTCGTAGGGCGCTAAAAAATTCTTCCGAGCAACGTCTATGCGCTGCAACCTATAGTCACCCTGAGTAATTGCATTCCCCGCTGGCTGGACGTCGGCTTTCTTGGGGTGTAACCAAGTATGAGCGGAACGGATCTCAATTGTCCGTCTTCGCTGACGTATATCTCCGAGCGCAGTAGGTAGTTGAGGGCAGGCACGTTGATAAGGCTCAGCCGAGGAGCAATATGTACCTTATCTGTAAAACAAACACACCAGTTAGATCAGAAATCAAACACAAGGATAGACAAAGGAATAATAAAGGAAAGAGAAAGCCCTAAGACTATGGTTAAAGACCCTGAGTCCGAGAAGGCACACCTGGCTCTCCTGGCTCGGTCGGACAGTGTAAACCGTCATGCCATGCGCCCGAGACGATCAAGTAGTCGTCTTTCATTCCCTTATTTGATTTAGGAAGGCAGGAGAATAGCCTCACGACATCGGAGCGGGATTTAAGGTAATATCCCCCCCCCCTTTTTGGCCACGACACTCATATAGGTATGCTAAGTCGTGCCAAGATAGCCCTAGGCCTAATTGTTCATTTATGGCGTCAAAGGCCCCTAAAATCTTAAAGGTGTTGGGCGCACACTGGTCGGGAGAGAGCCTATGATTACGAAGGTAGTTTAGGGTCACGGGACCCATAGGAAGGGTTATTCCCCATTCGATGAAGGCGATCATAGGAATTATGACCTCTCCTTCTTGTCGGTCCAACAGTAGTCCCTCTGGGGGGCAATACCTCAGATTTACCCCCTGTGGGATATGGTGGGTTCTCTTGAACTCCTCGATCAACATCGGACTATCGACGATATATTGGAATTTACCCATTTCTAAAAGACTGAACGAAACAATGAGGAAGATGGTGTTAATGGAAGGAAATGGTAGCCGAGGAGGAAATAAAGGTTCAGGAGGCACCGAGACTTACACTAGCACGAGTAAAGCGAATTCCCTAACTCGAAATGTAATTTGGGGTGGGATCTTGAAGGCAGAAGACGCAGAAATCCGAGTGGGCGTGAAGCGCTTTTGAAGAAAGGAACTCTCCGGAGGCTCTGAGAATGCTCTGAGTGTTATGAATGTGTGTAAAGTAAGAAAAGTAACTGCCTACAGAGGTTTATATATGGGACAAATGGAGCGATATCATTCATCTCGCTCGAATTACGAGGGCAAACCCTACCCGTTTGATCAATAATCCACCGTTGGATGCAAGGGACACAGCCGCCTGAAGTAGTTGATGCGCTACTTTGGGAAGGAGAGATTTACAGCGGTAATAATAAGGCGCGTGTCTCCACAATCTCACGCGTGTAAACAGGGGCATTTATGACTTTTTACTTCGGTTGATTTCTTTTGTTTTATTTTATTTTCATTTTTATCCACTCATTCCCGCGTATCAAATCAAAATCTTATTCTTTCCTCCTGTTTGCGTGGGAAAAAATAAAATTTTGAGGGGCTATTGTGGAGGAAAAGGGGGTCAGGCCCAAGTTAATGGGCCGAATACCCACGAGAGGACTGTTTCACATCCGAAGAGAAGGATGCGGAGAATACAAGGCCCAGAGTGGAGTGAAAACCTCTTGGTGGAGGACCATCGCTGTCCGAGGAGGATATCTCCAGTCCGAGGAGGACATCTCCTGTCCGAGGAAGATGTTTTGTTCTGATATGATATCGGAGACTAATTGAGTAGGGGAAAAGCCTGATTGACTGTCCGAGGACTCCACCTGATCAAGATAAGCTCAAAGCATATTCAGGAACGATAAGGATGGGGAAATATCTGAGGGAAAGGCTGCTGCCACTGTATTCAATGCATTGCAACAGCTTTTCTGGCCTCATTTATGTGGAGAAGACCTCTGAACAGTGCATCTTAACCTACCGCCACTCACACAGAGATGAAAAGAAGCTGTCTGACGTGACAGGTACTTGAGCACGTTCATGGATGGGGAGCACGTGGACGATGGAGATGAGGGTGAGAGTGACTATATAATAGAGTTGAGCACCTGTCAATAAGCCCCAGAACGAGAGTGAAGAAAAACAGAAGAGTGTTTCAAACAAACTATCAATGCATTCAATTTGATTAATGCACAGTTGTAATGGTTAAAATCCATTGTTATTAATCCCTTGCTAGTTCTAGTTCTTTGACCCACACTCTACAAATTAATTGTCTTTGAGTTTACGTAAAGAAATAGAACCCTACAAGAAGGATTTATTTATTTATTTATTTGGACATTTTCATTGTTTTCAATTTTTCTTAAAGAGTTTATTTGTTTTTATTTTAATAATATTTCACACTCTTAGTATCTTGCTAAATTATCTTGGAAGAAAATTAATTCAATTTATTACATGATAATTTAAATAATAATCCACACTCGCCCGTGTGCACACACGTGCATATATATATATATATGCAGTTGCATTATCTATTTAATATAGATGTCATATTTTAAAATGACTTAATAGGTCATTTGATCAAAATATATGTTGGAGTGGTGGAGTTTGGATTTGACTGAAAGAGACATAGTTTATATACATATAAATATGTGCACATGAACATAGATCTATATTTATGACTAATATGAAATATAAAAGAGTTTAGATTTGACTTAAGGAGACATAGTTTAGACAAATATAAATACATGCACATGAACATACATCTATATTTATGACCACTATGAAATATAAAAAATCATTCATGTGTGTATTAAGTCATATTTTAATGTAAGAAAAATAATAATAGCATATTTATTATATTTGTCTTTAAAAATTAAATCATGAATACGCATTTTTTTTAATAAATTTTTTCACGTTCAAAATTTCACTTATGAATGAAAACTTATTTTTAGTAGTTAGATAAACGCTACATACACCTCTTTTTTTCTTTTTTCTTTTTTATTATTTTTTATATGGATAACATACACCTTAAGTAAATATATATTTCATAAAAAAAGCGAACCGATTTCATGTTGTCACTCCCGACCAATAGTTGGGATTAAGAACCTACTTCAAACCAAGACCCTAAATTTTTTGTCCTTTTTTGTGATTTTTTTAATTTTAGTCTCATAAATTAATTTAGAGTAAAACTTTATCTTTTATTTTTTTTTTTGAAACATTTTTCTATAATCCTTTTAACAAACAAACCCAACAACCATAATTTTTTCAAACTTTATTCCATAAATGATGAAATCAATTAGATAAACCATAAATCACAGATTATTGTTTCTAAAAAAAGGAAAAAAAAGAAAAGAAAGATTACTATTTATTTATTTTTGGGCTAATAAGTTTTGAAGGTCAACCGGATGAACCAATACAAGGTTAAGAAACGTGAGAAGCCAACATGGTGTTTTGACGCTGACTATTCCGTGTACTTTACTGACATTAATCAATCCATCAGTCTTGCCGTTAAAGCTTTGAAACTCCGATACCCTTCTTCTCCGATTCACTTTATAGATATCCAAATTCCAAAACCAGAAAAACCCCACCCCACGAAATGCTCCTCTCATTTTGAATTTTTCTCTTTTTGTTACCACCCATTAGATCTCGTTGTTAAAACTACTCTGCTTCTTCTTCTTCTCTCTATCTCTACGGTTATAAAGGAAAAATGGCGGTTCCAGTGGTCCGGTTCCCAATCTTCCCAATAATAAGAGTGATCGGTGTGATAGTAGCCCTTCTTGTGCTGACGTGGAACCTCCATTACAGAGGAGGCTTGGCTCTTATCTCCGATAACAAGGACCTCATTTTCAACGTACCCTCTTTCTTTTTTTATATTAAATTTTGGGTTTTGATGGGTTTTTATTTTTATTTTATTATGGGGGTTGGTTTGGTAAAAGTTAATTGTTTGTGATGTGATTTTGTAGGTCCATCCTGTTCTAATGGTGATTGGGCTCATACTTTTAAATGGCGAAGGTGAATTCTAATTGCCCTTTTGTGCTTGTTTGTTTAACTTACCAGTTAGCTATAAATTGTTTGTTTTGAATGTATTCTTTGGTTGATTTTAACTTGCTAATAAATTTTTTTGAGATATTTTCCATGTTGTATTTATATTCTATAGCTGTTTCAAACAGAGTTGATGTATTATTATGTATGGTACATTTTTTCCTGAGAAAGAGTACCGTGTTTCTATCGTGTAATTTCAATTGCATTGAATTGATTACTGGCCTTCGTACTATAGTGGTGTTTTTGTTAGCGTATAGTTGTGATGTGTGATCGCGCCATAATATGGTTCACCCTCGCATATACAATGACACCCACTTGGTGGATGGTGTTGCTTCATAAGCATATCGGTATGAATTATTCAATCAGTGTTTTATTAAACGATTGTATCTTGTAGATAAGATATATCTTTTCATGTCTACCATCAAGAGGTATAAGGGAGTCTATAAATGTCAAGAGCCTTGTAGCTCTACTGGCACCTCCTAGTGTTTTCAATGGACTTTCGGGGTTCAAATCCCCCTTCCGCCATTTTAACTATCGCAGAGAGTATAAATAGATGGGCTCTCATTTGTTTCATAAACCCATTATTCTTTCTGCAAACATACTGGTTGGCAATTATTATCACCACCCTCCCTAACTGGGATTGCCATCCACATTAGGGACCTACAGGTTGAACATGCTTTGGTAAAGTTAAGAAATGTGCTCTAGTTTAGAGGATGCTTCTCTCAATTAGGATGAAGTGGAGTGGGCGTTTTCATGGCTTCAAGATTCACTAGTGCATTTATAACTTACTAATACAACATTGTGATATATTTTTCCCAATATGTTAATATTCTCTGGTTGGTTCTAACAGAAGCTGATATTTTCTGTTTAGTATGTGTTGCTGGATGGAAGTTGTTTTTATCATCTTAGGGTGAAAATGTATGACTTTTCTTTGTCTCTGAATAAAGAGAGACTGTAAATTGAGATGTATTTCCTTCCTTTCTATGTACATGGATGTAGAGAATGCCGTTCTTCTTGTGTTCTGTTGACATGTTGGTTTTCAAGTTCATGGCCTTATTTAGTTGTGTAACTTATAGATAGGTAACTATCTTTATCTGTAAATATCTAGACTATGAGAAGAAGATGATATTGTTATTGTTGGATGCTGAGTTATAGTTGTAATGATTGGTGGTATGAATCTGCTTCACTTTGATGTGTTTGCAGAATATGAGACGGTAGATTACTATGAGCAATTCTATTTTCCATTTTTCCTAAATGCAGCCTTTGGAAATGACAAAAGAAATTTTATTTTTACAAATTTTGGGGCTTAAAGAAATATTTACACAAACATATTAGCCAGCAAGACATGCAGTCCACACAAACACAACATATAGTGCTTGTTCATTGAAATATCTCCTCGATTTGGCTTCCTTAAATCAAATTTGAAACCAACTGTTAATCCCTGCCTAATAGTTAATTTGAGTAATTTTTTTAAGGCCAAAATGCAAAATTGACCCTCTAAGCTTCACATTTTATTATTTCAGTCCTCTAAGTTTTAAGTATAGTCAATTCAGTCTTCCATTAGTCTTTTGTTAAGTGTTGCTGTCTACTTACCAAAACGATGCCGTTTTGGATTTTTTTTTTTAAATTTTATTTTATTTTATAAATTTCTTAATTTCAAAAAATTGAAAAACGTTATTTAAAAAAAAAAAAAAAAAAAAAAAACTAAAGGCGCAGTGGAACGACATCGTTCCCCTGGCCCACTGAATATCAAAAATCATCCCCACCCCACCGATACTCTCCTGGCTTTACCACTGGGCAGATTATGCTCCTTTAATGACCCATTTGTGTTCATTTGTGTACATATGGTTGTATGTTTGAAGTAAGTTGAATCATATTGATTGGAGTTTTGGTTGACCAGGATTGGGGTTGCTAATCAGGTGGGAAATATTCCACTTGATTGGGCTTTAGGAGCTTTCATCCTACAGAATACAGAGCACAGCTAGCTTGGATTTAGAGCACGTTGACTGGATCTCTAACATTGTGATGAATCACCTACATTGCTCTCTATAATTGCAATCTTTGTTATTTTGATGTTTACAGCGTGGTCTGTGACACCTACACTGCTCTTTCTCCCTCAGTCCCTCAAATTTCTCAGGTCACAGACTGCTAGGGTATCAGAGGGGGTGGGGATGATTTTTGATATTCAGTGCGCTAGGGGAACAATGTCGTTCCCTTGAGCCCTTTAGTTTAGTGGTTTTTTTTTGGTTAAAATTTAACTTTTTAAATAACGTTTTTCAGTTTTTTGAAATTAAGAAATTAAAAAAAAAAAAAAATCCAAAACAGCGTCGTTTTGGTAAGTAGATGGCAATATTTAATAGAAGACTGAATTGACTATACTTAAAACTTAGAGGATTGAAATGACAAAACTCAAATTTAGAGGACTAAAATGACAAAATGTGAAACTTAGAGGGTCAGTTTTGCATTTTGGCCTCTTTTTTATTTATTAAGTTACCATATAAGTTATAATGTCCCAGATTTTGATTCTCATGCTTTCCTAGTTGATTTTTTGAGTTAATAAGAATTTGTTAAATTAAATGATTGAATGATTGTTTATGTTTGATAGTGTAGATAGATATTCTCTCTTTCTCTCTCTCTCTCTGAGAGCAGCTTGTAATTCTTCTTGCATCTTGTGCTTTGGTGCATTTCCATATGTTTTATTTTTCTGTTGAAGAACAGGACAAGTTCTATTTAGTCTCTGTGTTGCTTGCTGGCCTTAGACAAGTACTGAAGTGGCAATTAACTAGAATATTGTCTTTGGTCAAAAGTAGGCATTATTAAATGTGTGAAGACATTAACTAAATATGGTTTCTGAAAGGAAACATTTCTGTAATGTTGGTTTTCTAAGAATTCTCTTGTTTTAAATGTTTTGTATGGATTTTTGCAGCCATGCTTGCATACAAGACAGTTTCAGGAACAAAAAGCTTCAAAAAATTAGTTCATCTCGCATTACAATTCATTGCTCTCTGTTTAAGCATTATTGGTGTATGGGCTGCTCTAAAGTTCCACAATGATAAGGGGATTGACAATTTTTACAGCCTGCATTCATGGCTGGGCTTAGCTTGCCTTTTTCTCTTTGGCATTCAGGTCTTTTTCCATGATATTGAGTTCTGACCTCTTTTTCATTACCAGTATACTATTTTTCTTGTGAACTTAGCTTCTGCAATCACAATAATCTTATTTCCTTTGATTATTTCTTTTGCTTAGTGGGCTGCTGGATTTGCAACTTTTTGGTATCCTGGTGGCTCAAGAAATAGCAGAGCAGCACTGCTACCGTGGCATGTGTTCTTTGGAGTTTATATATATGCCCTTGCCGTTGTTACCACTACTACTGGTATTTTGGAGAAGGTTACATTTCTTCAAACCAATAAAGTGATATCACGATATTCAACAGAGGCTTTGCTTGTCAACTCTTTGGGTATTTTGATAGTTGTACTGGGCGGTTTTGTTACTCTTGCAGTTGTTACTCCTGCCAATGGAAAAGGTGATGCTCCCAGGAGATCAACAGAGTAGGCACAATTTGTATGTTTATATGATTCGTAAAAGTGACAAAGAGGTATTTTTATTCACTTTTACTTACAGGGTCAGTTCTTGTCACCAAATGGATGTATTGGTCTATTTTAAGAAAACATCAGTTATTATCTGTGTATTCATACAAGTTTTAAAAAGTGCTATTACTTTGGCGTTGGTTAGCCTTAATCATTTTTTAAGTGATTATCCTAAAGTGTTAAAACATGTGTTCTGGTGGTTTAAGAGTTACCACAAAATCGTACAATCACGTGTGTGTGCGTGTGTGTAGTATAAGACCATTACTAAAAACAATGTATTTAAAGTCACTTAAAACACAAGTTGCTTGAAGATAAAGTGCTATTTGGTGACCAAACTAGCTACATGGCGCTACTGCTCTTTAAGAGATAAAGCACAAATAAAGAAGCCACAAGAGACTTTCTTTTGCCTAATTAACAACACTTTGTGCTATTTCTTTCAATATTATAATTTTTTTTTTCTTAATTACATGCATTTTTTCTTATTACTATAACTAAAAAATAATGATTTTTTTTTTCCTGAAAATTATCCAATAGTTATTTCTATGCATCGCACGGGTTAGCTAATTCGATTAAAATTCAATTTAGTCATATATCTTCATTCATTTAATTCAATTCTTCAAGTTCAACTTTATTCAATTCAATCCTCTGGTAGTCTCCGTCAAAAATTGCGAATAGTAATTAGTATATTGCTTAATCTTACCCTGTAAAGCACTCAAATTAAATTTGAATTGTGACTGGTTGAGTCAACTTGACTAAGGTATTTTTCTTCGTCAAGGTAAACTCAACTCAAGTAAATTGAATTAATAGGCCCTATAACTCAACTTGTGCGTGTCGATAGAGTCATCTTGTCCTTCTAGAGGGGGAGAATACAACCATGAGGGATGCGTCCAATGGGCAACGAGTTAGGTTCATTCCAAACATGAGGGTTGAAGGTTGATAAAGAGATGACACAGTGAAGCAAATCATATCAAATGACATAATATGAAAAGTTAACACCTACAATTATATATATATATATATATATATATCTCATTCGAGACTCACATAAACAAGACTAATAGTTTCCTCCCTTTCCTAGAGGACTTAGAAAGGAAGATAGAAACTTTACTTTCCATTACTTTGAATCACCCCCAAGTCCTCCTCCCTCTCCTTCTGGAGGACTTGGAATGGAAGATTTCTTGGGATATCCCCCTCCCGAATCTCCCCCAACCATTGTTGGCTCCACAAAGATTAAGAAAGTCACAATCATTCTTTGCGTCTCTCTATTACACTTAGCCTCTTATTACTCTTTTTACTTGTAGTTGTGTTCCTCTATTGCCGACGCTGTAAGGTAACTAGGAACACTCAACATGAGTCTAAACCACCTAGGAATGGAAATTTATTCTTAATATGGAATTATGGTGAAAATATTGCATATGAAGACATCATTAATGCAACTGAGGATTTTGACATCATATATTGCTTTGGAACCAGGGGTTATGGCAGCGTTTACAAAGCAAATTTACCCAGTGAAAAAGTGGTTGCCCTAAAATAACTTCACCGTTTAGAAGCTGAGGATCCAGCTTTTGACAAGAGTTTCAAGAATGAAGCCAAAGTCTTGTCTCAAATTCGTCACCGTAACATTGTGAAGCTTTATGGGTTTTGTCTACACAAACGATGCATGTTTCTAGTTTATCAATACATGGAAAGAGGAAGCTTATTTATTGTCCTAAGCAATGATGTTGAAGCTAAGGAATTAAATTGGAAGAGGCGGAAGAACATCATTAAAGAAGTAGCACATGCTTTATCTTACTTGGATCATGATTGCATCCCAACGATTGTCCATCGTGATATGACTACCAACAACATTTTATTGAACTTGGAATTGCAGGCTCTTGTTGCAGATTTTGGCATAGCTAGAATCCTAAGTCCTGATTCCTCCAATTTAACCAAGCTCGCTAGCACCTATGGATATATAGCACCAGGTGAATATTTTGTTTCTATATGCACAAACTCACACTATTAAAAAACAATAGATTAATTAATGATCATATGCTCAAATATTTATTAGAAATATCAAATTGGTGACATGTTCCTTAGTGGATGCCTAATTGTCATAATATAGTACGATATTCCTAAGAGGTTACTTACAACTTTCAAGTAGTTTAGTTGTGCTCACACTTTTTTGTGTTATGTTTTAGAATTGGCCTACACCATGGTTGTGAATGAAAAATGTGATGTCTATAGCTTTGGTGTGGTGGTGCTAGAAACAACTATGGGAAGGCATCCGAGAGAGCTTATTTCCTCATTAGTATCATCATCTACTCAAGATATGATGCTGAAAGATATCTTAGACCCACGCCTCTCACCTCATATAAACCAAAATATTGCTCAGAGCGTGGTTTTAGTTGTAACGCTAGCTTTGGCATGCCTACGTTCCAATCCTAAATCTCGCCCCACAATGAAACATGTTTCACAAGAATTTCTTGCTCGAAGGTCACCATTGTCGAAGCCCTTTTATGCAATTTCAACGCAGCAGTTGATGAATCAAGAAATATATGTGGTAGACAAGAATTAGGAATGGTTTAGAGATGTGATGCCAAGAAGGTGGGTAATCTTTTTTTTTTTTTTTTGGATCTTGCTGTGGCTATTTAATTATATTATTGCAAAATGGATTATGCCATCTATAGCAACTAAGTAATTGGATTTTAGTGGACAACGAAGGAATTTGTATCATGACTTCCTATATATACATATACAAATTATACAGACTGAACATAAAAGCATAATAAAGGCTATAAATAAATATAATGGTTTAACTCTTAATGAAAAGGCAATGGATTTTTGAGTTTAAATTAGTTAAACTGGTAAGTCTCTTATAGTTGAATAAAATATTTGAAATAGGGCAATTGATTTGTGATTTCTCTAAAAATATTGGTGTTGCATCTTGTGTCCAACCGAACCTTTAGGCGTAGCAGAACATGATTCCGCTTGCTATTACCGTTAATATCTGTACTTTAGAAATCACAATTGATTTCAAGGTTGTTAATGATGTTGTGTAGCTAATAAAGGCTTTTATAATGGCTTCCTGTACTACTCTAATTTCTGATTGCTTGCAGGTCTTTGATGCCCCCATCTTTAGCAGGTGCGGTAAATAAAGCTATCCATGCCTCCATGGAAGGAAAATAACACTAGCACGGACCAATCAGCTAAGGGGCGGATCAATGAATAATGGTTTTGTAACTTTGTTTTATTTTTATACCCAATACCACTGTTCCCCTTCCCCCTACGACCTCACCAGGATGTCCTAATAAGTTGTATTTTTCCAGGAATGCTAATGCAAATGTGTGACTTTTTTTGTTTTGTTTTTGAAAGAGTGAGTAGATTACTCATCCAACAGCAACTCTTCCCTTCATAAGTTACTAGAAACAGATATGATACCAGATATTTTCATAAAAGGATTCAGCTAATTACAGCTCAGGAAGTAAGATTCACTACAATTTATAAAATTTTACAGGGGCCTCAAAATTGTGAACGTAGTGGCTAGGCCAAGAGTGGCTACAAAAGGTTCAGAAAAATGCACATTGTGAGCAAGTGAGAGTAGACTTAGTCACTTGAATTGAAGGAAAAACAGCTTTACCATTTTTTCCAATCTCAATTCTATAGAGCCTATCATTTAATGAAAGCAGCTTCAAAATCCAAAAATATGCATTGTTTTTAAATAATATAGATATACATCGTTATTTTGAAGAATTAAGCTAAACCTGACTAATAAATTCATAGAGGTATCTCTAACATGACTACCTAACAATTTCCTCTCTGTCGCAATTTTTAAAATAGGATTATCTCCTATCCTTGCCTACAATTCAAATACTAACTCCAAAACCACAGCAAATTAACAAATATATCAAGAAAACTCTGGAACAAGTCATTTTTCTAAATCAAATTGCATAACAATTGGTTGAAGATAGAAAAGGAAGTGCCTGATAAGGCTCAGATCTGTGGTATGGATCTCTTGGATTTGGATCTAGTGCTATTATCACACCACGATGTAAGAGTTTTTTTTTAAAAAAAAATAAACGGCAGACCGCAATGTAAGAGTTTTTTTTTTTTTTTTGAGAATCAGCAATGTAAGAGTTAATTGTATCGTTTGTTTTATTTATTTTTTCACGTGGGTGTGCTATTGCACCGGATCTCTTGTGCTTAATCTCCACCAATATTAGCAAGTCTTACATCTGAGTACATCCAAATGTCGTGGGTTTGAGTGGTGTGGGGACAGTGACCACACTTGTGATCCTCCTTTTTCAATTAAAAAAAAAAAAAAACCTTGCGAGTGAGAGACCGTCAGTTTTTCTCTCTATCTTTGTTAGTTTTCAATTTTTAGCTGAAATAATGTTTTTGGGTAAAAACTTTACACTAATTAAATTAGTGAAGTACTTGTGCAATTCCCAATATTAGTGTATAGATTTGAGATTATCATTATATGTGTGTGTATGTATACTCTGGATTATAATGATCTGATACTTCCTCTTCTCTCGTTCATGATGAATTTGACTAATTAAATTCATAGTGGGATTTGGCATAATATTCTCTCTCTCTAAATGTTTAAGGAGGTCGCAATAAATCAATAAATATATATATATATATATATAAAAGCAAAGACTTCATGCAGGAGAGCATAAGATTTTACCATGTGGCACACTCTTTGAAAAGAAAATTGAAATACTCTTAAGCCACAGGATAAGAACAAAAAAATAGAGACCTTTTTGTTTCTTTGGTTTAACACTTGCAAATAAAGTATAAAGATTCTTTGTAAGACTCTTTGTTCCTTTGGTTCAATGTTTCAAGACAAACCTATTACACTTCTACTCCTTTACATATATACTTGCCCACAACCCTTCATAAAATCTCATCTCAAATACATCCTGACCAAGAATGATATCATTTATCTTCAACTTTTCAATAACACCCCTAACTCCCATATGATCTTAACCCATATGAATTGGCTATGACCAATGAAGAGGGCTTGCGCTTTTTATTGAGTGGCGACTGCTTATGGTTTTGATGTTGAGGTCAGACGTTGTGGGTTTTGTAAAAGTTGTGATTAGCTTTGGGTCTTTGGGTGTTTGGTGTGGAGAAACCATAAATTTTTTTCTTTTTTAGAACTAAAGAAAAATAGAAAGGAACTTTCTAATCGATTATTGATGAGATTAGTTTATTATTATTATTATTATTATGTTTTATAATTCATAATTTATAGATTTCTTTGTTGTTTTTTACTACTATTTAGTGCAATATCCACAAGACGATAAAAGTAAAATTCAATGATGATTTTAGAGTGTTTTTTGTGGATTGTTTGTTTGTTTGTTTTTTGTGTGTGGAAGGCTAGCTAATGGCAATTAAATCTTGATATATGGAAAAAAATTTAATTAATTTTTCTTTATTTTATTACATTCTCTTTATGACGGTACTTACAAATGATTTCTCTTCATTGAGATAATGAAATGGGTGTATCAAATTTGGGGCTTAGTATTTTGTTGTGAAAATGGAGTAGTTGAGGAAGTGTTTGGAAGGTTGCTTGAATTTATATATATAAAATATGAAATAAGAAAATTGAGTTTCAAAGTATTCTACAATATTATGAGAAAACATAAATATTATACAACAAAATGAATATTATAAATAGGTATTACAAATCATAAAAAAAAATTATTTCAGTTTTATTTTTTCTTTGAGAAGATAATGCATGTGTTATTAAGAGAGCCTAATTGATTAAATTTAATGTCCAACCTTTTTTTTAGAGAGTTTCGACCTAGCTATAGTGTCCGCTTCTGCTGACAGCTTTTTATCATTAGACCAAAACACCAATTGGTTTTTGATGTAGGCGGGGATTGAACTTCAGGTCTTTTATTCAATTATCAGAGACTATACCAGTTAAGCTAACTAGAACCCACAATTTAATGTCCAACCTTAAATTTACGTGTCACTAAATTATACTTAATTGATATTCATCTTAATTTATAAAAAATTGAGATAATTATCATCCCATGCAAATCTTGGTAGAACTATTTGAATATTTACAATTGAAATAACTAAATTGATGACTAAATCATATCAAACTCCTTAAACAGCCCTACAAATATAGGTACGCTCCTTTGAACATCAAAGCACCAAACTTTTGAAGAGCTTCGATCCATTCACAAAAGCCTAAATTTTTTTTTTCATGCGTTTGTCTCTGACTTATATCCTTGAAGAGAAGAATATAAGAATAATAATAATAATAAACAACTTTCAAGTCAAAACCAGTTTTGAAGAGAAGAATAAGAGAATCTTCCTTTGCTAAAGATTTTATATGAAAAAAAAATTGTTCTACTCTTAAGAATTCAATGATAAAGAATTGCCCATACTATTTAGTCAATTTTTTTTCCTCAAATTTATTGTGTACAATATTCTTAATGGTTAAAAATTTGTGAGATAGCCACTTCTTCGTCATTCCTATTTTTATACTCACTATGCCAAATTTAATGATTTTTATTTTTGTACTTAGATAACTTTAAGGATAAATTATTAATTTGGTCCTTTAACTATTAATTGTGTCAAGATCACCCATCAACTATTAGTTATATGAATTTAGTGTCCCTAATTTTTGAAACCAAGTCAATTTTGTCCCTAAATTTTCACCTTTTATTTATATTTAACGAAATTAATTATTGTGAAATATAAGACATGTTATATGGTTATTACGAAAAGTATAAAATTTCAAAATCAAATAAATTTAAATAGTTAATTTTGTTAAAATTTAAACATAAAGGAGAACCAAAAATGAAATTTACGATGAGGTTCTAAATTAACACGCTTTTTTTTTTTTTTTTTTTGAAAGGGAAATGAGATATCATTAACCCAATAGAAGAAGTACAACAGAGCAAAGACAACACACCTATTAGCCAGAGCCTGACTGAAGCAGGGAATTTAAAAACAAAGGGAAATCATCTTTCCATACATGACTAACATTGTTCCATTTTGCAAGCTGGGCGAACCCATGAGCAGCTCCATTAAAAGCTCTTTTCACACGTCGAAATATGCAGCTAGCAAAAGAAGATTTTGCACTCTGAATCTCTTGAATTAAATGACCAGCTTCACCTCCATAATGGTCCTGTGAAATAGCTTGAATCACTAGTGCCGCATCTGATTCAAAAATAACATTAGAAATGGCCAACTCTTAAGCCAAAAGTACTCCTTGCTCCAAAGCAAAGAACTCGGCCCACTTAGCTGGATAACACAAATGCAAAGCCTTGCACAGCGCTGCAACCACCTTGCCTCCATCATTACGGACAATCGCACCAACCCCAGAAAAGCCACTGCCATCTAAGGGCGACGCGCCATCCACATTCACCTTAAAATACCCAGGCAGAGTGGCCATCCAACCATCATTTGCATCTTGCTTCACAGAACAGAGCACATCGTTGGCTTCGTGGAAATCCTCTAGCACACTTCTTGCCAAATCCCATACTTGCAGAGGAGAGAAGCCCTTTTCATTATGCACACACAAATTCCGATTGTGCCAAATTGCCCAAGCAATAGCAAAAAAATAATCTAAGTGCACAACATTGGGGCTTGAGCAGAATTTAAGCACAACATCAATAAAATCCGTAGCATTCACCAGTAAATTCAGGGGGCAGTCTTGCCAAAGAGACCATACAGAAAGTGCAAAATCACACAAAATTAACGCATGAGTGAGGTTTTCAGTTTCTTCCCCACAGACAGGACAGTCACAACCCAAATGCAATCCTCTTTCCGCCATGTTCACATACACAGGGAGGCCATTTACACAAGCTCTCTAAGAGAAAATCTTGACCTTTGGAGGGAGCTTTAGTTTCCACAATTTCTTCCAAATGATACTATTTGAGTCTCTTGAAGAGCTTTCCCCCAAATCCTTATCAGCCTGAAGCTTAGCAGCAATGAAGTACGCACTTTTGACGGTGAACACCCCTCTTTTGTTCCCAATCCAAATAAGAGAATCCACCGGCAAACTCTGACTTAGGGGTATTTATAGTATAGTGTTTGCTTCAAAAGGCAAGAAGGGCATCCTTACCCCATCGGGCTTCCACCACTTAGTCTCTTGGTCAATGAGAGAGGAAACCATGGGAAAATCCCCAAATTCTCTAGGAGGAGAGATACTTTGAATGTGGAAGGAGTAGGGAGCCAAATGTGAATTAAACGCCCATTTCCAACTCTCCAACGGGTTCTGCTCTTAATGACTTCAAGACTTTGAAAAATACTTCGCCAAGTGTACAAGGGACAACTGCCAAGGCTTGCATTTAGAATGTACTCATATGGGAAATACTTTGCCTTTAAAATATGGGCTGCTAAGGAGCATGGGTTTGTAAGAATCCGCCAAGCCTGTTTTGCAAGCAAGGCCAAATTAAACGCATGCAAGTTACGGAAACCCATTCCCCCAAGGGATTTAGGCTGGCACATTTTCTTCTAACCAACCCAAGCAATCTTAGATTCCTGCTGCTTCTGACCCTACCAAAAGCTTCTCACATCTCTTTCAAGATCTTCACATAGGCCCTTTGGAAGAAGGAAGCAACTCATAGTGTAGGAGGGGATGGCTTGAGCCACTGCTTTAATTAGAATTTCCTTACCTCCCATTGAGAGAAACTTACCTTTCCAGCCAGCCAGCTTCTTACCAACCTTCTCTTTTATCTCCGCAAAGATTTGCTTTTTTTATCAACCAATAATGGAGGGGAGACCAAGATACTTTGTATGCCGAGAGTCATTCATAGGCCCCAAAATGCCAAAGATTTCTTCCTTACGTTCTTGAGAAGTATTTGGGTTGAAAAATATTGAGGATTTCTCGGTGTTGTTCTTTTGCCCTGAAGCAAATTGATAGATTCTTAGAATTTCCTTCAACTTATTGCATTTAGCACCATTGGCATTACAAAAAAGGAGGTTGTCATTGGTAAAGAAAAGGTGGCTGATTTTTGGAGCCCTCCTACTGATGGATATACCATTCAACTGCTGGCATCTTGTCGCTTCATTAATCAGGGCAGAGAAGCCTTCAGCACAAAGCAGGAATAAATAAGGAGACAGAGGGTCTCCTTGTCTGAGACCTCTGGTAGGCACAATGCATCCATGAACCGAACCATTTATAATGATTGAGTAGGTTACCGAGGTTATGCACTTCATCACCAAACCAATCCAAGACTCATTAAAGCCCATCTCCTCATTACCTTGTCGATAAAGGACCATTCCACCCTATCAAATGCTTTGCTCATATCCAACTTTGCAGCCATAAAGCTATCAATCCCACCTCTTTTGTGTTTTATATAGTGAATAATCTCATAGGCCACCAAGACATTGTCAGTGATGATTCTGTTAGCCACAAAAGTACTTTGATTCTCTGAAATGATATATGGAAGAATAGCTTTAAGACGGTTAGCCAAAGTTTTAGAAATAAGCTTATAAACAAGATTACATAGGCTGATAGGCCTAAAATCAATCATTCTCTGAGGATTCTTGTTTTTTGGCACAAGGGCTATATTAGTTTTATTGATTTCAGCTATAGACATATCAAAATTAAGTACATTTAAAACTAAATTGGTTACATTATTGCCTACAATGCTCCAATATTTTTGGAAGAAAAATGCAGACATACCGTCAGGGCCAGGAGACTTAGTGGGATGAAGCTGCTTAAGGGCAGCAAGAACTTCTTCTTTGGTGAAGCTTCTGGTCAGCTCCATGTTCATTTCTTTCGTTACCTTAACCGGGATGAGATCAGTTACTTCTTCAATCTGATTCGGCTGAGAAGTAGTGTAAATTTCCTCAAAATAGGATACAGCAGCCCCAGCAATACTATCTTGATCCCCACACCAGCTATCAAATTTATCCCATATGCCCAATATAGTATTTTACTTCCTTCTTTTCGAAGCCCGAGCATGGAAAAACTTCGTGTTCCTATCTCCCTCCCGGAGCCAATGAGCTTTCGACTGTTGACACCAATAGATTTCTTCACTATCTATAAGATCATTGATGTCTTTCCTCACCTGATTTATTTCCTTACCCAATTGGCCATCCCAATCCAATTGCACAAGATTACTAAGTCTTTTCCTTTTCTCCTGTATTTTCTTTAGGATATGCCCAAAAGTGGCAGAGCTCCAAGACTTTAGTTCCATGGCACAGGCCTCCAAAGCAGCAGCCATACCTTCTGCCGTATTCACATTGCCCGCATTGCTCTAAGCATCCTCAATAATGTTTCTACATTCATCATTTTTAGTCCACATAGCCTCAAAGTGAAAGCGGTGAGTACGAGGCTGTTTAGGGGCTTTAGAATCCGTTACATATAATGCGCAGTGATCAGAAGTTGAATCAACCAGGTAATTAACTCTGACCTCCCCAAACCTGTTAGTCCAATCACTGGTTGCAAAAGCCCTATCCAATCTCAAATACACCCTGCTGTCACCAGACTACATGTTATACCAAGTAAAATCCGGCCCCAAGTATCCCAACTCTTTGAACCCACAAGCATTAATCACATTTCAGAATTTATCCATCTGACTCTGTGATCTTACAGCCCCACCTAATTTTTTGTCCATTGATAAAATCTCATTAAAATCTCCAAAACAAAACCAAGGGAGCTGAGATTGATTCTTTAAGAACTCCAACAAATCCCAAGACTGTTGCCTCATGTGAGTTTGGGGGTGACCATAGAAGCCAGTGAAGCGCCATTTGAAATTTGAGGTCTCCTCTGTAATAACAGCATCAATGTAGTGGCTGCCGAAACTTTTGATCTCTAAGTTGATTTCTCTTGTCCATAGGAGAGCCAACCCCCCACTATTAACATGCTTAATAGTCGTATAAAAAAAAAAAAAAAACACGCTTAATAGTTAATAGTATGATCACCAAATTGAACTTTACTTAATAATTAGAGGACTCAAAATTACTTTTAATTTTAACAATTTAACGAGGATAGGACATTCAGCCAAAAAAAAAAAAGACTAGAATAGGACCCAAAAAAAAGCATTCAATTCACGCGGCTTTGCTGAGTTTTGAAATATCAAAGAAATGCCTGGCATTTTCTTTGCAAATAAAAAGATTCCACACGGCAATTATAAATGACTCGCATTTTTTCCAAGCTCTCATGGGTCCCACCCACATGCATCAGGAGACTGGAGATTGAAGACCGCTCCATGCCAGAAATACAATTGTATAAAGTCTAAAATGAACTAATATTTGTAATCGGAATAAACAATTATTTTGCTTAGTAAAATTGTACTGAACTAAAACAATCATCATCATTAGTTATCCACTAAACAATCATGCCATCCTCTGTTTCCATTTCCCTTGTGATATTGGTTTGGACGACTACTGTCATAACCCATGTGGGTGGCGCGAATACTTCTACGGTTGCAAAATCTCAATCATCGTCACTACACCAAGAGGCAGAGGCTCTGAACCGGACTGAGTGGTGGTGGTGGCGGCAGTATGAAGAAAGCACCTCAAGTCCTTGCAAGTGGGGCGGTATCGTTTGCAATGATGGTGGAAGCGTGACAAAGATCAACTTAGACTCTACGTCTACGATTTGGCATGAGAATGCCCAGTTACGGGATTTTAACTTCTCTTCATTCCCAAATTTGGTCCGATTCAAGCTAGCAGGAATGAGACTATCTGGGAGCATCCCACCAGAGATTGGTAGCGTTTCTAAACTCACTCACCTCAACTTATCTGGGAATTTTCTTTCAGGTGAACTACCTCTCTCACTCGCAAAACTCACTCAATTAGTCGTACTTGATATTTCTTTTAATCAAATGAGAGGTCCAATTCCCATACAATTGGGAAACCTGAGAAGCCTTGTTGAATTATATCTGGGTGAAAATTACTTTAGTGGTACAATCCCTTCAACTCTTGGTCTTTTGACTTGTCTCACTCATCTTGATTTACATTCAAATAAAATCAATGGTACTATCCCTTCTGAAATATATAATCTGAAGAATTTGAAGGCTCTGCGTTTGGATAAAAACAATCTTTTTGGTCCTATTTCTTCAAAAATAAGAAACTTGACAAACTTGACCCTTCTCTCTCTTTTTTCCAACAAAATCAATAGTCCCATTCCCCTAGAAATAGGAGAAATGAGAGAACTGAGGCACTTGGACCTCCATGATAGTGGCCTTACTGGTTCAATTCCTTCAACTCTTGGTCTTTTGACTTGTCTCACTCATCTTGATTTACATTCAAATCAAATCAGCGGTACTATCCCTTCTGGAATATATAATCTGAAGAATTTGATGGTTTTGCATTTGGGCACAAACAATCTTTTTGGTCCTATTTCTTCAAAAATTGGAAACCTTGGGGGGGGGGGGGATGCTAAAATACACTATTGGTCTCTAAAGTTTTAGTGAGATTTTTTGGTCTTTAAAGTGTCAAGTGAACATTATTAGTCCTTGAAGTCTAAATTTATCCCTCCACTAACTTTCGTTAATTCTCTAGCTTATGTCTCTAAAAAAACAATGATGTGGCATTTTTTTTTTGTCCATGTGGCAACTTTATTATATTAAAAAAAAAAAAACACAACTAAAATCATTTTCGAAGGTTAAGAACATGAAACATCAAAGAGCCATTGGAGAGGTAATTGTAAGAGCAATCTCCAATATTTGAAACTTCATGGATCGATAGAGCTACTCATTTTAAACTTTAGGGACAAATAGTGTATTTTAACCTAAATTTTTCATTGTAATTTTAACAATTTAATTAGGACTTTCTGACAAATTAAATCTGCATTATATATATATATATATATTAATAACCAAAGCTAAGAGAAAATCTAATTAAATTTCAAATTAGAATTCAATTAGAGTTAATTTTGCATCATGTGTCTCATCTAATCTAACATTTTAAATTTTTGTGTCAAGTGAGTTAATTTAATGTAAAAATTGGATTTCAATTAGAGTTTAACTTTGCGCCATGTGTCCCATCTAATCTAAATTTTTAAAATTTTTGTGCCAAGTGAGTTAATTTAGTGTAGAAAATGAGGTGTCCAATATAAATAAACTTATGTAAAAAAGAAAATAATAACAACAAAAATCTAAACAATTTAATTTGTATGAAAAACTAATAAAGGCAAAATCTAATTTTGATTCTAATCAAATTTTCTCTAAGTGTTGATTCTAATTAAATTTTCTCTAGCTTTTCATACAAATTAAATTGTTTATATTTTTATTGTTATTATTATTATTATTATTTTTGAACTAATGAGTATTTTTTTTTTAAATACTGTTTCTATTTAGATATTTTGTATTTGAAGATTTTGAACACAACAAACTGTAACTAAGCTAAAAGATTCCTGCACCTATTTTGTGTTGTATTTAGTAGAATTTCAAAGATAGTGATAGTGAATTGATATAATATATGTAGTGTCCAATAGTGATTTTCATATATATATATATATATATATACACATCTAATAGCAATGTAAAGAAAAACTTGGCTCATTAAAATTGCAAGAAAAAATCATTTAGTACTTCCAAATGTCCTGGTTGAACTGATGTCCTATATATTTAATAACTCAAACTAATATCAATAGCACCACTACAATTCATCATTCATGTGCGTAAGCATGAGTTACACACTAGTTATATAATAATCGTAAAAGAAAATTTTTTGATTTTTATATTTTTTCATTATTCAATTGTTACAAGTAGAGAGGTAGATTTGAAATCTGTAATTCTTTACGAAGAAGACCACACAACGCCATTAAAGTTTATGGTTCTGGGTAACATTAATTTTTAAACATAAAATAAATTGTGTCGCATTTTCTTTGCAAATATAAAGAAGCCAGACCGCAAGAAGAATTGCTCTCACTTTGGAAACTAAAAGCTTTTCCCAAGCCATTTTCTACGCAAATACAAAGACTCCACACGGAGAGAAAAAAATGCTCTCTAACAAAAGCAAAAGCTTTTTCCAAGCTTTTTTAATTGTCTCGCATTCTCTTTGGATTGACAAAAAATCCACACAGCGAGAAGAATTGCTCCTTAGTTTTTGCTAAAAGCAAAAGCTTTTTACATGCATGTCTCACATTTTCTTTGCAACTACAAAGAATCCACACGGCGAGAAGAATTGCGTTGCTCTTTACTAAAGTAAAAGTTTTTTCCAAGCTTAATTAGAGGTCATAAATTCAAAGATTCCACACAGCGAGAAGATAGATTCCACTCACTTTCGAAACTAAAGACTTTTTTCCAAGCCCTCGTCTGTACCATGCATCAGGACGGCTTTATCACTATGTCATTATCCTACGCTTGTATTTGTATAAAGTCCATTAAGCAACCGCATCTGTTAGTGGAAAATAGAAAAAGAGATTAGTTTTTTCTATTTTTACCAAAAAAAAAAAAACCATTCACACCATTGCTTGTATATATCCAAAAGTACTACAGGAACCGTATATCACGATTATTGTAGCTTTTTATATATTATTTTAATATTTTTTTCTCTCCCCTCACATTCTCTTTCTTTCCCTGACTCTCTCCCTTCAACCCATGATCTTTGCAACTGACCAATGCAACTCAGCATCACCAACCACGCACAGACTCAGCACCGCCAACCACACACAGACCCACCACTGCAAACAGACCCACCACCGCCAACCACCACCACCACAACACGGGCACACCACAAAATCATCCAAAAATCAAACAAACCCACACACGGACACACCACAAAATCAACCAAAAATCAAACACACCCACATAGTGACTCACCAACAGATTGTGACTGTGAGGGAGAGAGGGAGAGGCGATTTCAACGAAGAGGGGGAGAGGGAGAGGCAAGTGTCATCCATGGAGGCGGCGGTGTCTTCAAGGATGGAGAGAGAGAGAGTTTTCAGATGGTTTTAAAAGGGATTTGAGATAGATAATAATAAATAAATAAATAATTAAGAAAATGATTATTTAAATAAAATAGATGGTAGAAGAGATAAATTGATGTGATGTGAGTATTTTGTAAAAATGAGTATGTAAAATAGAAAAAACATGTTTTTTTTTGTGTGTGCAAAATAGAAAGAAATTTTACATCTACTAATGCAAGTACTCTCAATAAGCTTTGCCATCACAATCTATACTTCTTTTGCTTTGTAAAATTGTATTGAACCAAAACAATCATCAATCATCCGCTAAACATGCCATCCTCTGTTTCCATTTCCCTTGTTATATTAGTTTGGATTACTACTATCATAAACCATGCTAAATTCTCTCTCTCTCTCTCTCTCATGTGTTTCTTAAAAAACTAGATCCTTTAACTCTATTTCTCTCTCTCTCTCTCAAACCATCCTCTAATCTCAAGAGTGAGATGAAAATAGAATTTGGCTTTACAGAAGGTGAGCCCTAGATTCTGTTCAATGACTAATCACACATGTAATAATATAGGATCAGCCTGGGATCAAAGGATCGATCCTATAGATTATAGCCAATCCGAAAGACCCTTCTAGTAATTATGAATTCTTAGAATAACTATTTCAGAATCTTCCTCCAGAATAATAGAAGAAAGCTCCACTTTCTTCATTCTTAAATTTAAAGTTCAATTTTCATCATTTTCTCTACTCTCTGCCCCCCTTAGTTTTTCTTGTAATTTACCTATGTTCTCATTCTTTCCTTTTATATATATTTTTTCAAACTTCCAGATTCATGAACAATTTTTTTTGGATATTTGATCCAAAGGTTGACTTAGTGCTTCCTAAGATTTCATGATATCCATGAGGTCCTGGGTTAGAAACCACTTGTGTTTATTTATTTAGACCCCTGTAAACTCAGATTGTTTAACCTAATTAATTAACCAAGTTGTTACTTAGGTTTATTATGAGATCTAGGTTAAACAATATCAATCATATAACATAAAGCGGAACAGCAAAAAAGACAAGCAATATGATGACCTAGGAAAACCAATGAAAATGTCTAGTTTTAAGGTAAAAAACCTGGGGAAGATTTAACATAAATAATCCATAAGGCAACAAATTCACTAAATAGAATGGAAGTGTTTACAATATATTTTTCCCTAAATTTAATGCTATCTCTTGTAGCACTTACTCACATGACCACACGCAGCTCCGAATCCACATACTCTTCTATCTGAATTTGTTGCACATAAACACTCTAGTCTGTGACTTTGAGATCCCACTCAAAGCTTTAGATTATCAGCAGCAGTTGATCTTGTATGCAATAACTTATCTCCATCGGTTCATGTATTTGAATCTTCTTTCCGGTAAATACTTGTTGAGCTAGAAGGTTATAGAATCTCACAGATCTCACAGGAGTAACTCACAAGACTTCACAAGACTTCTGAAATGTGAATTAAAGTTTTCCTTTTATACCTAGCAGTGTTAGACTCAAACCCTAAATGTTTCGTGAGCTTTCAGGCATGATTTAAAATCTACAAAAATCGCAGTTCAATCAGTCAAACCTTTCTCTCGATTGGTCTAGCCTTGCAATTTTTGAATTCTTCTTTCTATATCTTGACTGTTCTTAAATCTTGACTTGAATCAACTTGAGCGATGTCTAAAACTGTTCTAAGACATAAATATCTTATACTAGACATGTTTTTGTACTCGGTTTGCCAACATACATAAAATTAGAACCTAAACATTTATTCCTAAATATTTAGAACCTAACAAATTGCAAGCATTTTGGAACCACTCCCATTGGATTTCTCCCTGTAATAACTTGGTGTGTGTGAAACGGGGGACTGCATACACCCGAGAAAATAGTCTGATACTCAAAAAGATCTAGATACCCTCGTTTGTTAAAAAAAATAATTAAAAATACTTATTAAAAGTATTATAGTAACTGATCTAATTGTTAGAAGAACAACAACTAAAAATAAATAACTGACTTAGATTTTACAGAGCAAACACAAAGGTAAAAAGGAATATATCACCTATGATATTTTTTCCTTATAATATTATAACACCAAGATTTAGACCATTCAAACAAATGAAATGCAATATCTTATTATAGAAATAATTGTCAATTGACTGTATAATTTTGATGGTGTGATAAATTTTGTAACCACATGTTATTTAGGATTGGAATTTTTTTTCCTTTCTTCTAAAGGTCTTTCATCAATGCTAGAGCAAGAATACGTTACACATTTATTTAAAAATTTCTCACACTTTCCGTGAGTTAACAACTAGTTGATCTAAAATTGGTATTTCAATGCAAATTAATAAAAACAACTTAGAATCTATTTGAATACCACTTATTTGTTGAAAACTGAAAACTTATTGCTGAAAATATTGTAACAAAATAATTTTTAAATATGAATAATGCCGTGTGGGACCTAGTTTTAAAGTTTTTTTTTTCCTGAATTATGTACTTGTGGGTCCCATGTACAGTGCATGGGACCCAGGGAAAAACACCCAACACAACTGAAATTTGTTTTCAGTGCTATCCAAACTGATCCTTAATGTTCTATGAATATTATCTTGTCATCTTTTTTAATTGCAAACATATGTCTTAAATTGTATATAATAATTTCATTTCAGGCAAGACTTAGGTACAGTACTTAAGTGTTGTTCCTTAGGTTCCCATTTTTAAAATCTTGCCATATGGCTTTTTTCTCATGGATGAAAATGTATTTTTTAGTTAAGTAGTCACATGACAAAATTTTAAAAAGAGAACCTAAGGAATAGCACTAAAGATAATTACATAAGTTTTGTTCATATCAATATATTCACTTCAAGGCTAAGCATTCATTTTTTTTCCCCCTCTAAAAAGCCCTTTTTCTAAACCATATATCAATTATTTTTTATAAGCCCCACAATGTTACACCACAAATAAAGAAATGCCTTTAATCTAAGCTTTAGTAAAAACCAAGCATTTGCCCAGAGAGAGTTAAGCATCTATCGATATTTTTGAGAGGAGATGAGATGCGAGCATTTGATCTTAAAGAGGTGCATCTAGCTCAAAAGCCTAGAGACAATTTTTCCTAGTGTGTTTTAGGTATATCGAGCTCAGAAGCCTCCTGCTTAATAACCACTAGAATTTTTGTTACATTGACGTCCTCCATTGTTTACTGTAGCTTGCACCAAGAAGTTGATATTTGATGAGAGGTGAGACCAGGAGAGTTTTTTTTTTTGCATTTGTCATTAGCGAGTGTTTGAGGGTATTTTAAGGAATGACACCTAAAACAAGTGTGCGTTGTGAAAATGAGATCTTAAATTAAAAAATGGTTGATTTGTGTTGTTGTTTAGGCATTTGGGCTGATTTGTATTTGTTTGGGCAATTTTTTTATTCAACTTTCATAGAATGACATCTTAAATTCAAAAATGACTAATTTGTGTTGTTGTTTGGGCTGATTTGTATTTGTTTAGGGAATTTTTTGGTTCAACCTTTAATGGACCAAAATTTTGAAGTTATTAAATTTTGTGATGAACTTAAATTTTTGTTTAGAGCATTAGCATCCGAGATGCCAAAAAAGTTCTATTTTACACCCTAAAAACTTACTTTATCTATTTTACAATCTCATTTTACAACTCTCCCAACATCCTAGTTTCTATTTTTACAAACAACTCATTAAAATAATATAAAATATACCAACAAATAATATTAAAAATAATTATCTCTTCTGAAACACCAAACACCTAGAAACACACCAACACCATCGAACACCAAACTCAACCACCCAGAAACACCAAACACCACCACCACCTCTGAAACTCCATTAAAACACCAAACCAAACCCCCAAACACACCATTGTAACACCAAACCCACAGCAACGACAACCCAACACCTTCAACCACCAACAGCAACGGTAACCCACAACAGCACCACCGAAACACCCACCTACAACAACACCACCGAGAAACACTCCAACAAAAACCCAGGTGCCAAAATACTCAAATCTAAACACTAATTCATCATTAAAAATACCAACATAAACCCAAATCTAAACACACAAGACCCATGGCGGCCCACGACGACCAAAACCTAAGACCTTACGACGAGTAAAACCACCCACCCACGGCAGCCCACGACCCCATGGCGAAGAAAACCACCCATCAATGGCCACCCATGCCTGAACGAACACACACCTACTCACGAACCCACGCCTACCCATGGCCACCTATAGCCTTGACAACCCCACGCCAGTCTAAAGCCACCTAAAGCAGATCTAAAGCCTTTTTCTTCACACCCAAAGCCGATCCTGAGAAGTGGGAGACTTCACCGTGAGAGGAAGAGAGTAGAGAGTAGAGGGTGTGAGAGAAAGAGAAGAGAAAAAAGGAAAAAGAAGAGAGAGGTAGCGGAGTCTAAACTCTAAAGTGAGAGGAAGAGAGAGAAGAGAATAAAAAATTATACGTTAGGTTCTAAGGATTTAGGATCTAAATGTTTTAGAACTTCAATATGTAATGTTGGCAAACCATGATCAAAACTTAGAGTCTAGATTTAGGTTGCTCAAAATATGTTTATTGTAAAGTTGGAATCGAGTAATTGCAGAAAATTACTGTTCACTTTCTGCAATTCTCGATTGATCGAAAATTAGACTCAATTGATCAAAGTTCATGCAGATTGTTTTTCTGCAGAATTTTCCAACTCAGCTCAAGCCCATATGACGTGTAGGGTTTTATGTTTTGCCTTAAGTATAAAAGGAAAAGCCCTAAGCCACATTTTGTTGTTGTTGTTTATGCTATGTGTGTAATCTCTTGTGAGATCTAAAGGTGTTTGTCTTCATACACACTTAGGGTTATATGAACCTAGAGCCTTTTGTTTTCCTTGATTGTGGTGTAGGAATTCGTGAATTATTACTTGTTGAGCTTTATCTTAGAAAATTTTTTAGTTTACATTGTACTTGCAATATAAACCTACAATGTAAACACATAAAAATAGTAAATATTGTATGCATTTGCAAAAAGTGTAAAATATTAACACTTTTTACAAATATGTATAATATTTAGGTAGAAATACTATTTTTATCCCTACATTTTCTCCTCATTTCCACTTTGGTCCCTACTTTTTTTTTATCGCTTTTAGTCCTTAAAATCAAAAGCCGTTCCATTTTGGTCCTTACCGTTACTCACTTAACGGAAATATCCTACGTGGCAAATAGAGTGCACTATTTGCACATTAAATACTAACGTGGCTAATAAAATAATAATAAAAATGCCACATCAACCTCTCATTTTAAAAAAGAAAAAAATTAATTTATCAATTTTTACAAAATAAAAAAGAAAAAAAAATTAAAATCCAAAAAATACATGAATTTAGATTTGAGTTCATCTTCAACAAGAACTCTAAAGAACACAAATCTAGATTTAAACATAAGAACACATGCCCAAATTTTCTAGCATTTTCTTGCCCTTTCTTATCAACCAAACACAAAAACATAAACACAAACTGATTTCCGGCACGAACACAAACACAAACCCAGTAACAAATTTTCCTTGTCAACCAAACACGAAAACAACAAACACAAACCCAAACATTAGCAAGAATACAAACACAAACCCAGCAACAGGTCTTTCTAGTCAACCAAATACAAAAACAACAAACATAAACCCGAACATCATCAAGAATACAAACACAAACCCAGCAATTCATCTTCAGAAAACCCAAATCCAAACACAAACCCAAATCTGACCCCACCCATCACTGAAACTAGCTGACCACCAAGCCATTACCTTTCTCTATTCACAACCACCAACAACCCGCAATTAAACCCATCTCCAGTAAACCCAAAAGATTCAAAATGCCCACAAGAAAAATAAACCACAAAACACATCAATAATCAAATCTCAAAGCCCAAAAATTCCAAAACCAACCCAAAAAATTCAACCCAGCAACAACCCATTTCGCTTACCTCTAAATCAAAATGAAGAGCGATGTGTGAAGGACTTAGCAGAGAGGAAATCAGAGAGTGTAGAATCGAAGAGCGACAATGGCGTGGTCGATGTGGTGGAGCCTCTTTGCTGTCATGAAAACGCTGGCCACCACCACCACTATCTCTCTCTCTAATTTCTCAGATCAAAATGAAGAGTTGTGTGTGCTGTGTGTGTGTCCATGGGTATGGGTTGGTTTCAAAAGAATTTATGGGTGTCTAAGTGGGTTTTGAGTGCTTGTTATGGGAATGGGTTATGGTATTTTTGGTTGTGTTTTGATCTGACCGGTTTGGGTTTTGGTATTTTTGGTTTTGTGTTTTGATCTAACCGTGGTTTGGGTTTTGGTATTTTTAGTTATGTATTTTTTTTTTTAATTTGACTGTGGTTTGGGTTTTGTTAGTTGATTGTGTTAGAATTGATGAGTTTGATCATGGTTTTGTAGGTGTTTTTTTTTTTTTTCTGTTTGGTTGCTAAGAAAATGCAAGAAAATAGAAGAAAAGCTTGAATTTTTAATTTTCTGGGCAACCATGTTCTTGGAGAAGAACATGAAGAACAATCAAATATTTAAATAATTAAATAATAACTATAATTTTATTTTATTTTAAAATAATTAAAAAATAGGAAAAATAGTGACGTGGATTTTTTTAATATTTAAATTGCTGACATGTACATTCCGTTTGCCACATAGGCTATTTTTCTATTAGTGAGATAACAGTAAGGATTAAAATGGAACGGTTTTTTATTTTAGGGATTAAAAGCAGTAAAAAAAAAAAAGTAGGGACCAAAGTGGAAATGGGGTGAAAATGTAGAGATGAAAATAGTATTTCCGCCTAATATTTATTACCTTTTGTGTATCTACCATGTAAGTTTATAATTTACATTATAAGTACAAATCTGTAAAAATGCATTATTAGCTTATTCCTATTGTTCGTTTTCTAGATTAGCTGCTCATGTTCGTAGTGACAAAAGGGTGTTACTTGTTAGAATGTGATCGGTATTGCAAGCGGACAGCTATTGAGAATTTGAGATATCAAGCACCTAGTTGTTGTTGAAGGAGTTTCCTGTGCCCTATGCGTCAGGATTTTAAGTTTAAATTTAAAATATTGCTTTTGTGAGGAATTATTTAATATTTTTGTTAATATTTTTAAATTTTGTGGAATTTAGATCATTTGGATATTTTGGAGATTATATTTACTGATTAAATATAGACTTTTAGGGATAAAAAATTGCGGAAATTAAAAATTGTGACTTGTTGAGTGACTTGAGTCATGACTCATGACCCTTTTTTGATTGTTATTATTATTATTATTATTATTATTATTATTATTATTTTGTTAAAAAAAAAGGAGTTTCTTGAGTTTACCATGAAGAAACTCAACTTGTTACAAGTTACAGCTCAACTTGTGCGTGCCGGTAAAGCCGTGTTGTCCTTGTAAAGGGGAGACTTTGAATGGAAAATGGAAAATCTACTCTCGAAAGTCTTTTGGCCCTTGTTGTATACAAGACTTGCAACGCAAATTCTGCATGTCACGTGAAATAGACTTAGTAGTTAGAATACAAGTACAAAGGACAAATTACAATGATGCATGTGTTTTATTTTTTCTTTGAGAAGATAATGCATGTGCTATTAAGAGAGCCTAATCAATTAAATTTTATGTCCAACCCTTTTTTTTAGAGAGTTTCAACCTAGTTATAGCATCCGCTCCTGATGATAGTTCTTTATCATCAAATTACAATGATACATGAGTTTTATTTTTTCTTTGAGAAGATAATGCACGTGTTATTAAGAGAGCCTAATTGATTAAATTTAATGTCCAACCTTTTTTTTAGAGTTTCGACCTAGCTATGGCGTCCGCTCCTGCTAATAACTTTTTATCATTAGACCAAAACACCAATTGGTTTTTGGTGTAGGCGGGGATTGAACTTCAGGTCTTTTATTCAACTGTTAGAGATTATACCAGTTAAGCTAACTATAACCCACAATTTAATGTCCAACCTTAAATTTACGTGTCACTAAATTATACTTAATTGATATTCATCTTAAATTATAAAAAATTAAGATAATTATCATCCCATGCAAATCTTGGTAGAACTATTTGAATATTTACAATTGAAATAACTAAATTGATGACTAAATCAAATCAAACTCCTTAAACAGCCCTACAAAAATAGGTACGCTCCTTTGAACATCAAAGCACCAAACTTTTGAAGAGCTTCGATCCATTCAAAAAAGCCTAATTTTTTTTTTCATGCGTTCGTCTCTGACTTATATCCTTGAAGAGAAGAATATAAGAATAATAATAATAATAAACAACTTTCAAATCAAAACCAGTTTTGAAGAGAAGAATAAGAGAATCTTCCTTTGCTAAAGATTTTATATGAAAAAAAAATTGTTCTACTCTTAAGAATTCAATGATAAAGAATTGCCCATACTATTTAGTCAATTTTTTTTCCTCAAATTTATTGTGTACAATATTCTTAATGGTTAAAAATTTGTGAGATAGCCACTTCTTCGTCATTCCTATTTTTATACTCACTATGCCAAATTTAATGATTTTTATTTATGTACTTAGATAACTTTAAGGTTAAATTATTAATTTGGTCCTTTAGCTATTAATTGTGTCAAGATCACCCATCAACTATTAGTTATATGAATTTAGTGTCCCTAATTTTTGAAACCAAGTCAATTTTGTCCCTAAATTTTCACCTTTTATTTATATTTAACGAAATTAATTATTGTGAAATATGAGACATATGTTATATGGTTATTATGAAAAGTACAAAATTTCAAAATCAAATAAATTCAAATAGTTAATTTTGTTAAAATTTAAACATAAAGGAGAACCAAAAATGAAATTTACGATGAGGTTCTAAATTAACACGCTTTTTCTTTTTCTTTTTTCTTTTTTTTTGAAAGGGAAATGAGATATCATTAACCCAATAGAAGAAGTACAACAGAGCAAAGACAACACACCTATTAGCCAGAGCTTGACTAAAGTAGGGAATTTAAAAACAAAGGGAAATCATCTTTCCATACATGACTAACATTGTTCCATTTTGCAAGCTGGGCAAGCCCAACATTGGGGCTTGAGCAGAATTTAAGCACAACATCAATAAAATTCGTAGCATTCACCAGTAAATTCAGGGGGTAGTCTTGCCAAAGAGACCATACAGAAAGTGCAAAATCACACAAAATTAACGCATGAGTGAGGTTTTCAGTTTCTTCCCCACAGACAGGACAGTCACAACCCAAATGCAATCCTCTTTCTACCATGTTCACATACACAGGGAACCATTTACACAAGCTCTCCAAGAGAAAATCTTGACCTTTGGAGGGAGCTTCAGTTTCCACAATTTCTTCCAAATGATACTATTTGAGTCTCCTGAAGAGCTTTCCCCCAAATCCTTATCAGCCTGAAGCTTAGCAGCAATGAAGTACGCACTTTTGACAGTGAACACCCCTCTTTTGTTCCCAATCCAAATAAGAGAATCCATCAACAAACTCTGACTTGGGGGTATTTATAGTATAGTGTCTACTTCAAAAGGCAAGAAGAGCATCCTTACCCCATCGGGCTTCCACCACTTTGTCTCTTGGTCAATGAGAGAGGAAACCATGGGAAAATCCCCAAATTCTCTAGGAGGAGAGATAACTTTGAATGTGGAAGGAGTAGGGAGCCACTTGTCTTCCCAAATGTGAATTAAACGCCCATTCCCAACTCTCCAACGGGTTCCACTCTTAATGACTTCAAGACTTTGAAAAATACTTTGCCAAGTGTACGAGGGACAGCTGCCAAGGCTTGCATTCAGAATGTACTCATATGGGAAATACTTTGCCTTTAAAATATGGCTGCTAAGGAGCATGGGTTTGTAAGAATCCGTCAAGCCTGTTTTGCAAGCAAGGCCAAATTAAACGCATGCAAGTTACGGAAACCCATTCCCCCAAGGGATTTAGGCTGGCACATTTTCTTCCAACCAACCCAAGCAATCTTAGATTCCTGCTGCTTCTGACCCTACCAAAAGCTTCTCACATCTCTTTCAAGATCTTCATATAGGCCCTTTGGAAGAAGGAAGCAACTCATAGTGTAGGAGGGGATGGCTTGAGCCACCGCTTTAATTAGAATTTCCTTGCCTCCCATTGAGAGAAGCTTACCTTTCCAGCCAGCCAGCTTCTTACCAACCTTCTCTTTTATCTCTGCAAAGATTTGCTTTTTTGATCGACCAATAATGGAGGGGAGACCAAGATACTTTGTATGCCGAGAGTCATTCATAGGCCCCAAAATTCCAAAGATTTCTTCCTTACGTTCTTGAGAAGTGTTTGGGCTGAAAAATATTGAGGATTTCTCAGTGTTGATCTTTTACCCTGAAGCAGATTCTTAGATTCTTAGAATTTCCTTTAACTTATTGCATTCAGCACCATTGGCATTACAAAAAAGGAGGCTGTCATCGGCAAAGAAAAGGTGGCTGATTTTTGGAGCCCCCCTACTAATGGATATACCATTCAACTGCTGGCATCTTGTCGCTTCATTAATCAGGGCAGAGAAGCCTTCAACACAAAGCAGGAATAAATAAGGAGACAGAGGGTCTCCTTGTTTGAGACCTCTGGTAGGCACAATGCATCCATGAACCAAACCATTTATAATGATTGAGTAAGTTACCGAGGTTATGCACTTTATCACCAAACCAATCCAAGACTCATTAAACCCATCTTCCTCATTACCTTGTCGATAAAGGACCATTCCACCCTATCAAATGCTTTGCTCATATCCAACTTTGCAGCCATAAAGCTATCATTCCCACCTCTTTTGTGTTTTATATAGTGCATAATCTCATAGGCCACCAAGACATTGTTAGTGATGAGTCTGTTAGCCACAAAAGCACTTTGATTCTCTGAAATGATATATGGAAGAATAGCTTTAAGACGGTTAGCCAAAATTTTAGAAATAAGCTTATAAACAAGATTACATAGGCTGATAGGCCTAAAATCAATCATTCTCTAAGGATTCTTGTTTTTTGGCACAAGAGCTATATTAGTTTTATTGATTTCAACTATAGACATATCAGAATTAAGTACATTTAAAACTAAATTGGTTACATTATTGCCTACAATGCTCCAATATTTTTGGAAGAAAAGTGCAGACATACCGTCAGGGCCAGGAGACTTAGTGGGATGAAGCTGCTTAAGGGCTGCAAGAACTTCTTTGGTGAAGCTTCTGGTCAGCTCCATGTTCATTTCTTTCGTTACCTTAACCGGGATGAGATCAGTTACTTCTTCAATCTGATTCGGCCAAGAAGTAGTGTAAATTTCCTCAAAATAGGATACAGCAGCCCTAGCAATACTATCTTGATCCCCACACCAGTTATCAAATTTATCCCATATGCCCAATATAGTATTTTACTTCCTTCTTTTCGAAGCCCGAGCATGGAAAAACTTCATGTTCCTATCTCCCTCCCGGAGCCAATGAGCTTTCGACTGTTGACACCAATAGATTTCTTCACTATCTATAAGATCATTGATGTCTTTCCTCACCTGATTTATTTCCTCGCCCAATTGGCCATCCCAATCCAATTGCACAAGATTACTAAGTCTTTTCCTTTTCTCCTGTATTTTCTTTAGGATATGCCCAAAAGTGGTAGAGCTCCAAGACTTTAGTTCCATGGCACAGGCCTCCAAAGCAGCAGCCATACCTTCTGCCGTATTCACATTGCCCGCATTGCTCTAAGCATCCTCAATAATGTTTCTACATTCGTCATTTTTAGTCCACATAGCCTCAAAGTGAAAGTGGTGAGTACGAGGCTGTTTAGGGGCTTTAGAATCCGTTACATATAATGCGCAGTGATCAGAAGTTGAATCAACCAAGTGATTAACTCTGACCTCCCCAAACCTGTCAGTCCAATCACTGGTTGCAAAAGCCCTATCCAATCTCAAATACACCCTGCTGTCACCAGACTACATGTTATACCAAGTAAAATCCGGCCCCAAGTATCCCAACTCTTTGAACCCACAAGCATTAATCACATTTCAGAATTTATCCATCTGACTCTGTGATCTTACAGCCCCACCTAATTTTTTGTCCATTGATAAAATCTCATTAAAATCTCCAAAACAAAACTAGGGGAGCTGAGATTGATTCTTTAAGAACTCCAACAAATCCCAAGACTGTTGCCTCATGTGAGTTTGGGGGTGACCATAGAAGCCAGTGAAGCGCCATTTGAAATTTGAGGTCTCCTCTGTAATAACAGCATCAATGTAGTGGCTGCCGAAACTTTTGATCTCTAAGTTAATTTCTCTTGTCCATAGGAGAGCCAACCCCCCACTATTAACACGCTTAATAGTTGTATCAAAAAAAAAAAAAAAAACACTTAATAGTTAATAGTATGATCACCAAATTGAACTTTACTTAATAATTAGAGGACTCAAAATTACTTTTAATTTTAACAATTTAACGAGGATAGGACATTCAGCCAAAAAAAAAGACTAGAATAGGACCCAAAAAAAAGCATTCAATTCACGCGGCTTTGCTGAGTTTTGAAATATCAAAGAAATGCCTGGCATTTTCTTTGCAAATAAAAAGATTCCACACGGCAATTATAAATGACTCGCATTTTTTCCAAGCTCTCATGGGTCCCACCCACATGCATCAGGAGACTGGAGATTGAAGACCGCTCCATGCCAGAAATACAATTGTATAAAGTCTAAAATGAACTAGTATTTGTAATCGGAATAATCAATTATTTTGCTTAGTAAAATTGTATTGAACTAAAACAATCATCATCATTAGTTATCCACTAAACAATCATGCCATCCTCTGTTTCCATTTCCCTTGTGATATTGGTTTGGACGACTACTGTCATAACCCATGTGGGTGGCGCGAATACTTCTACGGTTGCAAAATCTCAATCATCGTCACTACACCAAGAGGCAGAGGCTCTGAACCGGACTGAGTGGTGGTGGTGGCGGCAGTATGAAGAAAGCACCTCAAGTCCTTGCAAGTGGGGCGGTATCGTTTGCAATGATGGTGGAAGCGTGACAAAGATCAACTTAGACTCTACGTCTACGATTTGGCATGAGAATGCCCAGTTACGGGATTTTAACTTCTCTTCATTCCCAAATTTGGTCCGATTCAAGCTAGCAGGAATGAGACTATCTGGGAGCATCCCACCAGAGATTGGTAGCGTTTCTAAACTCACTCACCTCAACTTATCTGGGAATTTTCTTTCAGGTGAACTACCTCTCTCACTCGCAAAACTCACTCAATTAGTCGTACTTGATATTTCTTTTAATCAAATGAGAGGTCCAATTCCCATACAATTGGGAAACCTGAGAAGCCTTGTTGAATTATATCTGGGTGAAAATTACTTTAGTGGTACAATCCCTTCAACTCTTGGTCTTTTGACTTGTCTCACTCATCTTGATTTACATTCAAATAAAATCAATGGTACTATCCCTTCTGAAATATATAATCTGAAGAATTTGAAGGCTCTGCGTTTGGATAAAAACAATCTTTTTGGTCCTATTTCTTCAAAAATAAGAAACTTGACAAACTTGACCCTTCTCTCTCTTTTTTCCAACAAAATCAATAGTCCCATTCCCCTAGAAATAGGAGAAATGAGAGAACTGAGGCACTTGGACCTCCATGATAGTGGCCTTACTGGTTCAATTCCTTCAACTCTTGGTCTTTTGACTTGTCTCACTCATCTTGATTTACATTCAAATCAAATCAGCGGTACTATCCCTTCTGGAATATATAATCTGAAGAATTTGATGGTTTTGCATTTGGGCACAAACAATCTTTTTGGTCCTATTTCTTCAAAAATTGGAAACCTGAAGAACGTGGTTTCTCTAAACCTTTCTCATAACTTGCTCATTGGTCCACTTCCTCATACTTCGGGTTGTTTGAC
This sequence comes from Quercus suber, assembly GCF_002906115.3. Classification (NCBI taxonomy): domain Eukaryota; kingdom Viridiplantae; phylum Streptophyta; class Magnoliopsida; order Fagales; family Fagaceae; genus Quercus; species Quercus suber. The sequence goes on along the minus strand of NW_027069771.1, from coordinate 263,053 downwards.
AAACTTGACCCTTCTCTCTCTTGCTTCCAACCAAATCAATGGCTCCATTCCCCTAGAAATAGGAGAAATGAGAGAACTGAGGCACTTGGACCTCCTTAATAGTAGCCTTAATGGTTCAATCCCCTTAGAAATATGGAACTTGACAAAGTTGGTTTTTTTGGATCTTGGTCTTAACAATCTCATTGGTACAATTCCTCCATTCTTTGGTCATTTAGCTAGCTTAAGCCATCTGGACATTCATTCAAATCAAATAAATGGTTCAATTCCCTTAGAAATAAGGAATTTGACAGAACTAGAATTTTTGGATCTATCAAGTAACTACATATCTGGAATCATTCCAAAGGAGCTTACTCAGTTAACCCCATTGCAATATCTTAATCTTTCCTTTAACATTCTTTTTGGCGAGATACCACAAGCTGTAGAAAACTTCTCTAGACTTTTTGTTCTCGACCTCTCCCACAATAATCTAAGCGGATCCATCCCAATGCAACTTGTCTACTGCTATTCTTTGGAGCAATTGGTTTTGAGCTACAACCAATTAAATGGAAGCCTCCCTTTTCAACATATATCCCCATATAAGTCAGCTTTTGCCGACCTTAGTCATAACTTGCTTAGTGGAAATATACCTCGTGAACTTGGGTACTACTGCTCATCATCCTTTCTCCACTTAGATCTCAGCTTTAATAATCTCACTGGTACCATTCCTGAAAGTCTTTGCCAATTGAACGTGTCTTACAACTCTTTGGAAGGTCAAATCCCAGATGACTTTTGGAGAAATAATACCCTTGAGTCAGTTATGGGCAACAAGGATTTATGCAGTGATAAAATCTCAGGCTTACCTTATTGTGTTCAATCTCCGCCAAACATTATTGGCTCCACAAGGATTAAGAAACTCAAAAATGGCACTAAGATCATTGTTATCATTATCGTTACACTTGGCTTTTTCTTACTAGGGATTGTGTTCCTCTCTCGTCGTAAGATAAGTAGGAACACTGAACATGAGTCTAAAGCAATGAAGAATGGAGATTTATTCTCAATATGGAATTATGATGGAAATATTGCATTTAAAGACATCATTACAGCAACAGATGATTTTGATATTAGATATTGCATTGGAACGGGTGGTTATGGCAGTGTTTACAAAGCAACCTTACCTAGTGGAAGGGTGATTGCCCTTAAAAAACTTCACCATTTAGAATCTGAAGAGCCAGCTTTTGATAAGAGTTTTAGGAATGAAGCCAAAGTCTTGTCTGAAGTTCGTCATCGTAACATCGTGAAGCTTTATGGATTTTGCCTACATAAACGATGCATGTTTTTGATTTATGAGTATATCGAAAGAGGAAGCTTATTGTATGTCCTATGCAATGACGTTGAAGCCGAGGAATTGAATTGGAAGAAACGTGTGAACATCATTAAAGGCATAGCGAATGCTTTATCTTACTTGCATCACGATTGCATTCCAACAATTGTCCATCGAGACTTGACTACTAGCAACATTTTACTAAACTCAGAATTTGAGGCATTTGTTGCAGATTTTGGCATAGCTAGACCATTAAATCCTAATTCCTCCAATTTAACCACACTTGCTGGCACCTACGGATATATTGCCCCAGGTGAATATATATATATTTTTTTACATATGCAAACACACACACACTGTTAAAAAAAAAAACACAAGATGATTAATCATTTGCTCACATATTTACTAGAAAGATCAAATTGCTGATATGTTCCCAAGCTGTTGACTAACTATCATACGATGGTAGAATATTCCTAACAGGTTACACCTTCCGAGTAGTACAGTTGTGCTCACACTTTTTTTTTTTTTGGTTATGTTTTAGAACTTGCTTACACCATGGTTGTGAATGAAAAATGCGATGTCTATAGCTTCAGTGTAGTGGTGCTAGAAACAATAATGGGAAGGCATCCAGGAGAGCTTATTTCCTCATTGGCATCATCATCCACTCAACATATCATGCTGAAAGATGTCTTAGACCCTCGCCTCTCACCTCATATCAACCAAACAATTGCTCAGAGTGTGGTTCTAGTTGTAACACTAGCATTGGCAGGCCTACGTTCCAATCCCAAATCCCGCCCCACAATGAAACAAGTATCACAGGAGCTTTCTGTTCAAAGGTCACAATTGCCCAAGCCCTTTGCTGAAATTTCAATGCGACAGTTGATGAATCAAGAAATTTATGTTATAGAGAAATAATTCTAACTTTTTTCCACCCAAAAAAAAAACAAACAAACAAAGCAACAACAAAAAAAGAAAGAAAAAAAGAAAAAATACAAGAGTTAGGATAAGTTTACAGATGCAATCCCAACAAGATAAGTAATCTATTTTCCTCTTTTTTTCTTGTGAAGTAATCTATTTTTCTTTGTATTTTGTTGTAGTTATCTTAATATATTATCAAAATGAATCATGTCATCAATAGCAATTACATAATTGCAATAGCATTTTTGTGGACATGAATGAATAATATACCATGAATTCCATTATTTATTATCATTAAAGTTTTTCTTTGAAAATTCGGAAATTTAGGATTTAAAAATCAACTTTCAAGCTTGTTTCCAGTTAATCCATTCATTGTTGATCAGGCTAAAATTTTTGATACAAAAAAAAAAAAAAAAAAAAATGTATTATAACAATAATATCCAATTGGCCTTCATGTCAAGATCAAAATGTGGTCTCAAGATCGAGACTAAATGTGGTTTTGAAAACAAAATTGAGACCACTCTAGCTTCGATAACAGTGGCTCAATAATAATAACGAGACTAAAAATCGAGATAGTAATTTCTTGATCAAGAGGAGCATTAATAGTTATAATTGGCATAGAGTCAAATAGTAATCTTATAAATGACTACACATGTAAGTTTGCAACTATTTCATATGTTAGTTTGATAAATACGCCACTTATAATTTGGCAATTACATCATGTGGGGAGTAGTTTTAGCCTAACTCATTATCTTTTCTTTTTTCTTTTCTTTTTTTGAGAAGAACCTAACTCATTATCTTGATGAGTGGTAAATGGGTAGGAAAAAATTACCTCCCTACATATGTTACATATGTGACAATAAATGTCACTTTTCAATTAGATAGAAGACTTGAAGCTACTCGTTATTCAAGTAGAAGATATGAAGATGAAGCAAGGTCATTACTAAGAAGTCAAGATGCTACTTGATGATACCAAAAATAGTCAGTTGGGTCATTCGTTCAAATCTGGAGTTTTGATAGTCTTCTAGGATCTACAAGAAAAAGAAAACTTATCTAAGAGACCATCGAGGTGTGCCCCGGTTGAGGAGCCTCTGTTGCTTAAGTTAGAAAATTGATAATTCCCCAAAATATCATTAGTGATAAGAGTAGTGAAACAATTCTTATTGCATATGTTGCCTACATTTCCTTCTAGTGTTAGGTTTGTTTTATACTCTTCCTATTTAGGGTGTTGAATTTCACTAATTCTCTATTTTCTTATGCAGCTGTAACCTACTAGGTTATTAGGTTCTTCTATTGCCGTAACTAATAACATGTGTATATATATATATATATAAATGAGTTCAAGTTACACCTGGTGTAACTCTAAAGAGTAACACATTTTTTAAACCATTGGATTTAAGTAGATCTAACAGTAAAAAAAAAACCCTCATTAATGTTAATATTCTGATTAGTATCTCATTAATTGTTCCTTATTTATTGCATTCCATACTTATCTCTAAACCTAAAAAAACACAAAAAGGTATACGTATCTCTCTAAATTTTTTTTTTCCCACAATTTCTTTAAAAAAAAAAAAAATCCCCCCCCAAAAAAAAAAACAGTCACAGGCCTTGTGGAGGCACCACTCCGATTTATCTATAATCTAAGTTAATTTTTTTTTTCTCACTTGCTATAATAATAAAAAAAAAAATGATTACAATTTCTTGTCACGACTATGGAATTAAATGATATGGTCGGCAAGATTTTCCTTTCATCGGAATAAGAATCTACTTAAGCTAATTCCTAAACATAAATTTGTTCAGAGTTTGCAACATGCATATGAAACTAAAGACGGTTTGATACTATGACATTGATGATGATTGTTTTTGGGTTTACCATGTAAGAAAATAAAACTTAGTCTATGATTTTTTTTTTAAAATTTAATAGGATATGAATCTATAGCATATTGGTCACAAGATTTTGATATTTCCCTAACTGTTTGTATATTATAACAAATAATCAAAAAAAAAAATTGTCTTTGAGGGAAACCAAGCCAAGACTCCTAGTGAGGGAAATAATGGTGGTATTGGGTCAGAAGACAACCAAAACTGGTTTCTTATTCTATTTCTTATTATGAAACAGTGCTGTTGCAATGTCGCTAAGACGTTGAAACACATATAAGATGTATTTTTTTCACATCTCAAAATACAAGTACCATTCAGCAAAAATATGTGTATGCAGGACAACTGCCTCCATGCCCAACAACGTTGAGAATATATGCTTTTGTGTAAGGTTAGGGATGAATTGATTAGGAGAGAGAAATAAAGTTAAAAAGAAAATAATATAATATTCTCTCAAATTAATTAGGTTAACTAAAATGGGAAGCAATTAATTTTAAAGATAAAATTAATTATAGTGATTTTCTAACTATTAGATTTCTTAGAAATTTACGGTTTAAAAAATGTGTAACTTTTGTAGAATTACACCAGGTATAACTTGAACTCATCTCATATATATATATATATATATAGGGATATATATTAGGTCGGCTACCTTGGACTCCTAATACAACAAGTATTTGGTAAACTTGTGTTGACTTGGGCTTGGCAATACAAGCCACACGGCCCACATCAACAGTAAGTGTATGTTACTCGTCATTCATTGTTGCCATTTAATTCTTTGTCAAGTCGTCCATTGTCAACTTGGACGATCGTTACTTTTTTTTTTTTTTAGGAGAGAATGATCGTTGCTTATTTATGATTATTAGTTATGTTTCTTTGATGACTGACTGGTGACACAAGGTCGTCCACCTTATATGTTACCAATTTTACTGTACTCATAACATATGTTTATGGGATAGTTATTGGCCAGAGAAATAACTGTCCTTTTTGTCTATAAATTAAAGGAGGGTGTCTAATAAACAACCGGATCATGGACACAACAATCATCCAACGCCAACACTCTTAGAATGCGTCTTCTTCTATCCTAGGAGTAGTATAATTCATGTACTCGTTATTTTTAGTGTAACTAGTAAGTTGCTCGTACAATGCACGGATAACATTATAAAACTTTTTGTAAGATGGTTTTAAAGAATGTTGTACATATATTATAGCATAATTGTTATAAAATTTTGTTAGTAATGAGTTCATTATAAGAAAAAACAATTATAAATTGCACACACATACTCATTATAATTATTCAGTTTAAGTAATGAGAAATTAGAAAACAACTTTGGAGGAATATTGTAGAATAAAAGTTGATATAAAATGTATTTTTCTCTTTCTCCTTAATTCTAAAACAAAATACACATCTCAAACACCTACAATCAATCATATCCTTTACAAAACCCACAAATCTACAACGTTTGACTTTAAAATCAAAATCGTAATTACCGCTATCACTCAATATAAAATGCATGCCCCCTTTCTTAGTTGTAACCAATTCATACAAGTTAGAATTAGATGAGACAATAATGTTAGAGCTAGGTAAATGTCGTTGCAAGATTGAAGATAAATGAAATCATTTTTTGTCTGTTGTATTTGACATCGAATGGCATGAAGAGTTATGGGTAAGTATATATAAAGGAGTAGAAGAACAAGAGGTGGAAATGTGAATTGAAATGCATAGAATATTGTGTGTATGTGTACGGGAGGAAAAGTCTTGATACATTGAACCAAAAAATACAAAGAATATTTATTTTTTAATCAGAAAAGTCTTGAAACATTAAATCAAATAAAAAAAATTTAATATTTAATTTATTCTCATCTCTGATGTGTTAGTTGAGAATATTTCAATTCTTTTTACCAAGAATGTGTTACATGGCATAATCTCATACTTTCTCACATAAATTGACTGCTTTTATATATATATATATATATATTTGGGAGCAATGGCTTATGTTTTATGGTCTTCCAAACTGTCTTTCATAGTCCGGTCGCCCAACGTAGGAGTCTTTTCATTAAAATAATGGGTCCTTCTTTTTGGGTTTAGGCTCATCATCAGGCCCTCTAGGACCAAATGGGCCGATATGGGAAAGCTGTGCCCAATTTTGAATTAAACTTATCATAGGAAGATGTGGACGTGAATGATGATATACCATTAGATTGTGGTTTTTCTAGAAAATGTAGGCATCACTCTAGTGTCTTTGCCTAATTTTGGGCTTTGTTGGCGGGGGGAATCACACAATCCCATTATTTTGTGAACACTATATAATAACAGTGTCATTTCCTTTAGGCTTTGTTTGGTTGGAGGAGAGAAAAAGTGGAAGGATGAAAAATTATGAGAAGATGAAAAATTGGGAGGATAGAAAAGTTTTGATTTTCCCTCATGTGTGTTTGGTTGGAGGGGTGGAAAAGTGGGAGAGTGGAAAACTCTTTTATTTGGTTGGAGAAAAAAAGAGAATGATGAAAAATGTAATTTATATAAATTAACTATTATATCATTGTTACATAATATATAAGAAATAGATTTATTTATACTCATTAAATAATATAAAATTTACCACATCATATATATAAATTTATATTATTATTTTTATTATTATAATATAAAAATTACAATAGTGTACATATAAATTTAATTGGGCAAAAGATTTTGAAACCAGCAAAAAGGTAGTTAGCAAATTTACACTACATTCAACCCACAAAAACGTTGTCAGCAGAGAGAAATTCAGCAAACTTTTTGTGGGCAAAAGATTTTGTAACCATTCAACGTGGTTAGCATATGCTACACACCTCAAAGAGACAATTGAATCCTTTTATGTCGTAACCAAAAGTTTAGCGACAATTTTTTTTTTTTAAATCTAATATATAAAGAACGAGGCTATAAGAAGAGGAATACATAATAAAATTCGAGATTATCGCCAAAGACATTAGAGCAAAGACTTCCCAACCTTGGACGGGTGGACCTTCTTTCTATTATTTCAAGCTAGAAGGGAAAGCCTGATGGAATAAAACAATAACCCAATGTTTAAGAACACACAATCTAGACAAAAAGACATAAACACCCAACTCTTAAATCACAGTAACTACTTCATCTCCAATATTTTTAACCATGCTGATCAGTTCATTGAGCTTCATGAGAAAATTCATACAAGTACAACAACATAGATATGTAGATGCCTTATCAAAAAAAAAAAAGAAAGAAAGAGAGAAGAGAACCTAGACCGTTGGACATTGTGTGTTGTGAAGGTAAGATGAGAGTAGGTAGGAGAGGGTATTTGTGTAAAAGTGCTGTGACAACACTTTTCTCTCCAGCTTTTCCTCCTGATTTGGGAGGATAAAAAATGTGGGCCCGAGAGAGAAAAATTTCTCCCGGGTTTTCCATCTTCCCCATTTTCCTTTCCTAACCAAACAGTGAAAAACATCATATTTCACAATATTTTCCTTCCTCTATTTTCCATTCTTCTTGTTTTCAGCCCAACCAAACACACCCTTAGTTTACATATGATTTTTTTCATCACTAACTTGATCGTTGGAGTACTTCTAATCAACCAGCCTCATTAATTGGCTTCCAGCCTAGTATAAGTAGGCTATCTTCATTTGGTAGACTTTTTATGATTAAATGATTAAATTTCTAATTTCTAATAATTTAAATTTTAGAAAAATTGATAATTTATCATAGTATTTGAGCAAAAGATTTTGAGTTTGATCCCTATCTTTTTTTTCTCTACCACCCATTTAAAATGTTAAAAATATAATGTGTTGGGTCCCACATTAAAAGGAAGTCTGGGCCTACATGTTAGGAGGAGTGTTAGAATTATAATTAAACTTTAAATTCACAATTTTCTTATATATTAAACTTTTGGGACAATTAGTAATATATCACATAACATCTACACATACCTATTTGCTAGAGGGGGTGGACTAATTGATAGAAATTTAGTATAAATGAAATCAGCCATTTGAATATTGCACTATGATGTTGATCGTGTGTATTTTTTTCATGATAAATCCTTTAGTTAAAGAGAGAGAGAGAGAGAGAGAAAAAAAAAAGAAAAAAAGAAAAAGAAAAAGAGAGGTTATATTAAGTGTAACCAAAATCTCGTAATGAAAAATTAATCAATACCCTGCAAGTAATGTTGTTTCTTCTCATATAAATAGTAGGTCTTACTATGAATTTAGTTAGTAAAACCCTTTATTATGTGAGATGAGTAAATAATACTCTCGAACTACTGAATAATTATTTTTAAAGTTGATGGTTGAGAGAGAAGATTCACAACTTAAAAATCAACATGACTCAAACACCATAAACTTAAACAGGCAAAAGTACGCCAAGTTGCAATCTAATTGCCCAAACGAACCTACCAATATCTAAGATTGTCGTGCTCTTGGTTAATGTTGGGCGGCAGCTCCTATTTGAAATCTTGTATTTCTTTCATTGCGAGAAAAACAAGATGCCATCATTTATTACAGCATTAGGGTTTTTAATTGATAAGTAAATTATTTATAATTAACAAAATAAAAAGGCTTTTAATTAGTAAGTTGCTCATTTAATCGCACACCCCATGAATCTTGAATTGTTTTTAGTTCTTACCCTCTACTATTGTATTGCATTATAACAACATTGGTTTATAGATCAATGATTTTGATAGATGGTAACAATAGGAAAGATGGCTGAATCCACTACATCAAGCCATGAATGTTCTACACAATGTCAACATTTGTAGTATGGTACATAGGGAGATCCATGGTCCTTTCGCCGATTGCAGCTTGTGCATCCTCCAGTATATAACCAACATTTCACTAGTTAAGCCAAGAACATTGTCGTTCAGTTGGTACTTTTTAATGTTTTCACTAGAGACATCTTGAATTTAAATCCTTTTCTTGTAGGTTTCAAAAAAAAAAAAAAAATCCTCTTCTTGAGTTGTAACTATTAAATTTTCAATAGTCAAAAACTTATAACAAGGCAATAGGTCGCTTTATTGTTCTAATTTATATAAATGGAAAGATGAACACGGCAGTTCAGCATCCATGGTGTCTGCTGTGACAATATAAAATCGGATCGAGATGTATTTGTCCACCGTGTGCGTGTCCTCCCATTACAATTTACAAAACCAATTTCCCAACTTAATGTTGACTGAAACTGGCGCATGTCAACACAACAGAATATATAGGCACCGAATGAATGCTAACCTTATGAAATTATGATATCCAAGAAAGCAATTGAATTACAACTCATTTAAAGCATGTGAAAATATAGCGACAAAATTGTCACCTAGCATTCTCTGGGTTCCACATACCATAAAAGGAAAATAAAAAGGTAAAAACAAAATAAATTTGAAAAAAAAAAATTGTTACAACAAGCGAGAGCACAACACTAAAAATCTGCTCGGAGAGGCAAAGGAACTGCACTCTTCACTGAGTCAGGTTAAAAAGGTCAAAAAAAAAAAAAAAAAAAAAATGGGCCGAAATTTGATGAGGCATACAAAACATTATTCCCCAAAAAAATTGGAAAAAGAGAGAGAGAGAGAGAGAGATGGAAGAAACCAACTTATTGTTTATTGGTCGCTCAGCAAACAAAATTTTGGAGAAGCTATCCAAGCCATTACCCAATCTATATCCATACTTGATCTCTACAATATTCTCGCACAATGACAGGCACACTGGTCGGTGGGACCTAACAGAAGCACGAAAGCACATATATTAATTAGATTCATAAGAATATAAATTAAATGTATGTATGAACATATATGACCTACTAGTGAGGTTAAGCAAAGGGCATGTGTTTTCAAAATGCAGCACTTCCTCTCAAAGCATATGCACAATTAAGTTTGTCAAAAGTAATTGAAATAAAGTTAGGCCCACATAGAATGTATGAAATTTTACATTTCTGTTATAACAATTAAGGCTCTAGGGGTGTCAATTTGTGTTGGCATGCCGTGTTTGTGTTCATATTCATGTGTCAAGTTACGGGTATATGAATTGACATACACACAACCCATTTAATAATTGCATCAAAACTCCATCCCTAAATTAAGCTAATAGACTTTGACTTTGTAAAATAACTTACCATGCCATAATCTGTGACTATCATTGAAACATAATCTGAAGGTGTTGCATCATAACTGCCAATAACAATCCAAATAAGAACTTCAAGGTCAGTTAGAAAAATCTCACTTGGTACTACTGCCTATCACCTAAATCATCAAAACTTACATCAGATTCAGAAGTTGCAGATTTTCACTATTAGTGCAACCATCCAAATAGTTAATGTCCTCTCTACCAGGAACTTTCGAAATGGCATCTGGATCACCTGAAAGAGATGAAACAGATACTTGATCCATAGGCTAGAGAGCACAAGGAAAATCATAAATTGTAGGCACTTTCGAAATCTAAAACCGTAGAGATGCATACCAAGCTCATTCGAGCATATTGAATCAAGTTGTACCCTTTCATGAAATTTATATGCCTCGCAACATACTAAGACTGGTACTCGAAATTCATGGGCAACCATAGCAACACATGCAGTTCCAACTCTTGAATAAACTGTTCCATTAGATAATACTGATGAAGCTCCCAGAAAAACTCTAGTAACTTCATGCATGATATAAGAAACAGCATTTATATTAGCGTAAGTACAGCTAAGGCCCTTTCCCACCAACCTACGAAGTAAAAGTTGCCCCTCAAGCTTTGGGCGAGAGTCCACTATTACAACACGGAACTGTTTGCCAAGCTCATGGGCATGTAATAGAATCATTTCAACAGCAGAAGATGACCCAAACGTAAGAAGAACATCACCATCCCTTATTTTTGTAACAGCATGCTTGACTATCACCTTGTCTGCAAGTATGATCTTCTCATTTATGAATTGCTCAATATCTGACTGAAGAAATGCTTTTGCTTCTGACTCAGAAAGAGTCAAAGGTAACTTAGCAATTCGATTCTTTAGAAACCTAATTGCATTACCCATGCTGATTGAAAGAGGCCTGCACTCATTAAGAAATGAAACATAACTATTTATTTTTGCAGTTAAGTCTCTAGTCAGAGTTTTTTCATCTGGTGTTGAGTAGTCTTTGATAGCCTCTTGAAATGCTTGAAGCATTGCGATGCAACGAGCATTGCCACCAGCTATATCCCCTGATATATACTGTAATCCAACCTGACATAAACATTAAAAAATCAAAATTAGGCAAGAGTATAGTAATCTCTTTCACAGAGAATATCTTAAACTAAAGTACCAAACTGCTACACACCATCTCATTCACACTGTCATCTAGATCAGACCACTCCAAGGTAGAATGAAATAGTAGAACAAATAGAGTAGCCAGTACTAAACATTTAGTTGAGTTGACATGGTTTTCAAAAAATTAATCTCCTCAGCTCATATATGTATTTAGTTGTTACTTCCAAGCAAATAACTCAATCCAAGGTGCAAAGTAACAAGTTCATATCAGTACCTTGTAAACAACAGGATGCACGGGATCAAGTTGGAAAAACTTTGACTCGAGATCAGGAAGCTGAGTTCCATGTTCATATTGAGGCAAATGCCTAAACAATTCAACTCTGTTCCTAGCTTCAGTTTGTTTTACCACTGCACGCCTTTTTGCCTTTTCAACTCGACTCTTATCATCATATTGCATACGTGGATGAGGAGCATCTTTCTTTCTATCTTTCTCCGGTGGTCGGTCACTTCCCTTCTTCTCAGAAGATGCAACTGTAGCACTGTCATTCTTTTGTGAAGGAGGCTTTGTGGCTTTAGATGGTTTCGCATTTGCTGAAGCCACTGCCCCAGAAGTAGTAGCAGGTAATTTACTTCCTTCAGCTGATAGACATAGTAATGAAGAAAAGGATCATTACAAAGTGGCACTTAAGGATACAACGTAATGTTCCACAAAACAAACTAATAAACAAAAATAAAAATATCACAGATTGTTCTTTTAAGGCATACTACATTGTCAAAATAGAACGGAAAAGGACTAAGGCCTGCAGGTGTGGAAAACACATTCCATTACAAACAATGAAGATGATGACACTATATTGCACATTCACTCAAATAGGTTCTAGCAGGATAAACCATTAGCAAAAGAAAGACAAGCACCTTTTGCAGCAGCTTTTGCAGCTCGCTGTGCCTCTTGAAGGGCACGCCTTTCAGCTTTTGAAGTTCTCTCCTTCAGTGGCTTCGAGTTTGCAGGTAGGTCATTTTGCATTTCAACTGATCCTCCTACTTTTTCTACAATTGTTTCTGAGTCAAAAAATGCATCAATGATCAATACTAGCAATGTAACCTTCCAAAGCAAGAATCATAAATAGTAGAGAGTTACTTTTCTTATCTATGATAGAGGAACCTATCTGTGGCCAGTGATATCAAGATATTACGAGCGTTCAATTATATCTGGATTCAAACAAACTCCACTCAACTCAACAAATCTTCGTTGCAGTTCTGACTTACCAAAGACCCACCCCACTTCTCACGCTTCTAAATTTGACACTACAAAAGACATGGTTGAGCAACACACTATGCCTGTATAAAGTAAACCCCATAAAGAATTGAATTTGAATCCTACAAATTTCTACTTTATGAGATAAAATAAGGAATGGGGTTACAAGTTCAAAATTCATTGCCGTGGCACAATCTATTCACACACTGCCTAACTCATTGTTATAGAGGCCAACTTGACTTTAACTATAGTTATACCAATAAATTACACAAGGTATCCCATTTAACCATTGAAAATCTTTTCCTTGGTATTCCATAAATTGCTAGAATGGCATCATTATCCACTCTCGATCAATAATAACAACAATTAAGTAGTATATCAAAGAAATAGCTATCATGCATCAAGATTGGACCTCCAAAAATCAAGCTCAAGAAACTTTCAATTAATATGGCCATATGTATCTGCAATTTACATTTTACAATCCATCAAAAGCTACAGCACCAGGTCCCGAGTTCCGGTTTTTGGTAAATTGGGGGTAAAGCTGCCTACCAATTGCATCTCCTACAAAAGTAAAAGCTTTGTGCGGTGGATACAACCTTTAAAAGGTCTCAAAAAAATTAATTTGTACATAATGTCACGTCATTCAAAATAAGTCACCGAATGTGAAAACGAATTTGACCATTATACCCAATAATCAAAACCAAAGATGCCATTTTTTTTAATTAATCTTTTCTTTTTGTTTTGTTTTGGTTCCAAAAGTAAAGAAAAAAATATATATATTAAGGTTAATTTGGGAAGCGAATTTTAGAAATACCAGTGAAACCAGGAGGCAAGGTTTTGACGACGGAGACGGTGGTCAGGCCACTGGCGGGGACGCTACTGGCCTTGACAGTAATGCCCTTCGACTCATCGTAAAACGACGCCGTGGGAGAGGACGAGATGATGATGTTGTTGTTGTTGTAGCTTCCGACGGTGAGGGAGAGAGTGTCACGGCGGAGAGGGGAAGCCGGAGGGAAGGGAACCGGACGGTAAGTGGTGTCGGAGGAGTGACGCGGCGGAGGGATCATCACCGGAGAGAGGGAGTTGCCGGAGGGAGAGAGGTCGGAGATTGGAGGAGGAGATGAGGTGTTGGCGGCGGCGGGGTTTGGGGTGGAGGTGGAGGTGGAGATCGGGTCGGGTGGGCCCGAGAAAGAGCGGTCGGGTGATGGAGCGAAGAATCCGACTTGGCGGATCTTAGGGTCGCTGACAGTGCGTGAGGCTCGGCGAGGGTCCATTCGTTTGGGGGATTTTGGTTTTTTTGGATGGGTGGGAGAAGCGTTGTTTTTTGTTTGGGTGGCGGGAAAAATGGTATGGGCTTTTTGAGGGGAAATATGAAGGTTTTCTTGGAAATTTTTTTAAATTGTCGTTGAGAGTTTTGGGGTTTGGATTGATATCGCAATTGGCAGAGGGTTTTATGGAAATGGGAGAGAGACAGCGAGAGAGAGAGAGGGGAGAGTTTACAGTAGAGAGCTCAGAGAGGAGAGGAGAGCTGCGCTACCAAAATAATTAGTAATTTTTTTTTTTTTTTTAGAGAGAGATAAATATTGATAAAATAGAATAAAAAGTTTCATCCTTATTTTTTTATTCATTTTCTATTTCTAACCTCATAGTTTGTTCTAATTTTTTAAAATACATACAATAAAAATTCAACTTATAGTGTAAACTCTATAAAAATTGTTTTTATTATCAGTGTGAATTAAGATTTATTTCGACTACCATTTTGACTTGTATGAATTAAAAAATACAAGTGCAAGTAAAAATAATAATAAAAAAGAGGGAAGAAAAGACCATAACCTTTTGGGGGTTTTTTTTATTTTTTATTTTTTTTAATTTCTTTTAATAGATACAATATAATTAATTTAACTTATAGATCCCGCTTCATGATTATTGCTTTTATTTAACGATAAGAGACTTTACCAATTGAGTTCTCTTATCAATTGAGTTAACCTTTAGATTTGATGCATCAATAAATCTATAGAAACACTCATGATTTTATTTGTCAAAAAAATTAGTACATAATAATATTTCACAACTTTGATCACAATCATACACATATTTTTATTGGTATATATATATATATATATATGTGGGGCCTAAGAATCTAGTGACCACAGTCCACTTCGATTGAAGCCCAAGGCCCACGCCAAGAAGGAGGAAATGCTCGAGGACGAAGTGAGAAAAGTACAAATTGTCTAGGGACGTTGCTGAGAACAATCCTGTCTTCGGCCAATCAAGACCATGAGAGGAGGAAGCAGCGGGCCATCAAAAGTAACCTCCCGGAGCATCCCAGGAGAAAGAACAAATACAAAGTGTCAGCTAGAGAAGCATGGTGGGTGAACGGTTCAAGGAGAATCTGTCATCTCCACATTAAGTACGCACATCTAACTCCCTGGCCACATTAATGGAGATGTGACTTCTGAACAGTACTGTCTTAGTTGCTGCAACTCACAGGAGTGCTGGTAAAGTGGCTGATGAGATAAGCAGTCAGAGGGGGGGCATGGATGATCAACAAGTGGGAGAAAGAAATTATGAGAAAATTACTATATAATAGGAAAAAACAGATCAAGAGAAGGGGGCTTACGGAAGAATGACCAAAAAACTCCTCGAACTGTGCCGAGAACAAACTTTCTTAGAAAATCTCAGTTCCTCTATGTATGATAGTGTTAACCATCATATTAGCCGCTGTAATCCTCACTAATGCCTAGTTCTTAAACTCATCCTCTACAAATTCATTGTATTTGGGCTAGTTGGGCTTGAGTTCACTCATCCAATAGTAGAGCTGCTCAAACCCAGTCCCTACAATTGGCGCCGTCTGTGGGAAGAACTTATGCATTAGTGGGCGCAACGGTCAAGATGATGGTGGGATCGACGCACTAGTGACGTTCTTTGATGATCGTTCAACCAACGATACGGAACATGTGGTTACGATCCTGATTGTTACTACATTGTTAGCCCGTTTAGAGTTAGCGGCTAAATACCACCGTCAATTTTGTTAAGATTGAGAAAACAACTCTTTCATTATTGTCAACGACACCAACTCCAAGTCCCATTGGAGGGAAGAACAATGACACACTCACTCATGAAGCTGTTATTGCAAAGAAATAAAAGATTCAGAAAGTAAAGCAAAATAATTATATAATACAGTCTTTTTATTAAATAAAGGAAAGGTACATCGTACACTAAGTGGCTTAGGCAGGCTTGTTCTAAAGCTAATTACAAAAGAGAAGCTAGAGCAGGCTTGTTCTAAAGCTAATTACAAAAAGAGAGGCCAAGGCATGCCTGTTTTAAGGCTACCAACAACTCCCGAGTGCCCGATGAATGGTACTGGCGACGAGAAAGGAGAAGGAGCAGAAGCGCCTGATGACCCCGTCCCAAGGTGTTCCCTTAATTCTCTCCCAGTTTCATGATAATTAAGCATTGGAGGCGGCAGCACTTGGGCATCAACAGTCCCACAATCTTACAAACCTCCATCGAATGACCTACCATCAAGGTTAGATCCGAATTTGGCCGCATTGAAAATCCGATGCGATTCACCCCTGCTTTGGCTCTCAGTTGAAGAAGGTGGGTCTTCTTCCTTGCTCGGACGGGAGGTAGGAACATCCTCGGCCTCCACTTCCTTTGCCCCAATTGCGTTGTCCAGGATTTGGGCAGCATTCTTGGTTCTTGAAAGAGGCTTAGCTTCCTTGCCCTTGCCATCATCCAGAGCCACCCCATTTTCCTAGGCTTCAATCATAGTCTGCGCGAAATCCTAAAGAATATCTAGGGGGCTGAGAATTTAAAGTTCCTTTTGAACTCAAAGATTTGTAGAATGTGTGAGAACAATCCCCCTAAAGCGCCTTATATAGAAGGCGAAGGTTGCTAGAAATTAATCCGCAGCTCTCAGTTGAAGAAGGTGGGTCTTCTTCCTTGCTCGGGCGAGAGGTAGGAACATCCTCGGCCTCCACTTCCTTTGCCCCAGCTGCGTTGTCCAGGATCTGGGCAGCATTCTTGGTTCCTGAAAGAGGCTTGGCTTCCTTGCCCTTGCCATCATCCGAAGCCACCCCATTTCCTTAGGCTTCAATCACAGTCTGCGCGAAATCCTAAAGAATATCTAGGGGGCTAAGAATTCAAAGTTCTTTTTGAACTTAAAGATTTGTAGAATGTGTGAGAACAATCCCCCTAGAGCGCCTTATATAGAAGGCGAAGATTGCTGGAAATTAATCTATATGGAATTCGAAGGGAGAGTTATGAGCAGTATTAAACCTGACCAATTTCCAAAGGGGCACCAAACCGCTAAACCTGCATTAATCCCCAAAGTTATTAATGAAGGCGCGCTTCGCTCATCGAAACGTCAGGTACGCAACTCAAACAGCCAAGAGACGCCTTGTAATCAGAAACGGCGAAAAATTGGTGCAATGGGGCTATCGTCATACGTGAGAGTGGAAGACCAAGCCGCCCTTGTCCAGGTCAACGTTGGGCTAGAGGCCCAATCCGCAGAAGAGCCCCTCCTTGGCAAGGTAAGGCCAAAGCCATAATTCCTTCCGAAGTCGGCTTTTCAACGCTAAGGATAAGTCCTTTTCGCGCCAAGCAACAAAAACTAAATACTAGACAGAACCAAGGTATTGCATGGTCCTCGGACTCAAACTTATGAGAAAACTAGTTACTTCGCAAAATCAAGTGCTAGACAGAACCAAAGTATTGCATGGTCCTCAGGCTCAAACCTATGGGGAAACTAGTCACTCCACAAAAGACTAAGTGCTAGACAGAACCAAGGTATTGCATGGTCCTTGGACTCAAACCTATGGGGAAACTAGTTACTTCACAAAATCAAGTGCTAGACAGAACCAAGGTATTGCATGGTCCTGGGACTTGAACCTATAGGGAAATTAGTCGCTCCACAAAAGACTAAGTGCTAGACAGAACCAAGGTCTTGTATGGTCCTCGAACTCAAACCTATAGGGAAATTAGTTACTTCGCAAAATCAAGTACTAGACAGAACCAAGGTCTTGCATAATCCTCGGACTCAAACCTATGGGAAAACTAGTCACTCCACAAAAACTAAACACTAGATAGAACCAAGGGCTTGCATGGTCCTTGGACTCAAACCTATGGGTAAACTAGCTACTTCCAACAAAACGGAGCGTGAGCATTCACCTAGGTTACGAGTGTGGCCAGAGGGGAGTCTAGTGCCTCAGATCACTTGCCCCAGCCTGCTTCAATGAAGACGCAAAACGAAAGCAAGCCGATAAGCATCACTTAAAGCACTTCAAGAGCTGAAACGCTCTCTTAGGCTCAGCAAGTTTATGAAAAGTGGATGTTTGTATAAAGCATATGATGTGAGCCAGAATCCTTTGTGATTCACCCAAAGGGGAAAAGAAAATCAGAAATGGAAAAGCACAAGATAAAGTAAGAAGAAAGCTTACAGAAATGAGGAGAAGCTCCTCAGATAGGCTTTTTATGCTGGAAAGGGACGCGAGTTAGGTTGGAGGTTTGACCGGATTCAGAGTATGTGCGCCAGAATTCTTGAATGCAAAAGTAAGGAGGCAAATCGGTTTAAATGAGTATTTATATCCTTAATTAAAGATAATTGGGCAGAGTTTCCCGCCCATAAAGGCAGAAAATCCTCATCATCAGATTACCATCACGTCGTTGAACGTGGGGAGTATGGAGCCGCCATAATTTAATATGGGTGCGCGTCGTATATTAAGGCGCTAGAAACGTGCATTGGACAAGCGAAAAGACTCCAACGCTGATGTAGGCCAAGATTGGGCAAGCCATGACGAAGGCCCGAGGACATCAAAATCCTCTTCCCTGTCCGAGGATACGGACAACAAGATTTTGAGGGGTTATTGTGGGGCCTAAGAATCTGGTGACCCCAATTCACTTCGTACTAAGCCGAAGGCCCATGCCGAGAAGGAGGAAATGCCCAAGGACGAAGTGAGAAAAATACAAATTGCCCAGGGACGTTGCCGAGGACAATCCTGTCCTCAGCCAATCAAGACCATGAGAGGAGGAAGCAACGGGCCATCAAAAGTAGCCCCCTGGAGCACCCCAAGGGAAAGAGCAAATACAAAGTGTCGGTCAGAGAAGCATAGTGGGGGAACGGTTCAAGGAGAATCTGTCACCTCCACATTAAGTGCGCACACCTAACTTTCTGGCTGTATTAATGGAGATGTGACCTCTGAACAGTGCTGCCTTGGTTGCTGCAACTCACAGGAGTGCTGGTAAAGTGGCTGATGAGACAGGCAGTCAGAGGGGGGGCATGAATGACCAACAAGTGGGAGAAAGAGATTATGAGAGAAGGACTATATAATAGGAAAAAACAGATCAAGAGATGGGGGCTCATGGAAGAATGACCAAAAAGCTCCTTGGATTGTGCCGAGGACAAACTTTCTTAGAAAATCTCAGTTCCTCTATATATGATAGTGTTGACCATCATATTAGCTGCTGTAATCCTCACTAAGACTTAGTTCTTAAACCTATTCTCTACAAATTCATTGTATTGGGTTAGTTGAGCTTGAGTTCACTTATCCAACAGTAGAGCTGCTCAAACCTAGTGCCTACAATATATATATATATATATATTCCCTAGGATCAAGGGTCCATTTGGATGCCGCTTATTTTGCTGAAATCTGAAAACACTGTAGTAAAATAATTTTTAAATGTGTGAATAGTGTCGTGGGATCCATTTTTAATTTTTTTTTCTGAATAAAGTGGTTGTGGGTCCCATGAATAGTTCATGAATAGTGCATGAACAGTATATGAATAGTGCATAATATCTTCTAAACAGTGTAATCCGCGTGTATATAAAAAAAAAAAAGCGCCAGACGCAAACGCTAGCTTTTCATCCTGATCCAAACACCACCAAATCAACATGGTTTTATTCAGCTAATACAAAATCAGAAACAACAATATTAAAATATCCTAGGGAATAGACTTCATCTAAACTAATAAAGGAAACAACCTAATTCTCTTAGCTAAGACATCAATAACATTGTCCTGCCTCTTGGTGCATCATAAAGATATCATTTTTGAGATTATGTAGTCAAAAGTTTTGTAGTTAATGGTATTACCTCTTCTTATTTATGAAAAAAACTAATCTTAAAATCTCTGATTCCCACTTATAAAAATTATATTTAAAAAAAATGAATTTATGTGAAATTGATGTACCACTTTAACTTGTTGGAAAAAAAATATTTTGACTTTAATGATGCCCTGACTAGATTTTCCATTGAGCTTGTCAATTCCAGAAGATAAATTCAATATCATATACAAAATCTTTCAAATATGACTAATTTGATATATCTATGCTCTTACTGCATTTTCCATAGAGACGGTCAAATTAATCCAAAAAATAAATACAAAATCAAAAACAATTTTAAAAAAAATATATGACTAATGTGATATATCTATGCATAGGCACACCAATCAGTAATTCATGGTATAGTTAGTACTTTAAAATAGGTAAAAAATAGTTTTTTTGGTTAGTGAGAAAGTGCCAAGTCCTCATAATCCAACCAAACTCTCTTCTATGGGAAAAGTTGGGCATACCACTTGAGTTAAGGTGCTCATTAATCATTATTATGCGTATAGGCTGTGTTTATATTTGTTTGTTAAATTATTTCAAATGAAAAACTTGTACATTCAGACATCTCAACCACTCTAAAGAAAACTAAAAAATTTAAGTAAAATAAAACTAATTAATTAATACTTTCAAATACTTGATTACATTGAATAGAAACTACAGTCAGATGCAATGCTGCTAAAAAAACAGCGGTCAATATTACTATTATTTTGTCGATGGTAGTCAATATTAACATTGTGAAAGTAAAGTAATTATATATGATGGTCCAAACGTCTATAATAAGATAGAAAAAAAGATTAATTAGTTTATTTTTTCAAAGATAAGAAAATAATTTAAGAAAAACACTACATTTTGGATTAGATTGGAATGAAAATTGGTGAGTATCCACGTGGCTTTAGCAAACCAAGAAATGCCACATATCAAGATTAGGAGGCTGAGATGACAGGTGCTGTCTTAATCTTGAGAATTTATTTCAACGAAAGGGACATTATTTATCAGTGATATGATATGGCATTTTGATGCTTGATTGGACTAGCTAATAGAGAATAACAGTAGAAGAAAGCACCACAGAAAAAAAATATATATATTATGTGATAAGGAAGAACAAAAAAAAAAAAAACAGTTGGAGTAAGATAATTTGAGCATTAGTCCGTTTGGATATCGATTGGATATGGATTGTTTTATTGAGAATTAAAAATATTATAATAAAATAATTTTTAAATGTGTAAATAGTGTAGTAAGACTTATAAATAATATGTAAACAGTATACTTGATCTTTATACAATAAATTTATTTGTATTAACAGTATAATTACTGTTTATACGAGAAAAAAAAAAAAAAAAAAAAAGAAGCTGAAAACACAAACGCTGAACGTGGGGGCACAAACCAAACGCATACTGTGTACCACTGGAAGCAACGGTGCAAAATCAACTTGTGTTGTGTGTAATGAAATGAGAGAATCTGTTTTACGATCTGGTACATTTGTTCTTTTAAACTAGATTAAAGTCGCATAACTTTTTTTTCACTTTAACAGAAGTGGTAATAACTTTTTTTTACTTTGACAGAAATGGTAATGCATAAGGCTCGTTTGGTAATATTGTTCTATCAACGTTGTTTATACTTTTTTAGAAATATATGTAAGTAAAAAAGTGTGTGAAAATACGTTTAATATTATTTAAATACTAAAAATTATTGTGTAAACAACGATAACAAACAGGACTTAATTATCCACCACTTATAACTTATAATTTTAATAAATTGTTGAAAAAGTTATGATTTCAATAAATTCTGAAAAAAGTTCTGTTAATTGAGAATTGTTTAAGTTTGCTTAAAAGGGAAAGTTTTATGCAAGGTTTCATTTAACAGAAGCATGTTTGATACACTAATGAAGATTATACAAGGAATAGAAATTTTATTATTGAAGTTGTGGATTCAAGTTAGAATCTATAACAAATTATCATTTGTGATTTGTTGTAAAATTATTGTGAATATGTTGTTGAAGTAGCACTTCTCATTGAAAATAAATTAGTAATGCTACAGTTACAAACTATTCTACAACATTTTTACAAACTGTTGATGTGGTTAGTTTTTACTCTGAGCTCACTACTAATACCACTATTTCACTCACTAATAACCATTCACTACATCAGCAATTTGTAAAAAATTATTGTAATATAATTTATATCTCTAGCATTTTTCAATAGGAGATGGAGATGTCGTAATAGAATAAATATTCATATTTTTATATTTGGTTCTAAAATTGGAATAAAATCTCGAGGAGTACTACGTCCACAACATTTTCAGAACAAATCTTTGTTGGCAAGTTTTTAATTCAAATCCAATACTGAAACTATTTTTTTACCCACTAGTAATAGTAAATAGCAACTTGTCACATAAGATTTGTTATAAAAATATTGTGAAAATGTTGTGAACATAACATTTTTTAAACATCATGTTTTATTTCACTAACTATATTTATGAAGCTATAAAATTATATTTACACTAATTATGGAACTCCCTTTTTTTTTTTTTTTTGAGAAAGATATGGAACTTAGTTGTCCTGAAATAAATATTTTTAACGTTAACATCATGACCTATTTTTCTAAATCAATACGCATATCAAAATTTAAAGCAAACATTTTCGCATCTCAAGTATATAGATAGCAACAAATACGAGTGTGTTTATATCATTATATGCACGCATGCTTGTTTAAATTTACTAAAACAATGATAATAAAAATATTTCGCATCCCAATTATATATATACATATGGTGTAATGTTAATTAATATTATACAATTCAATATTTTTTATCTGAAACGACAAAGGGGAATGGATTAGAGGTTTTGCGAGGGCTATTGGGCATACAACTAGTGTTACTGCGGAGCTTTGGGCACTTAGAGAAGGTATAAAGTTATGCATTTCTCATAAATTCCCCGCTGTGATTCTCAAGCTTGATGCAAAGCTTATTGTGGAATTGATGCAAAAGGAAGATTGTAATCAAAATAGCATAGATGCCTTAGTGAGTGACTATAAGTCAAGTTTGAGAGAAATTCCTATGGTTCAAATTCAACATTGTTATCACAAGGCAAATAAATGTGCCGACGCGCTTGCTAGGAGGGGGGCCTTACTCCCACAAGATTTTGTTATTTTCTTAGAACCCCCAGAGGATGTTGCATTTTTACTTAGTCTGGACTCCACTGGAATGGTTTATGAACGTTTTGTAACTGTTATTTAGTTTAATGTATTTCCCTTTCTACCAAAAAAAAAAAAACTCAATATTTTTTATTTATTAAAAGCAAAGTTTGACAAACTTACTAATTGATCACATTTTCTTCTTATACTCTTTACCAACACACTCTCTAGTGAAGGTGAGGAAGACTCGAACCTAAGACTTAAGCCTTGTTAGCCCAAGTCCTGGTAAATAGAACATCTAGGCATCTACCATGTTGGTATCTATTAAATGTTTGTACTTTAATATTATGCATAAAAAATGAATTTTTGAATCAAATAGTAAAAAACATTTGATTTTATACAAAAATTTTGAATGTATGTAAAAACATAGAAAACATAAGATTTTCAAAATTTAAATCCAATAAAAATTTATTAGGTGATATAACATTTTTTCAAGTTATATTATGCATAAATTTTTAAAAATTTAATCCAAAAAAAGTTATCATGTAGTATCCATATGAAAATGGTGCATTCCGTGTTTCACGTTTCCTTTTTTTTTTTTTACTAGAATCACATTCACGTGGGATACAGGCCTACTAGTGGATCCCGTGCACTGTGCATGGGACCAACTACTCTTTGAATGTCCACATATTTCATTGGAATGGCATTGTCAGTGGGTCCCGTGTACTGTTCACGAGACCCACAAACATATTTTTTCACCAAAATTTTAATTAAAAATAAGTCTTACAGCACTATTTATATATTTAAAATTATTTTGCTACAGTGTTTTCAGTAAAATAAATAATATCCAAATGGATCTATAGTATAGCATTTCTTAAAGTTATACCAACTCTTTTAGCTCTCCATCCGTGATAACTCTTTCTTTTCCCCTTTTTAGGACTATAATTTTTATAACTATTATATGCATAGAAAGAGTTTCTGTTTTTGGATAAACATAATCTTTAAAATTATTAAAGCCAATAAAAAATAATAATTAAAACCATTTAAAAAAAGAAAAAGAAATAATACCCAAAGTCTTATAGTTCAATGATGACAAAACAGTTCAATGATGACATTGTTTAGTCTTCCTTCCGAGGACAACCAAGATTCAAATCCACCTCCTTCACATGTAATAGAATAGCCATTGCCCATTCCTCAGCAGGATCTATTCCCACAAACCAAATATACCTTTAAATTTTTTTTTTTTTTTAAAGCCGTACAAGTATCAACTTCAAAAGTCACTCTGAGTTAAGCGCTTTTTTTATTTTTTTATTTTTTTGAATCAAGATCCAAAAGAACAATCGGTAATGTTGATTTGTTTAGAGTAACTAGCAAAAGAAAAACCAAGTAGTACAATAAGACCAGATAATCTTACATTGTAGGATATGTTCAGATTCTAATAAGAAAAATATTTAAATCCTTAATAGTACAGATCCATGATTAAACACCACCAAGTACTACTTGATTGATTCATTTTCTTCCAGAGATTAAATGCATAATCATATGAAACTTGGACAGATTGGTCCCTTGGAAAGACCAAGACGAACTTCCATCCCATGATGCGTATCAAGAGGCCGGAGAGCCTCAGAGTCCTTGGGATCTGCAAACAGCACCAACGAACAATTTTAAAACCCAGGACATGCCAGAGCGTTTAAAAAAACCAGTCATTACCATATTGTTCATCTGCCAACATGACTCTAATATTCATCTATAAGTTATTGCGAAGAACCAAGTGATTAGAGGGGATTTTTTTTGAAAAGAATGTAACCTTTCCATGTTCATGAAGAACGGGATAATAATCCATTAAGAAACTAGACATTTATTACTTGCTAACACAAACTACAATTTTCAAAGGCCCATGCACAAACATTATTTTTATTTTTTTAATAAATAAATGAAGAAATTTGCAGAAAGTTATCATTTTTTTACAAGGAAATACCTTAATTCATGATTTCAAAAAAGAGATTTCTCATTCAATTTTTTTATTTTTTATTTTTTATTTTTTTTATGACATAGGAGAACTTCACTGAGATTAGTTGCATATCGCAGAGCAAAAGTCTCATTCATTTCTTTAGTTATTATAGATACATTAAGCAAAAGTCTCAAAAGAATCAATAACTCAACTCCCTTGTACTTCTATTTAGCCAAGTTGTTCAAGAAAAATGGCAAGAATAAACCAGAATAAAAATACTAAGCATCAAGCAATCAATCTTTAAGTAAAATTGAATGCAGGGGAAATGAGGGCAGTGACCACACTTGTGACCCCCTTTTTTTCATTAAAAAAAATATATAAAAATGCAGGGAAAATGAGTAAAAAAAATCTCATAAACCTTAAAATTTTTTTTTTTTTTGGGTAAGTTATGGCTTAAACCTTAAGTAAGACGTTAGACATTTCTGCAGACTTTAACTTACTGAGAGGATGCAGATAAATATAAAAGCTTTACAATGAAGAATCACTAGAGGATGTTATCAGTTATTGAAATTGAAGCAGATCAAACCAAAATTTCAAAATAGAATAGCAATGGTTAGAATTCCCAATTTCAATTGGTTGGTTTATAAACAGAATTTCCTTACCATTCAGATAATCCTCAAAACCAAATTCATCCAAGCTTCCTGTAAGAGCCTCAAGACCCAGCATTGAAGATGAGATTGCTCCTGGAGGCCTCTGGAACCTACAATTATTTCAAAGAAATTATCGCAAAAGGAACAAGGCATTGAATGGCATATGATATTCCCAATATCACATGTATGTAAATCTGATAGAAATGATTATAACAACTAAATTTTAAAGGGCATAAAACTTGATATGAATTGAAGTACCCAAAGAAGAAAAGCAGAAAAATGTGTTAGGTTGCACACTTGCTGCACATAAAATGATAAATATTTACATGCATTCACTGGGCCTTAGCTAGGAGGTAAGTTAAGGAGTGAGGTTAAGGTATCATTGTAATCTGAATGGCAAATGCAAATTCAGCTATTATCACAGAAATAAAAGCAGCATTATGCAACAAGTAGATCTATAACCAATGTCAGAATTATATGGTCTACAATCCAAATGAAGAAGCCAAATGGGCTCCTTTTTTGGATGTGGTTGTGGTTGCTGGCATCAAAAGTTTTGGTTACCATAGGTAGACATCGGTGATGAAAAATGCCAGAGTTGGCAACAGACACCAAAGTTTGTGGCAGAGGGTCATTTGCTCTAAATTTAAGATAAATTACCATTTATCATAAAAGCTTAAACTGTTAAGAAATAATAAATTTAATCATTTAACTATTATTCTAACACTCTCCCTCAAGTGTGCCCCCAACTGGCCATTTTAAGTGGGACTCAACACGTGGTTTTTATTTATTTTTTAATAGGAAGAGTGGAAAAATGGTTCGAACTTAAGACCACTTGCTCTAATACCATGTAAATCTCAACAAGTGTGAACAAATCTAGACAAGTGTGCACAGTGTTAATCACACACATGCTTACCATGTTAATCTTGAGAAGAGTACAATCAAGCCCCTGTTTAAATACATAACTTAGCTGTACTTACAGGATTTTGCAGTTTTGTTTTTGAAAGACTAATTTTCCTTGAAAATTTGATTGCATTATGTAATTCCAAAAAAAAAAAAAAAAAAAAGTGATTCTTTTTCCTTAAAAGAAAAAAGCACACTCCTTTGATGCAAATAATGTTGCAGGTTTTGTTGGTTTTCTGTTTGGTGCAAGAAAAGAACATATAACCTTTTCTAGTTCTATGCCTGCAGTCTGACAAATATCGTTAAATGCAGTATCCTAGTATTCTTCCACTTGTTTCTAATAGAAGCGAAAATTTTGGACAAAATCCTTCAAGTTAGTGTATTTTTAAAATAGACACTAGCAAGAGGAAAAGATTCTAGATACATAATAGACATTTACCCCAAGTCCCAACCATCAACTATGATACAAAACCCCAAAGGGTTGGCTTAGTGGTTTCTAAATCCTCATGATATCCATGATATCTAGGGTTCGAAACCTCTTGCCAGCATCTTGGGGCCATTCCCAAGGAATTTCTCCTTCTAATAACCCGGAGTGTGTGAGATGGGGTAACTGCATGCACCCGGGGGAATAGTTAGATGCTCAAAGAGGTTTGGATACCCTCGTTTTTAAAACACAAAAAACATATGATACAACTGCTAACAGACAATAACCAACTATTATTATGGAATTTTCCATGTCTCAACTCCTAACATCCAAAAGCATATATCATTTAAGTCACATCAACAAGAATGTTAAACAGCCATATACCTACACACATGGTTTGATTAGATTGTTCAAAAGATCCTTCTTTAGAAGTGGCAATTTTTTTCAGTCGCTTGAGATGGTTTGATCATGTACAAAGGATATCAAAGAAGATGAGTAAGTTGATTCAAGTTGAATAATCTATTAAGGATCCACATCCAAGATTCCAAATCAAAGTTTTGGTGGTTGCTTTTGAAAAAAATAGTTTCATTGAGAAAAAGTAGAAGTTGGAATACACAAAAATGTGCACCAAAATACACATGAAGGATTCTTTGAAGTATCACTCTTTAAACCCATAAACACCTAAAAAGCACAGAACACAACAGCCTAGGAAGCATGGACACGGAAATGACATAAGATACAACAGCACGGAAATTCTTGACAAAAATTAGGACACGACATGTATCATTAGGTGGTTCTCAAAAAAAAAGAAAAAGAAAAAAAAAAAGACAAGTATCATTAGGTATTTTTGTTTATTTAATCTTTTAACATTAATAAGAATGATATAAATATTTATAATACTTTAAAAAACTTTTTTGAAAACTTTAAAAACATATCTAAACTCAAAGGAGAGCTTATTTTCTTTCTGTACAACTTTTCAAAACCTCACTTTTTTTTAAAGTCCAAGTATACTTTAGCTAACTTTCAAAAAAAAAAATAATAATAATAATAACAATCAAGAAAAAGCCAATTTAGCTGAGGCCAAACAGACTAAAATTTTTATTTTTCCTCCTACCACACTGAGGACACGCATGCAGAGTGTACTTAGCATGCTGCCATGGACACACTAGTTTATAAACAAAGGAAAAAAAAAAAAAATACATGGACGTAGACAATATACAACAATTCTTTACTATATAGGACAAGACACAATGGCAGTTTGACAATTAATTAATTAATATATATATATATATATATATTTTTAGACACATTTGAGTTTATTTTAGGTTTTAAAAAATAAGTAAAAATCATCAAAATCTCAGAAAACATATTTAAAATTAATTTCAAATTAATAATAGATAACAAAGCACACTGATACTAATAACCAATGTTGCAACTATCAGGCTGCTACAATTCCATGCTAATAATAATTAAAAAATTATGACTATTCTCTCAATCTATTAAATTATTAAACTAACAAATTAAACATTTTGAATTCTATTGTTTTAGTACACTGTTCAAAAAAATGTGTGATTTAGAGGGAGAAAAAGGGCTAAGCCACTATGAAGAACAGAGTAGAAAGCATAATTGAAACCAAAAAAGAAACCTACTCACTCGACTTCGAGAGATTGGTGACAGCAACAAGATAGAACTACTGCACCTAGTTGAGATGAGCACCAGTGAGCCAAGAACAAAGCCTCTAAGGTGCAAATTGACCAGATCAAGAGAGATGAGAGTTTTGGTGTACAAATCCGAGAAAGGTAGAGATCAATTGAGCATTTAGATCAGATTGTGCCACCTCACAGATTTTCTTTTCAATTTTTTTCACTGTTGTGTTGACCCTAATTAATTTGTTGAGCCTATTGAGGATCCATAGCCGACCCCAAAAATTTGGGATTAAGGGTCGTTGTTGTTGTTGTTGTGTGGTGATCATGCCCAACCATGTCAAGATTATAAAATAAAAATAAAAGTTCACCATACAGCTCATGGAAAGGCAGGGCAATCTGCCATATCCATGCTTCTTAGGTTAACATTATGGACTGCATATTTCCAATCAGAAACCCTAGCCGATGAAATCTTCACCCATTGTATAGTCCTATAATCAAGGAGGCATTTGAAAATTTTCTTCTTATGCAAATTACTTCAAGGGTTTGGGTTTTCAACTCAAACATAAACCCAACTATGCTCAAATAAAGACACAAATCATAACCACCAATAGAATGAATAACCCCAAAATAGTGTACATTACCATATGCATGCTCTTCAACACTTTCTAACTTCCAAGGAAAAAAAAAAAGAAAATGAAAAAAACACAACTGTTCATCAACAAGGAGTGGGAAAAACTCATACCGAGACAGAATTTGCCTGTCAAGATCCATCTTCAGTGGAAATGCACTTCCATATGTGTTTGCCAAGATCTTCCTATTCATCTCCTCTTGTGTCTTCATTGCCTAACAGGTACATTTGAACCAAAAAATATATAAACAAACCAGTATTTTTTTTTTCCTGGAGAAAATAGTTCCAGGAATAATTCTCAATCGCTCTATCAACATTGACCCATACTGTGCAACATCATTCAAATTTTTCTCTGCAATCAAATTTTCACTTGAAATATATTTTCCCTCGAAACAAACAGAAGCCGAAGAGAACAGATATATATATATATATATATACCGAAACTGAAATTAACCTAGCTAAATATCACAAGAATGAGGAATCATTCTCAAGGCTCTCTAACTACAATATCGCATATATTTCTTTATACAAAACAACAATTTAAATTTTCCTCGGAAAATATTTTCACAAACTGTGACCTAACAGAGCAAATACACAAACGCCGAAACTAAAACTAACCTAGCTAGTTTTCCTTTACTCCTAAACTTCTCTGAGTAACCAAACACAGAAATAAGTTATTAAAAAAATCAATAAAAAAATCATAAAAATTGAGAAAAATAAATAGAGAGAGTGATTAATTTACAGATTGATAAGCGGATTCGAGAGGATGAGATCCAACGATGTCGCTCTTGACGCCATGGAGTCCGAATCGGAGCGCGTCGTTTTGGATCCCTCCGATTTCGTGAGCTATGGTCTTCGTTGCCTCCATTTTTGTTGTTCTTCGATTTTCTTCTTTGTGTGTGATAGTGAGTTTTTTTTTTTTTTTTTTTTGCAGAGACTTTGTGAGCAAGAAAATAATGTAGTGATTTTCTTCTTTGTGTGTGATAGTGAGTTTTTTTTTTTTTTTTTTTGCAGAGACTTTGTGAGCAAGAAAATAATGTAGTAGAGGGAGAGGGACTTGTGCGGAAAGTTATACTGTGGAAAAGTGACAACGTCGTCGTTTTTATGCGTTAAGTTCTGTGTTAATGGGCTGGTTGGGCCCATACTGGTTCCAAAGAGCGGTTGACTTTTGAATTTGAAAGAGTTAAAGCCCAGTTAATTTCCAATGGATTGCGATTGTTATGGGCCAGCCTAGATTGCTTATGATTAGAATTTTGAACTTCATATCAATGGAGTCGGTGTAGCTAAGAAAGGCAAATCAAAGGAATTTCCTTGGAATAATGCTATTTCACTCATTCTTATTTTGCTAACCTTCACAAGCTTTTTTTTTTTTGCTGAATGAAAAAGGGGGTCTCCGATGTGGACTCATCGATCCCATGCCACGTGACGGCAATGGGTAATACCACGTGTACCACATGAGCCTTGTTGGGGTTATTGCTTGAACCGTTCATCTCTAGGTGCAGAACGGGGACTCCTACCATCAAGCGACTTCCTCGTGTGGTTGACCTTCACAAGCTTTGATCTTAGCCTTTTGTTATGGGATACAAAGCTCAAATGTATATTTAATTGACTTTTGAAATTGATGCTAAAGATCATATAGTTTGTGATTGTGATAATATATATATTTTTTTAATAATTGGGTCTCTAGTTTTATTTATGGCTCTTTAGAATACTATCGATGTGGGCCATTTTCTTTTTCAATAAAAGAACTCTCACTTTATAGTAACTTGGGGGCTTCATACCAATTTCTTATCATGTAATGGATTGAATTGAAACTTCGTTAAATGAAATTGCTGCTTAATACATCCACCTTGCTATATCAACACATTTTTTTTTCTCTCTTAACTCTTTCTTGTAAGCATCAATAACAGTTTTCTAGATTCCCTTTCCATTATTTCCCATTTGTGGTGCTTTAGGGAGGAGTGATGAATAAATCCATAGGACCCACTTGTCTTGGTGTCTTTTTGCTAGTGCCACTACTTCCTACATTTTGCACCTGTTTTGATGACCACCTCATTCTCCTCTTTCTCATCAAAAGGCACATCATCAAAATCAGCTGTTAAATTCAACATGCATTTGAGTGGAATGCTAAATTGCTAATGCATGCAAACAATGTGGCACAATAAGGAAAACACACATTAGAATGGAAAAAATATTTAATAGTCAATCAACCAATGAAAAAGTGAAATATAACACTTCATTAAATATCCCCACCTACACCCCACTTCTTTCTTTGCCTCTATCTCATGCATATGACTTCTAGTTTCTAACTCTTTGATTTCTACCCTTCTCACTTTTGAATTTCTTTTCATCTTTATCTTCACCTTTATCATTTTATGTTTTGTCTTCCGTTTTGTTATTCTTTTTGTCTGCGTCTTCAACATAGTACCAATGCTTCTTCAGTTCTTCTCCATTTTTCACTCTCATTTTTCTCATCATGACTTTCTTGTCTTGTTTCTGTTTTTGTTGTAGCTGTATAGGTATGTTCGTTCTCTTTTTGTTGTTGAGGTTTTGGTTTTTGTGTACAGATTCAAAGGGTAGTAGGGAATTTTTCAAAGCATGAGAATCGATCACGGTTCTCGAAACCGTGTTGTTGAACCACAGTTCTTAGAACCGTGTGGTTGGACCACGTTCAAACGTTTCCTTCTTTTTTTGCATAGACAAGTTCTTAGAGTTAAAAGTATAGCATTTAGGAGAGGTTCACGGTTAACCTAGTTAGAGTACAATTCGGCCCGGTTGAAAGTCATGATTTATTCACTTAATAAGCCTAAGAAAAATTCAATAAGAGTTTAATTAGTGCTATATTCACATCTATTAAAGTAACTAAACAATTACACATATAAATAATTTCATACATTCATTTTTTTTTTCATGAATGACCTAACTACTAAGAAAGAGAGGAGTTAGTTTTATTTCAGGTTTCTAGATTGTGGGTTTCGAGAAAAACCCAAATAAAATGAAAAAAAAAAAGTATTTTAAAAGGAGATTTTATGTTTTTAGGGCAAATTTAAAAAAGAAAAAAAAAAAAAGAGAGGATTCATAGGTTTTTAGAAGAGTAAAAATAAAAGGCTTCGAAATGAAAAATTTAGAGAGAGAGAGAGAGAGAGAGAGAGAGAGAGAGAGAGAGAGAGAGAGATACTTGTTGAGTTATAGAGTTGTGGGGTTGAGAGAGAGCTATGGGGCTGGGTTGGCTAACTTGAGTGGAGTGAACGTGGTTGTGGTTCCAATTGTTCTAAAATATGTTAAGGTGAAAGAGGGGGGCTTAAGTGTATAGTAGCACACCAAATCTTGGTTTTTATATATTAAATCAATGGCTTTTAATCAACCATATCTATATCCAGCTGCTATAACTCAAATTAGACTTTAAAAAAAAAATACAAAAATCTCACAAATGTGAGCTTTGTGCTTAATAAGAAAAGATCTAAAAAGTGCACGCTTGTTTTAGAGGAAAAACTCCAGATGGAGCTTGTGCACTTCACGCTTAGACATGCTTAAAGCACACTTTTAACAACACTGATGCATAGGCACCCATTGGTTATTCGTGCACGGCAAGTTTTATAGATCTTTCAAGTGTGTTGATAGACTTTTGTCGTTGACGTGGATTTGAAGAAAATTTCTTTTGTTGGTGGCATGAGGTATACAACTTGAGCATAAGGTAAGGAAAATATTTTTCAGCCATTGTTTGGGAGTGGCTATTCACATTAAGA
Source organism: Quercus suber (assembly GCF_002906115.3). Lineage (NCBI taxonomy): Eukaryota > Viridiplantae > Streptophyta > Magnoliopsida > Fagales > Fagaceae > Quercus > Quercus suber. The sequence continues at coordinate 230,299 of NW_027069771.1, read as the reverse complement.
ATGACCCCTATTTATTTTTATTTTTTGAAGTTAACTCAAGAGAGAAGGTTTCATATTCAGGAGTTCTTGGGGTTAGTTATTCTTCAAGGAATGTTGTAATGGTGTTTGCAAAGTGTTAAGCATCTGTTGGTGATGTCGTTGAATGTTGTTATTAACACATTTTTTTTTGGGAGGTTTAAAGTGTTGTGCTTCATTTGGTAGCACAATGGCTCATGTTGTTTGGACATGGTTTATTTCTGTAAAGTTGCAAATCAAAATAGATAGCTCATTAACTTGTGGTCCATAAAGATGCCATTTAATAAAGATGGAGTCTAAAGAAATGGATGCAAGGAATACTTTATTCTTGGATTTGTTTGTTCAACATAATTCTGAGTTGATTTTTTGTCATCAAGAACCTTGATTTGTTGAAGATCAATTCTTGTGGTTTTTTTTTTTGTTATATGATATTTGAGGTTGTGTTTTTTTTTTTTTTTTTTTCAATTGCATTTGTTGTTACTATTCAATTGCATTGAGTATGCTTGACATTACTTCTAGTACTTCTGTCCCTACTATTCAACCATGGGAAAATCCTTCTAGTCCTTACTTCTTGTCTAGTAGTGACAACCTTGGCGTGTCTCTTGTTGTGCAACATCTTACTGAAGAAAATTAAAATACTTGGAGTAGAGCAGTACTAATTTTCTTGGATGCCAAAACCAAGATAGGGTTTATTGATGGTTCAATACCAAAACCCCAATCACCTGATCATCCATGCTATGCAGCTAGGTGTAAGTGCAATAGCACAATGTTGACTTGGTTATTCAATTCCATTTCAAAGGATTTGTAGCCTAGTGTAGTGTATTTCAAGACATCAAGGAAGGTCTGGGTTGATTTGTAATATAGATACTCACAGGATAATGGTCCTAGAATTTTTGAGTTAAGGAAGAAAGTCAGTTCTTTGGCTCAAGAGCATCTGACCATTAATGCCTATTACACCAAATTCAAAAGACTCTGGGATGAGTTTACTAACTACAGAACTTGTACTTGTGGTCATCAAGTGGAAGATTGCACCATGTCCTTCTTGATGGGGTTGAATGACACCTATGCAGCAATCAGAGGACAGATTTTACTAATGGAACCTATTCCTCCTTTGAGTAAGGTATTCTCTCTTTTACTTTAAGATGAGAAGCAAAGGAAGGTTGGTGCTGGAAAGAAGGGTTAGATTGATATAGCAGTAGTATTGGTAGCATTGGGAGGCAAGAATATCAATGCAAATTCCAAAAGTTCAACCAAGAACAAGTCTGGGAGGCCTTAGTGCACTCATTGTGGTGCAATGGGACATATGGTTGACAAATGCTATAAACTACATGGTTACCCACCTAGTTATAAATTAAAAAATAAGGCTTAATCAGCTGGTTCATCATCCTTTGCCAATAATGCTGTTGGTATTGAAGATAGTTCAAATGAGGCTGTTAATTTGACTAAGGTAGAATACCAACAATTGATTGGTCTGCTAAATTCTTAATGCCATTTTGGTACTCAAGCACCACCAGAGGTAGTTGTAGAGACTCATCAAGTTGCCAATATCATTGCACAGCCTTCACTTGGTCTTCAAGGTCATGAGCTATTAGGTATATGGTCCTTTTCATCCCTAGAGTATTTTGTTTTTTTCTTCAATTGTTGACACCTCTCACATTAACTCTACTGATTGGATTCTTGACAGTGGAGTTACTAATCACATGGTCCATTCTCTTACCTTCTTTAATTCCATTACTTCTTTAGTCCAAATTTTAGTTAGGTTACCTAATGGAGATATGACCAAGGTTACTCACATAGGAACTGTACAAGTGTCAGCTACCTTGATTCTTGAAAATGTTTTTTGTATTCCAACTTTCTCCTTTAATCTTGCCTCTATAAGTAAACTGGCACAAAATTCTTCATGTTGCATTTTCCTTTCCTATTATTGTTTCATTCAGGACTTGCAGCTCTAGAGGATGATTGGATTGGGTAAAAAGCGAAGAGGTCTCAATACATTGCAAAATTCTTCTCAAGTTGCCTTGCCAAATTCTATTTCTGAGGCTTTGTCCAAGTTGGCTTCTTATTTTCCTATTAATAGTGTTAATTCTTGTACTTCAACTTCCACAATTGATGTTTTTAGGCTATGGCATTGTAGGTTAGGTCATCCCTCTTCACAAAGATTAGCTTTGATGAAAAATATTGTACTTGAAATCAGTTCTTACAATAATAATAAAACTTTTGAATGCAATGTTTGTCCTTTAGCCAAGCAAAAGAGATTGCCCTTTTTATCATTCTGTCACTACTTCTTCTTTTTGTTTTGATTTAATTCATGCTGATATTTGGGGGCCATATTCCACTCCTTCCTTGAATGGTTCTAAGTATTTTCTTACCTTGGTAGATGATTACAACAGATGTACTTGGATTTTCTTAATGAAACAGAAATCTGATACATCCTTGCTGATTCAGTCTTTTTTTAACATGATTCTTACTCAGATCAAAACTTCTATTAAGGTTCTTAGATCTGATAATGGACCAGAATTTTCTATTGATTCTTTCTATGCCTCTAAAGGTATTATCCACCAATTATCTTGTGTTGAAACTCCACAGCAAAATGTTGTAGTTGAAAGAAAATATTAGCATCTTTTAAATGTTGCTAGAGCTTTGAGGTTTCAAGCAAATTTACCTTTGAAATTCTGGGGGGACTGTGTTTTGATTGCCACATATCTCATTAATTGGATACCTAGTCCTCTTTTACATGGTTTAACTCCTTATGAAATACTCCTAGGGCATCCTCCTTCTTATGATCATCTTAAATCTTTTGGTTGCTTGTGTTTTGCTTCCACCCTAAGTAGAAATAGAACCAAATTTTATCTTAGAGCTAAGGCGTGCTTCTTCCTTGGCTATCCTTTTGGCTTAAAAGGGTACAAGTTATACAATTTGACCACCAAATCTTGTTTCATATCTAGAGATGTTGTCTTTAAGGAGTCTATCTTTCCTTTCAAGCATTGGGTGTCCAAGTCTACAACTACTTCCCTTTCTATCACTCATTCCATGTTTCCATGTCAACCTTTAGTACCAGATAATAAAAGGTCTCTTATTCCTTCAATTTCTATAGAATTTTCCCCTCCTCTCTCTTTTGTTGATATTGCTGTTCCTCTAGATGAGTTTCTTGATTTGGTTCATCCTGATAAGGTTGCTTCTAATCCTAATCTTGATTCTAATTTTGTTTTTGATGTCACTATTTCTTCCTTACCTGTACCTCCACCTGTTAGAAGGTCTACTAGACCTCATAACCCACCTACATATCTTCATGACTATCACTGCAATCTTGCTTTTGCTCATGTATTGGCCTTAACTTCTCTCACTCAGTCACATGGATCCATTGCTACTAAGAATTTAGGTATTCTTTATCCCCTTTCTTCCACTCTTTCATATAGCAAGTTATCTACTCCACATAGAGTTTTTTCAATTGCCTTATCTATTGCCAAAGAACCAAATTCCTATGCTCAAGCCCCTTGAAAGATCCTTTGTGGCAAGTTGCAATGAAGGTTGAAATTGATGCTCTTCAGGCTAACCATACCTGGGTTATGACTAAATTACCTCCTGGTAAAGCCCTAATTGGCTGTTAGTGGAGAGTTAAATGACCTGTAGTTTTGGTATACTTATTGTTAGTTAGTTAGTTACTCATAGTTTTGACACTTGTATAGCCACTATAGGGTATTTGATTAGTTAGCTTTCTGTTATTCTTTTCCTGCCATTCTGATCTTGTTATATATGGAACAGAGCAAGATATTTATTAATAAGAAGATTCATTTTCACAATTCTCGATTTGATTAGTTTGTATGATGTATTGTAACACTATACTATAGTTGTGTACATAAATTACATGTAGGATAGATTAGTGGAGAGTTAAACAACCTGTAGTAGTTAGTTACTCACTATTTTGACACTTGTTTAGCTACTATAGGATATTTGGTTAGTTAGCTTTTTGTTATTCTTTTCCTGCCATTTTGATCTTGCTATATAAGGAACAGAGCAAGATATTTATCAATAAGAAGATTCATTTCCACAATTCTCGATCTCTACTCTCTTCCTTTCTTCCATGTGTGATTTCCAATACATCATTGTTGGAGCTTGAGAGTGATTTCAACGTTAACTAGTGTCAGTCCATGGACTAGGAAATTCATGAGAAATCAACCTTTCATGGCTTTAGGCATAACATAGATAAATTTCTACCAAGAGAGAAGCATCACAAGGGATCCCCTACATCAAATTGTGTGAAAAATTCTGAGATGAGTCATCCATCAGGAGAATTGTTGTTAGAGGCTCTTTCTTGTTTATTTGTTTTTGGATGAGCCATCTCTTGTTGATGTTTAGGGTACTCATTTGAATACTTTGTTTCCTTCATCTGTTGAATGGCTTCAACAAGTTCAAAATGAATTTGCTGCATACTTTGTAGCATCTCATACAACATGGTGATCTAAGGTATGTTGTCTCATAATGCTTACATTATGATGAAATATTATGGATAGTTAGACTTCATGTTTGTGTTTACGATTCTTTCTTCTTGTTTTTTTTCCTTGGTGCGTTTACATGTGTGTGTGAGTTCCATGCTTTTGGTGCCATGGTTTCTTCAACTTGAGCTACACGACTCCCCACTAGAGTCGCATATAAGTCATGTCAATTGTGGAATGACAAGCTTAAGGGGACTTGTGAGCCTATTTACTTGGGTTTGAAAATGTATTTATATATAAGTGACTCAAGTCCACTACTCACTCAAATACAAGGATGGAGGCTAATGGTGCATTATGAAGGAATAATCAAAGATACTAACTTACAAAAATAGAATGTCAGTAAAAAAGATTCATTATTATTATGATGATCACAATATAATAGTACGAGCAAAAAGAAAGAAACGGTGAAGGGGGGGGGGGGGTGTTATTTTCATTACCACACATACAAGAGCACCTTTGACTCTTTTAAGATCTACTATTTTTTATATCTGAAGCTTGAATTTAAGCTTGGAAGAGTTAGTTTGGTGGGGTAGATAAAATCTCTTATTAATACATGGCTTGGTGACAAGATCTTATATAGCAGGTCTATTACATTGTTTGAATAAGAATCATAGCTTTTGACTGCTAGACTTTAGAATTATGGCAACCTTAAGCTTTGTTCTTATTTGAATAATAGGAAAATGTGGCTTTGATTTGGGTAATTTTTTTGACAAATTTTTTTTTTGCTTTGTCTTATGGGAGGAAATGGGTCCTTAAAGTATCTGCTAAATTTGTTAGAACTCACTAAAAAACACGTGGGCTATTGCTGCATTTTTTTTAGCCACATTTACAAAAACGCGGTTATAGGTTGGCTATAGCCGCGTTTTTAGTAAACACAACTTAAACTATTGACCTATAGCCGCGTTTTTAAAACGTGGCTATAAGATATGTCTATATGATGTAGGCAAAATCAACTGGGGCAGTAGTGGAGCCTGCAATTGTTTATGAGAAAGTATACAGTACCAAAGATGGGACTTTTGTTACTGCCTAAGTGAGAGAGAACATCGTAAGCATTATTTGTATCCTATTTCTTTCAGATTTTGTGTTTGAATTGTTTATAGAAAGTAATATGTTATTTGGTTCTTGTGTGAAAATAGGCTAGGATGAAAGAAATTTTAAATTAAGAGAATACATCACTACAAGGAAAGCATGGTGAAGGAATCCTATGGTCGAAAGACGATGCATTTGCTTGAGTGATGGGTTCAGAGCATTGTGGACGTGTATGTGGGGTGGGTTTTGGACCAACCCCATCAGGAAGAAGTGGGTCAAACCTTTCACGCTATACATTGACTCCACTGTCATCAAGCGAAACGACCCAACAGATTACTGAATTGGAGACTTCGCTTGCATCTGTGATGGACCAACTTTCCCAATCAGAAGCGAGGCATGAAGAGAATTTTGCCCAAGCACCAGCCCAATTAGAAGCGAGGCATCAAGAGAATTTCGCCCAAGTACTAGCCCCATCAGATGTAAGGCATCAAGAGCAACTCACCCAATCAAATGCGAGGCATCAAGAGCAAATGAGAGAAATGATGTTGCACATGAAAGAAATGTTTGCCCAAATTAGCCCACATATGCATTCTTCACTGCCTTCTTAGGTATTAAAAATGTTGCATTTAATTTAACAAAACTTGCGTGTTTATTGCAATGCACTGTTATGTGATATTAATACGATATCTTTAATATGTTCAAGATAGCACTACTGATAAACGAGGACTCTCCATGGATATTGATCAAATCATTTGTATTAATTTTTGGCTGATCATGAAGGACTATTGTAGACAGGAATATTGATGCGTTAATTTTAATGTGTGTGCGTGTATATATATATATATCATATATTATTTTGATATTATAGACAGGTTGATATGTAGACAGGTTGATCATGCCCTAGAAAGACTGATAATCTTTTTCTAAACAAAATTTTTAGCCGAATCTCTTGTATATTGAGAATGATGTAGGTGCATTTCAAAGAAAGCAGGATTTCAATGATGTTGTAGAGGTAAGTAATTTTAGTCTTTTTACCTATCAAAAAAAAAAAAAAATTAATAGTTCTTCTACTTTGCTGCCACATAAGGTTGTGTGCAAATGTTGTGGAGTAAATTTGTGTTTTTGGTCATAACGAAAAGAGGACACAACTAATTATTTGTTTTTAAGAGACATATTTTTTCTTACAGATTTATTAGTTTCTCCATACTTATTTCTAGGTGCTGCAAAAGAAGCTCCTATTGTTACGCCACTTATGGAATACGTTTGTCAGAAACGAGCCGTTGAGAGTGGAGTCCAGATAATGTGTTATATATTTTCATATTTTTGTTCAACATAGTTGTTTGGCTGGTTCTTTTACTCTCAACTAATGCAGAACATGTTAGAGAGAGAAAAAAAAAAAAAAAACCATATGTGGAACATGTCTGAGATTATGGATTGTGTAAAAAACTGTTTCTTTGTTTTGAAATTTTTGTTAGGGTACTTATATTTGCATATACTTAAAACAATTTTTCATTGATTGATGAAGTCATTGTATATTTAATTAAGAAAACTTGCAGGCTATAATGGAGGTTGGGGAGGTCATTCAGTTTTATGATTCCAATAGGCGCTTTCTTGCTTGGGGCTTTGGAGGAAGAACAATTGATGGTTCCACTTGTTTTAACTTGAATGGAAGTACATGTGCCTTTGAGGTGAGTGGAGCTGACTTTGTAATGCTTTGTTTTGCTTACTCTTTGAAGAATTTGACCAGCCTGGCATATTGCCTAGCTGTTTTCACACAGCTTTCTCTCTTTCTCTGTAATCCTCTTGTAATTTTTATTGGAAACCCCTTAATTTTTATAAAAGTGAAATCTATGCTTATTCATGTCTTCTTATTCTTACTGTTATTATCTCATATTTCCTTTCTTTTTCTTTAATATAATTTTTTATTTATTTATAATTCTGTTGAATAGCATCTGAAATCTGCTTCTGTCACCATTGATGTTTTACATTCTTCTATTACTTCTAAATCACATACATTTTCAACCAAACATGAAAAGTTCTAAACCCTATTTACAGCTAACAAAAATACATTCAAAATCCCCAAATATATTAATTTTATCATCAAAAGGTTTGAGAAAGTCTCAGATGTCCTTAAAAAATAAGTCCATGAGAACGGTGCAAATTATATGTGATAGGGGTAAATCCTAGGGTAGACGGATTGAATTGATGGAGTTAGACTTTAGAGACAAGGTAACCAAAAGAGACGGTAAAGTTGGTCTGACAAAGTTGGTAGATGGATTCACGACCAAGATGTAAAGGTAAGGAGACGGATAGACGCTTTTGAGTGAATGGATAAAAGGGAGACGGTCTGTTGAAGCCACGTGTCACCCTATGGCATCTACATGGCACCTACGTGGCATGAGTAGTCTCCAAGGATTCTAGTATGGAAATGTCTTACGCTTCACGCCCCACCATAATTATAGGAATCCTTGTAAGGAAATAATCCCATAAATTGCAAATATTAATGGAGATCTTCCCTACAAGGAAATAACCTATCCCTTAAGACATTAAGGTTGGCTCTACATTACTATAAAAACCCCAAAATCCTCACAAATCAAGGTACACGTAATTTTCCCAGCTTTGGCACTTTAGAGTTGTAGAAATTCTTTCTAACTTAACTTTCAGAGGGTATTTGGCTAGTACCACACCGGTACTCTCTGCAAGGTCTTCTTTATTTCTATTTTACAAATTCTGTCTAGAGCACGCAAGGACTGTGCAGCTCATTGATGATTTTTGGCATCATTAGTTGGCGCCGTCTGTGGGGAATTGAGAAAACAATAGCAGCCATATTACCACTTCCCAAACAAATAGTTGTGTGGTACTCACCCACTTGATGGCAACCAACAACAATAATGGAGATGAACCATGCATTATTGCCCTCGAAAGACAGGTACAGACTCTTGCTGCGGCTGCAGAATGCCTTACTAAGCAAAACCATGACTTAGAGGAACAATTGCACCGAAGGAATGCAGGACCCAACAATTGTGGGGAGGAGCAAGAGGGTACTAGCGTCGAAAGAAGGGACTAAGAAAGACCAGAAGACAGCAACGCCCTGAGCAAACAATAGCGACAAGTCCATCCGTCGCAGATACGGCACCGCCTTACATAGTTGCAGAGATGCAGATAATGAAGGAACGGATGGACTTCATGATGAATGCCCACAGGGGATGGGTGTCAAATGACCTCGACAAGTTGGTCCACCGAACAGACTCACCTTTTATAGCACTCGTCACTTCGTTCCCCCTTGTGCCAAAGTTCTGTATGCTGTAGATAGAAGCCTACAACAAGTCTAAGGATTCCTTGAATCACCTAGAGTCATTCAAAACCCTTATGCACTTATAAGGTGTGGCAGAAGAGATCATGTGCCGAGCCTTCCCAACTATGCTGAAGGGTCCCACAAGGGTATGGTTTAGCAGATTGACGCATAACTCCATCGGTACGTTGAAGGAGTTAAGCGCGCAGTTTGCCTTGCACTTTATCAGGGGACATAGGTATAAGAAGTCCACTGCGTGCCTGATGAGCATCAAGCAACAAAAGGATGAGACACTAAGGTCTTACATAACTCGCTTCAACAAGGAAGCCTTTTCGATAGATGAAGCTAATGACAAGATAATTGTTGATGTGTTCACCAATGGATTACGGAAGGGGAAGTTTTTGTTCTCTTTATACAAAAACGACCCGAAGATCATGTCAGATGTGCTTTATCAAGCCACTAAGTACATGAACGTAGAAGACGCGCTACTAGCCTGAAAGGAGAAACTCAAGAAGAGGGAAAGGCAAGAAGATGCACGATAGGACAGGGGACGGAAGATGGCCAGATCTAGAGATTAACGAGAGGATAGGCGCTCAAAACCCCCTATTCAAAGGTTCTTAAACTTCATCTCACTGACTGCCCCGATCGATCAGGTCTTGATGCAAATCAAGGATGACAAGGCCTTGACATGGCCTGGCAAGTTGAAGGGAGATCCTAATAAGAGGTCTAGAGACAAGTATTGTCATTTTCTTTAGGATCACGGTCACGACATGTCTGAATTCTATAACTTGAAGCAACAGATGAAAACCCTAATCAAACAAGGAAAGCTACAACAATTCGTTAGCAAGGAAAGAGCAGACCCACCACAGGAGTAGGCTACAAGAAGGGATAACAAGTGCCCCAAGCCGCTCCTAGGAGACATAAGGATGATTATAGGGGGCACCACAGTTTCTGGTTCATTTAGAAAAGCACGTAAGACTTACCTAAGAATGGTTCCAAAGATGGCACGAGTCGACAACCTTATAATTATGTTCTCGAAGGAAGATGCTCGACGTCTCCACCACCTACACGAAAATGCACTTGTTGTTAGCATACGGGTAGGGGATTATAACACTCACCAGGTCCTAGTTAATAAAGGAAGCTCTGTTGATATCCTCTATTACCTGGGGTTCCAGCAGATGAGGATCGAGGGAGAACAGCTTGTATTGACTAATACACCACTTGTTGGGTTTGGAGGAATGAGAGTATACCCTCTAGGTGTGGTCACATTGCCCGTTATGGTTGGTGATTACCTTCAACAAATTACTAAGGATGTTACATTCCTTGTCATTGACCATTCGTCTGCTTATAACGCTATACTGAGCCGTCTTACCCTCAATTCGAGGAAGGCCGTAACTTCGACCTATCACCTGATGATCAAGTTCCCCACCAAGTACGGAGTAGGAGAGGTACATGGAGACCAAGTGGCAGCGCACGAGTGCTACATAGCTGTTTGTTTTTTAATCCCCTTAAAACACAACCAGATTAACCTAGTTAATAAGCCAAGTTATTACTTAGTCTAAATTCCAAATCTAGGTTATCACAATCAAAACAATCATATCATGTATAACAGCAAAAAAGTAAATAACACAAAGATATGATCACTTAGGAAAACCAAACTAGTAAAAAATCTGAGGAGAATTTAACCTAGTTATCCTCAAGGTAAACTTGAATCTACTATGAAAGAATCGAAGTTTTATAATAAGACTTAGACCACTAATATCTTATTGTTACCCACCAATAGAAACTTACTGACACGACCACGTGCAAGCTCCGAGATCACGAATTCCTTCTTTCTTGGATTCTTCAGCAAGTACAAGCACACCTGCTTGTGTATCTTTAAACTCTTATGGCAGCAACTGAATGATCATTAAGTTCTTAATAAATTTCCTCTTGATAATCCTAAGTTTGTGTGAAGGAAAACTCCTCACAGATCTCACAAGAGATTCACATAAACAGCAATATGAGTAACCTCTAAAACGTGGCTAAGGTTTGCCTTATATATCTAGGGCAAAAAATAAAACCCTAAACGTTTTAGGAGTTAGGGCTAAGTTGAAAATTCTACAGAAAAAATGCATCTGCCCGATTTTTGATTGATCGAGCTTAAGTTTCGATCAATTGAGCCAGGTCGAGATGCACATTAAATTCTGTATCAGCTCGATTCTAACTTTACACAAACAACACGATTTTGAGCAAGTCTAAACAAGACTAAACAACCTGTTTTGATTATGGTTTGCCAACAATACACATTAGAGTTCTAAATACATTAAATCCTAAGTCTTTAGAACCTAACAAACTCCCCCTTTGGCAATCCGTGACAAAACACAAACTAAAAGCTCAAAGTTTACAAAGAAAAGCCCTTTACAAAAAAAAAAAAAAATGCTCATTACAACAAATCCAATCCTAACTACTANCAAAAAAAAAAAAAAAATGCTCATTATAACAAATCCAATCCTAACTACTATCCATTAGTTGCAAATGTAGATAGCAGCTCAATTGAATCAACCTGTATTTCCTGAAATACTCAACAAACGTATAAACGCATGTATGGCAGAAAAATAGTAAATCAACAAATATGCAAATTAACTCTCCCCCTAAGTTAGATACATCAAAAACAAAAACAATGTTAACTCCCCATAACATAACATTCTTGTATTTTCCACACATATTCCCACATTTTATCTAAATCTCTCCCTTTTTGTCACGTATTGACAAAGATAACTCAAACAAAGAGTAACAACGCAACAGAGAATAAGAGGAAATAGAGAATTAAGGGAACACAAAACAATTTAGCTCTATAGAGAATAGAGACAACTCTCCCTATGAATAACACAAGTTAAAAACAAGCTTCTCCCCCCTATAAAAATAGGAAAAACAAAACAAGTTTTGGGGAAAAATTAGGAGGGGGGGAACACACAAACCTAACTTGAAAAAAAAAAATTAAGTTGAGGATGCACATGAAGAAAAATATTCTCTCTTTCAATAAATGCAAACTTGACACTATGTGACCCATAGACAGTTGCATGAGTAGAGAAAATATTTGCACTTTGATTATCCATCATATCTCTTAAGAAAAAATATTTTATGCAGGTCACACATAAAAATAGCATATACTAAAAAGTACATAACTCAAAAATTAATCAATCAATTTTTAAATCAAGTTAAGTACCAAATTTAGCAAAGTGTATGCATGTTATGTGTGAAAACAATAAGAGATATGATTGCAAAATTCCAAGATGGATATAGAAAACAATGCAATGCATGTAAATCCTAAATATACATGATGCATGAAAAAATATGTCATGATGCATGCTCTAATGCAGTGAAACTAAGTTCAATATAAGTTCAAATTCACAAAATTGGCTTGAGCATAGAGTTTCTAACAAAAATCCCAAAATTTGAAAAACCACTTGTTTGTTTTTATAAAAAATTGGCCAATTGATCATCACACAAGTTAGAGGACAAATGATAATGATCAATTACATCAAATCAACAAGCCAATTTCATCAATTAAACTCAATTTGAACAAAATCCCCAATTCGGGTACATTCAAGCTCTACAATTTCCAATTTCTCAAACTTTAAACACATTTTGCATTAAGATTAAGGAACTTTTAATTTTGGATGGCTATAACAAGAATACACATAATAAAATGTACCAAGTTTAGCAAAGAGTAACTTGTGTAGTGTGTACAACTAGTAAAAGCTTGAGATACATGTGAGGTGATATGTGAATAGAAATCAAATGCAAAGTCAACAAAATTCATCACATAGAATTTGAAAGAGACTATTACCTAAAGAGTTGTCATATAACTCTCACATCTTCTAGAATAAAAGTTTGCAATCATGTAAGTTTCTTGATTTGCCTCATAATGTACATACCAATTTTATTTAATTAGAAACTTATTAAAATAGCTAGGATAATGTATACACCAATTTTAGCATTTAAACCGAGGCTACACCTTATGTTCTTTTTGTGCATGTGCTACACTTTCTCGAGCACAAAATCTTACAATATGCACTAAGGTGTTCATGATTGGCTAGTAAATAGTGGTGAGATGGTTACTTATACATTTCTCAAAAAGTTCAAGTCCGACAGTCAAAGACATGTAACTTCAAGATCAAGACAAAGTGATCAAAAACTATAAACATCTTCTCACACAATATGCACTACAAAGCTCAAACTAGTAAAGTGCAATAAAATAAACTCATCCAAGCTAAACAAGGTACATAAATATGTTATGTAAAGATAAGGTGGCCAACCTTGATTTCAAATCCATGATATGTAATACAAAACACAAAAATCTTTTTTGTTTTAAAAAAATTTATGACCAAGAACAATAAACACACATTATGCTAAATGAACAATGCAAATGCAATGCATGACAGTGCTTAACTAAGCTATGGAGGGTGCACAAATAAGAAATATCAATTTCTTAATTAACCCTTGAGTACATGTACAAACTAGTACATACTCACACAAAAACAAAAATAGCTTAGCACTTATATAACACATACTATTCAAATTTCTCCACAATGTCAAGCATGTTCTAAATCAAGAGAGAGATATCATAATTTATGTAATCCTCAAAACAAATAAAACAAGACACAAAATAAAATATTTTTGTCTTTTTGAAAAAAAAAAATTCAAAAACAACCAAAAACAGAAACACAACTTGTCCACAAATAATTGAAAGAATTAAATCAGAGACAAGTTAGTAACACTCACCTTAGAGAATCTTTTCTCACCCATATATCACAAGTCTTTAGCTTTATAGGTGAAAATTCATGAGAAGCAGAATGTATTTCAGGGTTTACACCAATCTTCTGAGAAAGACTAAAATCCTGCAAATTCCTTTCACAAGCCAACAAGCTTAAATTTTTCAAAAGCATATGAAACAATTTATATGGACTTATGGCAGGAGAAATATCATTACATATCCTAGATTGAAATACAGAATGTTTAAATTTCAATTTATGACTATTAAGACGAATGTGACCAGAGACACCACAAAAGTGACAAACATGAACAAATTTAGGAATATCAGTATTCCTAACAACAAATCTAGTCTCAGATTTTGGTTTTTGTCTCAACAAAGAACAATTTGGTCTAATATGACCAACAACACCACAACAGTGACAAGTAGACATAAAAACAGATTTATTATGCTCTCTAATAGTAGGTTTAGATTTAAGTTTAGAAACATCAGCGTCTACATCAGAAATCTTACCTTTATCTAACCTAGCAAAATAAGCATTTTCTTTATTATTCCTCTTGAAAGGAGGGATATAAACTTTCTCAGTTTTAGGCTTAAGAGAAACAGAAACACTTTTGTTATCAATAGCAGGCTTGGTACTAGTCAAATTTTCAATTTTAGTTTTAGATTCAACTAACTCTTGTTCCAAGCTTTTCATCTTCTCATCTTGAGAGGAAATTTGATTTTTCAAAAATTCATTCTTTTTATTAGATTCATCTGATCTAACAACCAATGCCTCTTTTTCAAGATTAGCTAATTTTAACTTTTCCTTGAATATCTTAGAAACTTTCATAGATTTTAATAATTCCTTACAGAGAGTTTCACAAGCATCAATAAGATCAACAGAAACAATAGCATCTTATTTATTCAAATTATCACAAACATGAGCAGAAAGACACTTCAAATTTTCCATGACAGCAGGGGTTAGGGATCAGCTCTTAGATCAAAAAATCTAAAACAAAAGAGCTACCCGCTCTGATATCACTTGTTTGTTTTTTAAACCCCTTAAAACACAATTGGATTAACCTAGTTAATAAGCTAAGTTATTACTTAGTCCAAATTCCAGATCTAGGTTATCACAATCAAAACAATCATATCATGTATAGTAGCAGAAAAGTAAATAACACATAGATTTGATCACCTAGGAAAATCAAACCGGTAAAAAACCTGGGGAGGATTTAACCTAGCTATCCTCAAAGTAAACTTGAATCTCCTATGAAAGAATTGAAGTTTTATAACAAGTCTTAGACCACTAACATCTTATTGCTACCCACCAGTAGAAACTTACTAACACGATCACATGCAAGTTTCGAGACCACGAACTCCTTCTTTTTTGGATTCTCCAGCAAGTACAAGCACACCTGCTTGTGTATCTTTAAGCTCTTATGGCAGCAACTGAATGATCATCAAGTTCTTGAATAAATATTCTCTTAATAATCCTAAGTTTGTATGAAGGAAAGCTCCTTACAGATCTTACAAGAGATTTACACAAGCAGCAATATGAGCAACCTCTAAAATGTGGATAGGGTTTGCCTTATATACCTAGGGCAAAAACATAAAACTCTAAACATTTTAAGAGTTAGGGCTGAGTTTGAAATTCTACAGAAATATACATCTACCCGATTTTCGATTGATCGAGCCTAAACTTCGATTAATTGAGCCAGGTCGAGATGCACATTAAATTTTGCATCAACTCGATTCCAACTTTATATAAACAACACAACTTTGAGTAAGTCTAAACAAGACTAAACAACCTGTTTTGATCATGGTTTGCCAACAATACACATTAGAGTTTTAAATACATTAAATTCTAAGTCTTTAGAACCTAACAATAGCAATATTGGAGATGGATGACCAGTTACAGACCATGAGCATAGAAGAACAACAGACAGTTGCAGAGCCCATTGAAAGATTGGAAAAAATACTCCTCGATGACTCCAAACCTGAGTGAATGACCAGGATCGGCACCTTCGCCAACCCACCAGTCCATCAAGCACTCATGACATTCTTGAGAGAGAACCAGGATGTCTTTACTTGGAGCCACGAAGACATGCCCTTCGGTTATGGTTCACAGGTTGAATGTATCACCCTCTTTTCCCCCTATCCGATAGAATAAACGAGTGTTCGCCCATAAGCGAGATAGGGCTATAGTGGAAGAAGTTTACAAATTGCAGGAAGCAGGGTTCATACAAGTGTACTACCCCGACTAACTAGTCAACGTGGTGATGGTTAAGAAAGCCAATGGAAAGTGGAGGATGTGTGTAAACTTCACAGACTTAAATAAGGTGTGCCCCAAAGATAGCTACCCACTCCTGCAGATCGACGTCCTGGTAGACTTGACAACAAGACACCAGTTGTTCAGCTTTATGGATGCGTTTTCTGGTTGCAACCAGATTAAGCTAGACAAGGCTGATCAAGAAAAGACTTTGTTTGTCACCAATCAAGGCCTTTTCTGCTACAAAGTGATGCCATTTGATCTCAAGAATGCGGGTGCAATGTATCAAAGGCTAATGAATAAATTGTTTGCACATCAGATTGGGAGGAATGTCCAAGTCTACATGGACGACATGCTAGTGAGAAGTCAACGGGAAGATGACCATTTGGCCGACCTCAAGGAGACCTTTGATACCCTTCGCTCTTACAACATGAAGCTCAATCCAAGTATATGCGCATTTGGGGTAGTGACTGAAAAATTCCTAGGGTTCATGGTGTCTCAGAGGGGCATTAAAATTAACCCAGACAAGATCCAGGCCATAATGGAGATGGCACCATCTAGGAACATAAAAAAAGTGCAAAGCCTCAATGGCAAGGTAGTGGCGCTAAACAGGTTTGTATTAAGGGCAACAAAAAAATGCGTGCCTTTCTTTCGCACATTGAAGAAGTCCTTTGAGTGGATGGCCAAGTGTCAACAAGAATTCGAGGACCTAAAGGCATATCTCTCCTCCCCGTCGTTGCTAACTCCTTCCAAAGTTGGAGAAGAGTTATTTCTTTACCTGGCTGTCTCCTCAGCTGCCATCAACACAGCCTTAGTTAGAGAAGAAGACAGGGTGTAGAAGCCCGTATACTACACTAGCAAAGTGCTCTGAGGCGCAGAGGAAAGGTACCCCCTGTTGGAGAAGCTAGACTTTGCATTAGTGACCGTAGCTCTCAAGCTCAAACCAATATTCCAGGCCCACATAGTGATTGTTCTGACAGACAAGCCTCTACGGAGAGCAATGAGTAATCCTGAAGTCGCTAAACGGATGGCACTATAGGCAATTGAGTCACTGGACAGGTGGTCCCTGACTTCATCGAGGAGTTCACCAATGTGGAAGGCCAAGGGGCAAGAGAGCACCCTTAATGGAGTATCCACATGGATGGGTCATCTAATAGGAAGGCTGTTGGAGTAGGTATAGTACTTCACTCCCTAGAAGGGGACGAGATTGAGTGCATGGTTCACCTCGACTTCCTTACGACCAATAATGAGACGGAGTACGAAACTCTAGTGGCAGGACTGGATCTTGCCAAAGTAGCAGGGCCATAAGTGTGGTTGTTTATTACGACTCTCAAGTGGTCACAAGTTAGGTGAACGGTGATTACGAATGCAGAGGTGAAAGGATGAAAAAGTACTTGGAGCAAGTAAGGAAACGGGTGGATAACCTTCAAGCCAAGTTTGTTTAAATCCTAAGGGGAGATAATAAGCAAGCTGACCGTCTTGCCAAGGCTGCATTAGTGGAACACATGCTCATCCCCAGTAAGGTACTTTCTTTTGTTCAGCTTTCACCTTTAATAGATTGTGTTGGTGTGCAGGAGATAGGTTCTGAAAGCAGCTGGACCACACCGATAGTCTTCTACTTGAAATACGGCACATTACCTGATGGTAAGGAGGCCGCAAGGAAGCCAAAGGTTCAGGCGGCACGATTCGTCCTGATAAAGGATGTCTTGTACAAAAGAGGCTTCTCTCAACTGTACCTAAAGTGTCTAGGCCCCAAGGAAGCTGATTATGCCATGAGGGAAGCTTATGAAGGGATTTGTGGGAATTATTCGGGGTCACGATTATTTGTGCATAAGCTGATTCGGGTAGGATACTATTGGCTTACCATGCAGAAGGATGCCCAAACCTATGTCAAAACTTGCGACAAGTGTCAGAGGTTTAGTAACATCATCAGACAACCAACAAAAAAGCTTACTCTAATGACGGCCCCATGGCCTTTTACTAAATGAGGGTTGGACATTATAGGCCTATTCTCAATAGCAATAATGCAACTAAAGTTCTTAATGGTTGGCATAGATTACTTTACCAAATGGGTGGAAGCTGAAGCCCTAGTCACCATCATGGAGAAAAACGTATGAAGTTTCGTTTGAAGAAACATTATCTACAGGTATGAGATCCCTAGAGTTTTGGTTTCGAACAACGGAAAGCAGTTTGACAACGAGCCGTTTAGGGATTTTTGCTCACAATTAGGTATCAAGAATCACTACTCACTTGCCCACCCTCAGGCCAACGGACAAGTTGAGGTCACGAACCGATCTTTGCTCAAGATCATTAAGACTCAGCTCGAGGGGGCAAAGGGAATATGGGATGAGTTACCAAGTGTACTGTGGGCGTACAGGACGACAACCAAAACACCTACAAGAGAAACACCATTTCGATTAGCATACATGAGTGAGATTGTTATCCCCGCTAAGGTTGAACTCACAAGCTATAGGGTGAAGAATCATGATAAGAGTAGGAACAACGAAGTCATGCACCTACAATTGGACCTAGTGGATGAGGTCAAAGCAACAATCGAACAAAGGTTAGCACGATATTAGGACCTCATGGCTAAGCACTACAATTCCAGAGTTAGACATATGAAATTTCAAGTTGGGGATCTTGTCCTGAGGAAGGTAATGGGTACTACAAGAGATCCCTCTCAAGGGAAGCTAGGACCCAATTGGGAAGGACCCTACAGAATCACTTCTGGCAGAGGAAAGGCACCTATCACTTGGAGACACAAAGTTGCAGCATCCATGGAACACCGAGCACCTAAAGAAATACTACCAGTAGACGACAGCACGTAGACCACTCCTCATTTCCAGTTTATTTCATTCTAGTTGTTTTTATTAGCTACAGTACTTTTTAGCCCAAAGGGCAGCTTTTTATTTTTTTTTAGAACAATGTTGTTTATGCACGTGTTTATCATAATAAGATTAGTTATTCAGGAATATCATGCGCATATATACATCTCTACAAAACCATGTCTACGACTAAATCCTTAGGTGGACAGATGCACCCTAAGGACACATTAAAATTTATTAAAGTCCATTAGTGGACGGATACATTCCAAGGGATGCCTTAAAATTTATACAAGTCCCTGAATGGACAGGTGCATCCAACGGATGCCTTGCAATTTATTAAAGTCCATTAGTGGATGGATACATCCCAAAGGCCTTAAAATTTTTATAAGTCTGTGAGCGGACGGGTGCATCCAAGGGATGCTTGGCAATTTATTAAAGTCCTTAAGTGGACGGATATATCCCAAGGGATGCCTTGAAATTTATTAAATCCTTAAATGGATTGATACATCCCAAGGGATGCCTTAAAATTTACTAAGTCCTTAAGTGGACGGATACTTCCCAAGGGATGCCTTGAAATTTACTAATTCCTTAAATGGACGGATTCCAAGGGATGCCTTGAAATTTACTAATTCCTTAAGTGGACGAAGGCATCCTAAGGGATGCCTTCAAACTTTTTAACCCATATGAGGGATGGGTACGACTGACATTCAAAAAAAATTTTATTAAGTCCATAAGGTGAACAGACAACAACACGTGATGTAAGTCCCCCCAACGGATGGATATAAACCAACGTCCAAAAAAATGCTAAGTCTATGGATAGACGAACAAAAGATACAAAGGGTCCAACATCTCTAAGTCCATAGAATGGACAAGTGAAAATTATCCTACACACAATGGATCCCAAAAGGGAACGAGCAAGTGTTTTTGATCCCACCTAACCTTTACATGGACCTTTAAATACAATTATAGAAACATGTTCAAACGAGCAAGTAAAGCGACGGATATAAAAAAAGAAAAAAAAGAAAAGATAATGGATATAAAACCCATGGAAGGAAAATGTTTACATCCAAAGCCCAAAACCATGGGCAACGTTAAAAATTGCATAAATATTGTTCTCCCAAAGATTTTTACAATAGAAACAACAAAAGAGAAAAAAGAAAAAAAAATAATAATAAAAACTTCAAAATCTATGGCTGGTCAACAGGTTCCTCCTCATCTACTGCTTTCCCTGCTAGCTTAGCCTCCTTAACTAGACGGTTCTCATTGCCAATGGATTGAGCTTGTCCTTCCTGGGGAGCGGCCCCTCCGTCACCATGAATGTTGGGAGTAGGACCCCCTTTAAATAGCTCGTCGATGCCTTTAGGCTTGATGGATCTGGCTGGGGTATAGGCCACATCATCCAAGGGGACCTGAGACACATCCAAGTCGGGAAAGAGAGCCTTGACCTAACAAAGGCACTCATTGAAGCCGTTAGTGTAGCAGCCACCAAGTTCGGAGAGGAAACCGTCGGAGTTGCGAAACTTTGTCTTCCCGTCCTCCTTGGCTTGACGGACTTGCTTCCTTAATGAGGAGATCTCCCTCTCTTTGTCTTTGAATACCTTCTTCAGCACCTCAGTTTGAGCCTTCGATTCTTCCGGGCCTTCCTTGTCACGTCAAGTTTTTTGACCTGAACTTCCAACGAGGTCTTAAGCTCACTCTGCTTCGTCTCTGTGGCCTCGGCCCTCTCCTTTAGAAGGTTAACCAGCGTCCCTCAGGCCATGCAACGGTCCATTATCCCCTTCATCATCAATACCCCTTGCAAGAGTAAAACTCAAGGCTAGAAATGAGGGTAATTGAAAGGCGAAGGGAAAGAGGACGAAAGGAAAAAGGGACGGACGGTCACACACCTGAGCCAAGCTGAAGGGGCTAGTTTCCCCTATAGCCTCCTTTGCATGATTGCCTAAATCCTCGTAATCGTTGTCCTTGATGATGGATGAGAGTTGGCGAAGGGCATATCGCAAATCTTCGCGGAGGAGGGGGGGCACTACTCAGTGATAGGGCATTTAGCCGTCATTAAGCCATTCCCAATCCCATGACGGGGCGACTTGGTAGCTGGAGGCGAATCCCCAACGGTAGGAGGGAGTACCTTCGACTTCTTTACTAGACGATTGACCTTGTTCGTCGATTTCCTTTTGATAAAAGGCTTGTTGGGGCATGTCACCCCAGTAGGAGGCACGCCCTCCTCTTACTTTTTCTTCTCCTACACGGAGGCTTATTGATGGATGTAAGCCCTTCTCTTGCCGTCTTCCATTTTTACACCAAAGGGAACAGTAGGAAAGAGTTAGCCAAAAACTATAAAAGAAAGAGCTAAAAGATTGAGAAATAAGTGACGGACTCACATTGGCGTGCTTGTGCGTCGTAGTGACGGGCGGTTTTTGTTGGCTCAAGACCTTCACAATACTAATGCAAGGTGTCTAAAGTGACGAGCTTCTTCCAAGTCCTCTCTAGACGGATACTAAAGATCTTCTCCAAGAAGCTCCATTGTTTAGGATCAACCTTTGGATAGTGTTGAGCTGCAGTAAGAGATAGTTATACAAGCGAGTAATACAAACAAAATAAATAGACGAGCAAATTAAATAGACGGACACATACCAGACGAAGGCATTATACCCCTAGTTCTATCAACAAGGGGCATGTCCTCCCATTTATGAGGGTGACACACCTAATTATCTCCTTAGATAAAGAAGTACCAGTTCTTCCAGTTACGGTTAGAGTCAGGGGTCTCGTATACTAGCCTAGGTGCTGATTTCCTTGGCATGAAGCTGTAAATGCCCCTAGACTTGATAATTTCAGAAGGACGGTAACAGTGGAAGAATTCCTTTATGGTTAGGTGACGTCTTCCTTTACTTATAACCCTATATAACACCTCTGCACCAAGGAAGACTCTTCAAGCACTCAGAGCAATCTGGGTGATGGCTATTCCTAAGTATTGAAGTAGGCGACGATGGAGAGCACTTAAAGGTAGTCTAAAACCTACCTTGAACATCTGCTCACACACCCTGACATTGTCAGCACCATGGTAGTAGCACTTTTTGAACTTAAAAGGGAGATGGATGGGGACGTCGGCGGGAATTTGATACCTCTCTCGTAAGGTGTCAACATGTTTTCTTTTAATGGTCGAGTTGAAATCATTGACTATCCACAAGGGGGGAAGGATGAAATTCCTAAGACCATCAGGGCCAATGACGGATCTAAGAGGAGATTCGTAGCTCTCCTCAATCTCAGAGTCTCTGTTTGTGTTACTCTCTGACCCGTCCACGTCTGAATCCTCCTCTTCCTTTTCGAAAGGTGAGTTGGCAAATGGGACCCTTTCCGGATAAGAGGTGTCAGGGTCGTCTTGACCTGATGAGTACACCTCATTATAGCCCACTCCTTCGCAGACACACGATTATTCACTCGATACTTTACTAGACATTATTACACCAACAAGTAACGAGTAAACTGCTAAGACTCTATAGGTCTATATACGCAACAGTCATATAATACTTAAAAAAGAAAGAAAATAAAACATATGCGTACAGGACAAAGAGCACTTACAGGTGAATGATGCAGAAAAGAGACATAAGCAATGTGGTGAACGAACGCGCTGAGGTGACGGAGTACTAAATTCTTGCAGATGATAGTGGCACTCTGACATTAGAAAATGGTTGCAAAGGATAGAAATGAAAGGGAAAGGCGACATATATATAGAGGAAATAGCATAGAAGACGAAGTGATGCTTTGATTCGAGTAACTAGCCAATAAAATTTTGCCGCGTGTCACACAGCATTTATGACTCTTAACCACCCTATCAATCAAAGCACGATTCCCAAGAACTAGTTGAGGCCATCACCCCATGTGTCTGTTTAGCGTATCAAGCAATGGACCCATGGAGTAGGGGGCAGCTGATAGGGGTAAATCCCAGGGTAGACGGATTGAATTGATGGAGTCAAACTTTAGAGACGAGGTAACCAGAATATACGGTAAAGTTGGTCTGACAAAGCTGGTAGACGAATTCACGACCAGGACGGAAAGGTAAGGAGACAGATATATGCTTTTGAGTGAACAGATAAAAAAGAGACGGTCTGTTGAAGCCACGTGTCACCTTATCGCATCTACATGGCACCTATGAGGCATGAGTAGTCTCTAAGGATTCTGGTATGGAAATGTCTTGCGCTCCATGCCCCACCATAATTATAGGAATCCTGGTAAGTAAATAATTTCGAAAATTGCAAATATTAATGAGGATCTTCCCTACAAGGAAATACCCTCTCCCCTAAGAAATTAAGGTCGACTCTACACTACTATAAAAACCCCAAAACCCTCATAAATCAAGGTACGCGTAATTTTCCTAGTTCTGGCACTCTAGAGTTGTAGAAATTCTCTCTAACTTAACCTTCGGAGGGTATTTGGCTGGTACCACACTGGTACTCTTTGCAAGCTCTTCCTTATTTCTGTTTCATAGGTTTTGTTTAGAGCATGCGAGGACTGTGCAGTGCACTTGAAAGGTTGATGATTTCATAGACAGGTTGAATATAGTCGCGTTTCAAAAATGTTGCTATAGTTAAATTAAAAACAAAAACAAAAACCCTATAGTCACATTTTCAAAATGAGGCTGTAGGCTGAGGATCTATAGCGCCACATTTTAAAAACGCGGCAAAAAAAAAAAAAAAAAAAAAAAAAAAAAAAGGCTATAGCTGTGTTTTTAAAATGCAGTTGTAGGCTGAGGATCTAGAGTTGCATTTAATAAATGTGGCTAATGTACACCCTATAGCCGCAGTTTAGAAGCGCAGCTGAAATAAGACCTATAGCCATGTTTTTAAAATGCGGCTAAAATATGTCATATGGCCGCGTTTTTAGGACAAAAATGCGGCTATAGTTGCATTTATAGGTCCCAGCCTATAGTTGTATTTGAAAAAATGCGACTATAAACTTGTCAGACCTATAATTACAGGATTTAAGCAACAACTGAAAACACGGTTATAAAAAATGCGGCTATAGACCAAATTGACCTATAGCCACAATTTTAGGAGCTATAGACGCATTTTTAAAACGCAGCTATAGCCCTCTTTTTTTTTAGTGACTCGTCACGAGCATTTAATAAAGCCTACGTGCTTCTCATGACTAAAAGTAGTTAGGCCTAGATATTAAGTAAATTAAGTAGATTAGTTAGGTGCCTTTCATGTATAAGAGGCTAGCACGTGGGCTTGCTCATGGACTCATGCACAATTTCCAAATGATTCCAACTCACTTGGCAATTTCTATCTCTCTTGGGGCCATGGGTAAGCCCAAAATAAGCACACTTTTTACCCTCCATACCACATTCTTTCAAATCATCTGTTAATATTACATGGGCCTAGACCATGTGAAGAAAAAAAAAAATACAAAATAAAGATAGTAGGTCCGAAAGAATTGGGCTTTTCTTTAGAAAATATATTTTCTGTAAACGCATTTTTCTTGCATTAATTTTTTCCATTCAATTTGGGTAAAAATAGAAGAATTGTTTGACGATGAATTAGAGACTTCATATATATAATAGTTTATTTAAAATAATTTTTTAGAATAACTTATGTTTATGTTTAGGCTTTAGCTAAATCAAACCTTGGCATTGTTTTTGTGATAGAATAAGTTTATAAAATGATATATTATCACGTTTGGGCTTCAGTTGAATTAGATTGTGCTATTATGCCTTCGTATTGGAACCATATTTTGGTATTTCCATTTTTAATAAACATCTTTAGTAGTACTTGAGTTCTACATATCATTTTATAATCGTGAATTTGTGTGAAAGTTGAATTTATCTTGCTTTTGCATCTGAACGAGGTTGAGAACATTTTCAAGATTATATGTGGGTTCTTTTTAGTTTGACTAGAGCTAATCCGTTAATATTCATACTAGAAGAGAATTAATTGCATCTATCTTTTTAAAGAAGAAGATAACCTAAAGTGAGCTTAGTAGTGTCAATTGATAAAAAATTTCTTAGATGCCAAAGGGATGATTAGCTTTGATTATAATAACTGGATAATTGATAAACATTTTTCTTATATTGAAGATATATAAGGCTTCTTCATTGCATAATTAGAAATAATGAAGCTTTGTTGGGTTGTGACGGTTGTCGAGAGAAATGAGTAAAAAATAGAAAAGTGAGCAAAAGTGAAATTCGATTTTCCTTTTTTTTTTTGGTATTATATTCTTACATTAAGTTTTATTTTTATTTTTTAATTACCCATTGCTCTTAGTTATTAGTCATCTGTGTTTTCTTTGTTTTGTGTTTATATGCTTGTTGAATTTTGTGGCTTCATAGTTAAACATTTTCTTTTCAAAATAAAATTATATATTCTATAAATTCATGCGGCTTTCACTATTACATTTTTTTTCCTCACTAGTACATGTATATATATGTTTTTCAGTATGTAAGTATCAAACTGAAAAACTTAGTACATGTGTGTGTATATATATATATATATCCCAAATATAGATTGTGCTCAAGTAGTTAATAGCTTATTACAAACCACGTACCAAAACTCTGGTGAATAGATGTCGCTCGGCGTGGCTTCTTAGCGCCATACGACCTTGAGCTCGTACCACACCCAAATCAATAGGGTGTGCCATTGCTTGTTTAGCCAGTTCAGCAAGTCCCCCTTGAACCGGTGGTTGTAGGCGAGAGGGTTGGCTTCTCGTCTTCTTCACTAGAGGAACAAATAGACAAATTCAAATTCGAAGGAGAAGCTTCAGGAGGGGTTCAAGTGATACCATCCTCAGACTCCGAGGAGGAGATTGATAGGCAGTCCAGTGTCCATCCTCCCATTCTTTGGACCATAGACATTCCCATCAATAGGGCTTCGTACTCCGCCTCATTATTTGTTGCCAAGAAATCCAGCCTTAACGATTTTTCAATGATGATTCTCTCGGGAGATATCAGCACTAGCCCCACTCCAGAACCTTTCTGGTTCGTTGCGCCGTCCACATACACTTCCCAGTGGGAAGGGCCTTGTTGAGAAATCATGCCAACCGATTTTTCATCCATGTTCTTCTCTGCCGTTACTTCTTCTAAACTAGGTTCCGTGAACTCGGCCACCAGATCTGCAAGGATCTACCCCTTGACTGAAGTGTGAGGCATGTATTTGATATCGAAAGCCCCCAGGATAGTGCCCTACTTGGCTATTCTTCTTGTGTAGTCGGCACTTCAAAGTACGGATCTAAGCAGGAGTTGTGTAAGCACGACGACCGTATGTGCTTGGAAGTAATGAGGCAATTTTCGTGTTCCGAGTACTACTGCCAAGATAGCTTTCTCCAGGGGCAAGTACCTAATCTCGGCCTCATGTAAAAATTTACTTACATAGTAAACTGGCCTTTGCACACCTTGATCCACTCGTATCAGTACTAGACTTACAACATGGGGAACCACAACAATATAGGCAAACATGACCTCATCCGGTTCAGGACTAGACATAATTGGTGGCCTAGCCAAATAGTCTTTAAGTTGTTGAAATGCCGAAGCACATTCTTCAGTCCATTCAAATTCTTTTCACTTGTTGATTAGTGAGAAGAAAGGTTTACACCTATCTGCCGATCGAGAGATGAATTGGTTTAGGGCAGCGGTCATTCCTGTCAATTTCTGAACCTCTTTCAGATTCTGAGGAGACTGTAGACTTTGGATAGCCTTTATCTAATCGAGGTTAACCTCAATTCTCCTGTGTGTCACCATGTACCCCAAGAACTTGCCTGACCCTACGTCGAATGAGCATTTGGAAGCGTTCAGATGTAGCTTGTACCTTTTTAGGATTTCAAAAGTGTTGTCAAGGTCCTTCACATGCTCAGAAACGACTTTACCTTTTACCACCATGTCATTTATATAAACCTCAATACTTTTGCCCAGCTGTGACTCAAACATCTTTGTCATCATTCGTTGGTAAGTAGAGCCTGCATTTTTCAGACCGAATGGCATCACTTTATAATGGTAATTACCAATAGGGGTAACAAAAGCGGTCTTTTCCTGGTTATCTAGGGCTAATGGTATTTGATAGTAGCCTTGAAAAGCATCCAAGAAACTCATCCGAGGATGGCCGACAGTGGCGTCTACTAGCTAATTAATTTTTGGCATAAGTAAAAGGTCCTTAGGACAAGCCTTATTTAAGTCGGTGAAATCTACACAGACTCGCCATTTCCCGCTCTTCTTTTTCACCACCACAGTATTTGCTAATCATTCGGGGTAAAAAACTTCTTTAATAGCTCCAGCCTGTTTGAGCTTCATTACCTCTTCTTTGACTGCATCTGCATGTTCTTTAGATGGGCACCGAAGGGGCTGCTTCTTGGGGACAATCAGTGGGTTAACTCTCAGATGGTGGCAAATGAATTCCAGATCCACTTCTGGGGCTTCGTAAGCATTCCAGGCAAATACATCAAGATTTCTCTTAAGAAACTCAATTAGCTCTTCTTTTTCTAGTAGAGGCATTTGAGATCCGACTTGAAAGAACCTTTCAGGATTGTTCCCAATTAGAACTTTTACTAAATCCTCACATCTAACGCTTTCATCTAGATCTTCAACGGGCGATACCCGACTTTTTAACTGCTATAAGTCTCCCTCGGCCCTGGTTGAGGACTCGATTTTGAGCTTGTGCTGGATGGCAGCCACCAAGCATTGTCTGGCTGAGGATTGATCTCCACGGATTTCATAAACTCGCCCTTCATATGGATATTTAATTTTTTGATGCAAAGTAGAGGAAACAGCCCCTAGCATATGTAGCCAAGGTCTGGCTACAATTGCCGTATAAGGGGAATACACATCTACGACAATGAAGTCCACTTCCACTACCTCCGAGCCAGTCTGTACAGGCAGTCGTATCTGGCCCTTCATGGTGACGATTCTTCCTTCGGAACTAACCAATGGAGAACAGTATGGTGTTAAGTTATTAGGTTTTAGGTTCAGCCCCCTGTAGAGGTCAGGGTACATTATCTCTACCGCACTACCCTAGTCCACCATTACCCTCTTCACATCATATCCTCCAATTCTAAGGGTGACTACCAGAGCGTCATTATGAGGTTGGATGGTTCCAATCTTATCTTCGTCCAAAAAGCTTAAAACTGGTTGGATAACCGGTCTAGCTCTCCTCGGATCTTGGCCAAAGTCTCCTGCCAGTAACGGAGCTACTGACATAACCTTGGATGGCCAAGACCCTGTTCTTCCTAGTGCTGCGAAGATGACGTTGATAGTTCCTAATAAAGGTTTCGAAGAATCATTCCTTTGGAGCTCGGAATTCATCTGACCTCCTCGGCCACTGGAGTGATGCAAGAGGTGCCTCAATTTACCTTTGCGGACCAGTTGGTCCAAATGATCCCACAGACTTCTGCAATCTTCAGTGGTATACCCATGGTCCTGGTGGTATTGGCAATAGAGATTGTGATTGTGCCTCTCAGGATTCCCCACCATCTTACTCGACCGCTTAAAGAATGGTTTATTCTTGATCTTTTCCAAAACTTGGTGGACTGGCTCCTTGAACACAGTATTGACTGCTTGAGCATTTGCTGATCCTGACTGCCCAACAAAATCTCTCCATGGCTTGTTGTTATTGTAACGGTCCGACTTGAAATCCCTCCTCTCCTGGGGGATAACCTTGTCCTTACCCTTCCCTTTTTGTTGATCTTCTTCAACTCTTTTATATTTTTCGATACAGTCCATGAGTTGACGCATGTTAGTAACAGGTTTACCAAATAAGGACGTCCTTAAACCGTGGTCAGTAGGGAGGCCGAGCTTGAACGTGTCGAGGGCCATTGCATCAAAGTTGCCCTCCATATCATTAAACATCTCCTAATACCTATCCGAGTATGCCTTTAGGGTCTCACCCTCCTGCATGCTCAAGGATAGCCGAGAAGACAAGGGCCTGGCCACTCTTCAGCATGTGACAAAACGTGAACCAAATGCTTGAGTGAGCTCTTTGTAGGAATTAATGGAATTTGCTCATAGCATCGTTTGCTACTCTTTCATGTGATGGGCTCTAAGGCTGCCTCTTGCGGTGGTGCTCCTCTTCGTATGAAAAGGATTCACTAATTGGTGTCCGAGATCTCTGCTCGTAAGTGACATCTTACTCGTCACCCCAATCCTCATCAGAATACAAAGAAATACGTTTTCTTTTTGCATGGCGCAACTTCCTCTTTAGCCTCTCAATTTCTAGTTGCATGTTGTTCTTCTCTGCATGAGACACGTGACTTCCTCTATGCGGTTGACTTCGCTCAGGGTGCGTAGCATGCACGCTATCTTCACGATCTTGTTTCTGCTCCAAATTGAGAAAATGATCTATGTGTTAAGACGCCCCAGATTCTGCTGGTTGTTGCCCTGGTTCAGCCATTATCAACTGTTACTTCCACTTCTACTCAAGCTCTTCCCACAGACGGTGCCAATTGTAAAGTTAGGATTTGTGGCTCAGGCCCAAAACAATAAATTTGTAGAGTGTGGATGATAGAGCTAGGTTGACTGTAGAGCTCATAACAGTTCATCACAACATCCAAGTATAAACCAGCATAAAAATACACGTAAAGATCAAATAAGCTAAAGTTCGAAGAGACTTATGATAAATTGAATACTAGTTACAATTATTAGGGCTACAGTAAAACTTTTCTTTTTCCTTTTCTCCTCCTCCTTCCTATCAGGAGCCCTTCTTCTTTATATAGTATCCTTCCCCCTCATCCCCATCGTCCACTTGTTCTTCATCTAGGTACATACTTGAGTGTATGTCATGTCATGTATCTTCTTTAGCTTTTTGTGAGTGGCGGTAGCTGAGGTTACACTGTTCAGGGGTTTTCTCCATATAAATGCGGCCAGAAAAGTTGCTGCAGTACATTTAATACGGTGGTAGCAGCTTTTCCTTTAGATATTTCTTCATTCTTATCGTCTCCAGATATACTCAGAGCTTATCTTGATCATTGGGGTTGTTAGGAAGATCATTTGAACTTTCTACACGTTTGATTAATCAATACTATTTGTATCCGAGGAGTGGGACCTCTTCGGATCGATGGCGACCTCTTCGAATTGTACTCCTACTTCGTTTCTAGGTATTCTTCTTCCAGATGGACTTTATCTCAATCGGTTCATTTTCTTCAGACACACAATAATCCTCAAATAGGGCCGTAGGCCCACTACGTTAGATTGGACTTTTCCCCCCACAAAAATGATCAATAATATTATTAAGAGGAGGTTAAGTGTAATTTTATTGAACCAAATTGTTAAAATTAGTAACTATTGTCAAAGCATAGCTACATCCCTGACTCTGAGGGTCTGGTTAACATTGGGTGTCTTTAAAGATATTTGATAAGGCAATATTTAATGTAACATACTATATTTTTGTTATAGCTACTTTTCTATGTTTTTACTTTTTATTAAGGTACAGATTCTATTTTTTATTTATTTATTTTATAAAATCTAGTTTAGTCCATGAAATAGACAAAATTTAAAATGGAGAGGATTGTGGCATAGCAGGAAAGCCATTTGTACATTCATCAGCTACTTATAAACCAAGCTCTGTTTTGTATACATTATCAGTAAAACATGACGCACATCTATATACATGAGAACAACTTAGGGCCGGTTCAACAACTTTGGGGGTCCTAGGCAAAAATTTTAAGTGAGACATTTTTATATTTAAATATTAATCAAATAATATATATATATATATATATATTGAATTTTCTTATTTAAAATCTATTTTTCTTGCTTTTGGGGTCCTAGGCAAAAATTTTAAGTGAGACATTTTTATATTTAAATATTAATCAAATAATATATATATATATATATATATTGAATTTTCTTATTTAAAATCTATTTTTCTTGCTTTTTGAGATGCAAAATTGGTACAATAATTTATTATAATAAATAAAGTGAGAAATCATGTTCAGATAAAAAAAAAATGTGAGAAACCGAATTGTCTTATAAGTTGTAATTGTGGGCTGCACTGCACAGTTGCGCACTGTGTAGCCTGTGCTGCTGTGTGCCTGTGCAGTATAGCTTGTGCACTCTAGCCTGTACTCCTATCATCCTATGGTTAAATCTTCTGCATTTTAGGATACAATGTGGCCTTTTTAATGCATTTTTTTTTTTTACAAATAAAAGTGCTTAAAATTCTTTTTAATTAAAATATATAATTTCTTTTTTTTTAACAAGTGGGGACCTTCTTTTATTTGGGGGCCTTAGGCAATTGCATCAATTGCATCACTTATTGAGCCAGCCCTAGAACAACTCAACTCAATGGAAAGACTACCAGAGCTACCCCTGGGGGTGGTTTTGTCTAGTGTTCATGGGCTTATTCTTTAGGGTTTGAGAGGTGAAGTTCTAAGTTCGAATCCCACAATTGAAAGTGCTTGAAAATTAATTTCATACTTTCGACTAATGCTCATTAGAGCACTCACAGTAGTGAAGCTAAATAGCTATATAACTATTTTAGATTCACCAAAATACAAAAATGGCTCTACAACAATGAATGTATAGCTAAAAATTTTAGGTTCAAAGCTACAGTACGCATCTATTTTTTGCTGCATACTGTAGCTTGAAGCTAAAAAAAAAAAAAAAAAATTATTATTATTACACTTCTCTCTCTTCTCTTATTAAACAAGCATTTCCTTCTCTCTCTCTCTCTCTCTGGCTTCTCTTCTTTCTTCCTCAATTTTTTTTCCTCTTTAGCTCGTCGACCAGCTCCCTTATCTCCCTCATCCTTTAGCTCGCCGTTGATTCCGTTCTCTCTGTAGTCGATTCAGCAAAACCCGATATTGTCGATCTCCGAGATATCAAGATTGTGAAGAAAATTGACGGTACCGTGGACGATACTAAGCTTGTGAAAGGCCTTGTTTTCGACAAGAAAGTGAGTCACGCTTCTAGTGTACTCATTCATAGGGAGAACGCGAAAATCGCCATCATCTCTCAGCTTGCCAATCTGTTCCACCGACCCAGCTCACCAACCCAACCCAAGCCCCATTGCCGATCTCCCCAAGCCCTATCACCGATCTGTTCCGACGACTCAGCTTGCCGACCCACCCCAAGCCCCATCGCTGATCTCCCCAAGCCCAATTGCCGATATGTTCCACCGATGTGTATTGTGTTGGTTTTTTTATTTTGTTTGTGATTGGTGATTTTGTTTGGTTTGAGTTGAGGAAAATGATTAAGGATTTGGGTTGGTGGTTTTTTCTTTCCTGTTGTGGATTAGTGGTGGTGGTGGTGGATGTTTGTGCTGTGCTGGTGTTTTTTTTTTTTCTTTTTTTCTTCTTCGTGGATGTTTTCATTATTATTATTATTTTAATGAGTTATTTGTATTATTTTAATCAAATAACTAAAAATATAGCTTAATTGATGAGAAAGTATGAAGGAGTAAAATAGATAAAGTAATTTTTGTAAGTACCAAATAACTATATTTTTTTACTCCACACTATAGATGCTCTTAGCATCTAATAGGGCTAGATGTACAATTATGTCACTATAATCATGCCAACTCAAGATACTTTCTACCCATTTTTTCCATAGAAGAAGGAAGAAAGACTACTAGAGCTAGGAGCTAGAACTATGATGAGCAAACTTGTCTTTATGTTCAGAAATAAAAGGGGGGGCAATTGATTGTAGTTGCAGAACAGTGATAAATTCCAGCTACGTGGTACCAGCTACAGGTCAGCCGTATCAGCGGCATGGCTTATTGTATTAAAATATATAAGGCTGCTCAAGCCCTACGGGCTATTGTTTACCCTCATGCACGTTCTGCTAGATTTGGGCTTCATGTACAACATCTTTTGACTGATGATTGTATATTCTACTGTGGACGTACTGTACCTGCAGAACATTAAAAAAAAAAAATCAATAAAAAATTTACAACCGTTGATGGGTAAAAAATTATTAGCATAAGTTGGTGCAAATTTTTATTTATTTATTTTAATATAAAAATTTATTTATTTTTATTTTACACAATTAATTTTTTAAAATAGTTATATCTAATTGTCTATTTTTTAAAAACATCTAATTATTTATTTTATACTATATTTTGGTGGTGGTGGTGGATGTTTGTGCTGTGCTGGTGTTTTTTTTTTTTCTTTTTTTCTTCTTCGTGGATGTTTTCATTATTATTATTATTTTAATGAGTTATTTGTATTATTTTAATCAAATAACTAAAAATATAGCTTAATTGATGAGAAAGTATGAAGGAGTAAAATAGATAAAGTAATTTTTGTAAGTACCAAATAACTATATTTTTTTACTCCACACTATAGATGCTCTTAGCATCTAATAGGGCTAGATGTACAATTATGTCACTATAATCATGCCAACTCAAGATACTTTCTACCCATTTTTTCCATAGAAGAAGGAAGAAAGACTACTAGAGCTAGGAGCTAGAACTATGATGAGCAAACTTGTCTTTATGTTCAGAAATAAAAGGGGGGGCAATTGATTGTAGTTGCAGAACAGTGATAAATTCCAGCTACGTGGTACCAGCTACAGGTCAGCCGTATCAGCGGCATGGCTTATTGTATTAAAATATATAAGGCTGCTCAAGCCCTACGGGCTATTGTTTACCCTCATGCACGTTCTGCTAGATTTGGGCTTCATGTACAACATCTTTTGACTGATGATTGTATATTCTACTGTGGACGTACTGTACCTGCAGAACATTAAAAAAAAAAAAAATCAATAAAAAATTTACAACCGTTGATGGGTAAAAAATTATTAGCATAAGTTGGTGCAAATTTTTATTTATTTATTTTAATATAAAAATTTATTTATTTTTATTTTACACAATTAATTTTTTAAAATAGTTATATCTAATTGTCTATTTTTTAAAAACATCTAATTATTTATTTTATACTATATTTTATCAAATATTATTTTTTTATCAGTTTTTTATTACCTTCTTAAATCGTCTCTCTCTTTCTTTATGTATATAAGTAAAGAATTGTTTAAAAAATGGATTTGTATGTGAATAATAAGAGCATTTGCATTTTGCCTATTTTAGTATAAATTAAAACTTACTTTTTCTATTTTTATATATATACTCACTTTTCAAAAAACTTCAAACCAAATGGATTTATTTTATTAAAATATCAATTTTACGCTATATTTTATTAAAATATTAATTTTACTTTAATTTAAAATTTTTTTTCTTTGTTTATATACAACAACTACTATTTACTATCTTTTTTCATCCTAAAAATACTTAAAGAAAAAAATAAATAAATAAATGGTACCAATGTAAATTTAAACAGTTATTATAACAGTAATGTATTTTTGCATGACTTTACATAACTTAATGTGAGTGAATTTTGAGTTTGGTTAGCTAAAAATATGTTACTTTTTTTATTATGTAAGTGTTCCAATGTAAATATATACACAACTTATAGATTGAGTGACGTGAGTAATTTTTGAACTTAAAAATGTATAAGTTTAACACATTTTTCTATTAAATAAAAAAGCAATGTCAAGCACATATAAAAAATTAGTAAAATTAAGTGTTCCAATGTAAATATATACACAACTTATAGATTGAGTGACGTGAGTAATTTTTGAACTTAAAAATGTATAAGTTTAACACATTTTTCTATTAAATAAAAAAGCAATGTCAAGCACATATAAAAAATTAGTAAAAACTTGAAAGACGTGAAGATTATTTTGTTTGTAGCGTTCTTTGTTTGTGTTTTTAAAAGAAGACTTTTTTTTTCCCATCCATGCTTTGTTTGTCAGATGATTTAAGAAGAAGATTTTGGTAAGTCTCTTTTACTAGATTTTCCGTATAACACCTCTCAATTTACGGGAATTTTATAATGGATACCGAATCAACGAACACTCAGTTCAGTTCATTGATATGGTGCAGAGATAGAGCTAGCCCTAGTACACTGCAACTATACTCTCCGGAAAACACTCCACGCCATCACCCCACGCCATCATTCAAAGCTAACGACTTGACTCAGAGACTCACAGTCACACTACTCACACTCACATATACCACCAAAAAGTTGCGACCAACTCCACAATAATTTTACCAACTAGCAAAAAGGTTAGACCGTAAAGAAAGCTCACCACTATCACTATCACAATCGCCATCATTACCACGGAATGCTTCACAAACTTTACTGTGCT
Source organism: Quercus suber (assembly GCF_002906115.3). Taxonomy (NCBI): domain Eukaryota; kingdom Viridiplantae; phylum Streptophyta; class Magnoliopsida; order Fagales; family Fagaceae; genus Quercus; species Quercus suber. The sequence goes on along the minus strand of NW_027069771.1, from coordinate 195,518 downwards.
AATGTCTCTCTCAAGGCCAATTACTATGTCCTGCTGTTGAAGAAGCTCTTACAAGTAAACTATTCACGTCTCTCTTTCTCTCTCTCTTTTTGTTTGTCTTTCTTTTCTCATGGGGTTGTCAACTTCAGTTCCACGGCTTCAGTGGTTTCATGTTAAGTCTCTATCTTTAAAGCTTTTCACTACTGTTTGATGCTACTGTGTCCTCTTGTGTTGTTGTCACCGTTAAATGCTAAAGCGATCGATGTCGGTTTTGAGCCAGGCAAGAGAATCATGGCAATATAACTGTTTTGAACTTTTCCCCATCTACGAGTTTTTCCATTTAGGTTTATTAAAATATAATTGATTAATTAATTGGTGGAAAAGTAAACGAAAATCTGTAAATGATTTTTTTTTTGATTTGGGTAAATGAAATTCTTGAGTTTTAAATAATTAAACTTCTTTTACCAAACTTTAAAACGAACCTTTTCAACTTAGCTAAAAAAAAAACTTGAACCTTTTCAGAACATGGCATTTCTCATTTTCCACAAATTCATAAGGATAATACATAATGTCATATGGTGAAAGTTTATAAATATATATTTTTCTTTTCTTGAATTTCCTTCACTAATTGATGAAATTTTTGTTTTTCCTGCCTAGGTTCTACAATTTGACAACGAAGATTTATTCTGAAGAGAAAATGGAAAAAGGTTCTCCACTGATAGGTGAGCAAAATCTCCTTCTCTCTCTTCTTATTTTTTATTTTTTATTTTTTATTTTTTAAATATTTATTTATATGGTTTTCGGATTTCTGCTTTTTAAAAATAAAAATAAAAACCTAACATCTATTTCTTGACTGTATTAAACCTCTTGACGTTAGAGAATAGAGAGCTTACTTCATCAAGACAGGACATTAAAGTTGACACGACATTTTTTTTTAAAGAATCATGTTGATACGACAATTTGATAATGAAGAATTGAATTTGCTAGCACAATTATTAGTTTATATTCATTGTTTATGAAAATTGTACACAATTATATTTGCATGAATTGTGTATAATATTGTACATTTTTATCCGTGTACAACATTATACATATTTGTTTAATCAATAGTGTAAATCTTACATAAATAATGTAATGTGTTCTATACCTAAAAAAATGTAATGTAAACTAATAATATTTTTATTATGCATTATTTACACTAAAAATGCTGGGCAACATCCATTTTGAATGCTATCATAATGTTAGTACTAGTATAAATAATAAAAAATTACTAATCAACAGATTAATGCACTAAGAATTAACCTGTACAACTGGAAATTTCTGAATATCATTATTATATACCAGGAATTGGCCAATACCATAGAAGAGCTTTAACGGTACAGAACATGAAGTTTCCTTCTATTAGACTATTAGTACATAACGGTATTTAATTAAAACATTAGTGAGCTCTATGAATGTGGTCAACTCTTTACTTTATTTATGGAAGGAAAAGGATGGGACGGGTTGCTAGTCTTTAGATGACACGTGCACTTATTTTTTTTTTGAGAATAAATCTATCACTCATTTAGTAATAGGTAAACGATCATGATGTAAAGCATCTACACCTAATCCTCCATCTAATACAAATTCTTTACAATGTTCGTAGCAAATCTAGCTAAAGAATGAGCCACTATATTTCCTTCACTTTTTACACAACTAAAGCCAACAGATTGCCTACCCATAATTAAATGTCTAATATCATCCACAATATGACCAAAAAAAGAATTATTTGTTTCAGTACATGATATTGTTCTCATCATATTTGAGTTATCAGTTATCACTCTCAATTATCAGACTTGAGAATCCGGCCTCCAAAGCAAATTCCAAGGCTTTTCGACATGCTAATGCCTCTGCATCATTAGTATTGTGTACATATTCTCCCTTTGCTGCCATCCCAGCCATCACCTCACCATCAAAGTTTCAAATTTTTATATATAAGTAATATTAAATGTTACATATATAACGACGAATTTTAATTTTTAATTTTTTATAAAAAAACGTTTTTCATAATTATTTATTTAGTAAATTGTTATTGATTCTTATACGTGTCAATCTTCGACATCACTTTAATGTTTACTATTAACAATTTGTCAAATATATCAATAATTTGTAAATCAACAAAATTGTAACAATAGTTTAGAAAAGACAAAATGCATGCAAATAAATTAATTTAAGATAAATTAAATAATAAATGTTACTTTTATGCCTCAACTTATACAATATAAAAAAAATAACAATAATAATAACACTCTGTTTGTTTAAGTAAAAATATTTTCTAGAAAATGAACAATTTTCTTTAAGGTATTTTTCTTTGGTAATTAACTTAAATAAGTTGAAAATTAATTTTTTAACTTTCCTTATTTAGCTTCCTATGAGATAGAGTTGTTTTCCAAAAAAATTTAATCGAAAACAATTTCTATAATTAAACCATGAAATCATGAAAAATTATTATACTACAAAACATTGGAAATCATGAAAAATTATCTTTTTTTTTTTAATTTTTTTTTTGGTTGAGAAAACACGGAAAAATTATCTTTACAGAAGGTTTTCTATCGAAACAAACAGAGCGTAAAGTAATAAATTCTTATGTTTAAGGATGATAAAGTAGAAAAGTGCCAAACTTCTAAACATAATAGCATATTTTCTTCTAATAATAAAAGAAAAAGAAACACATGCATTCATCTTCCTAACTATCTAAATATAGATAGAAAAATAATTTGTTTTTGGAAAAGAATAAGTTCTTTAACTAATTTATATATTTTTGAAACATATGATTTAAAATGCTCCTAAAGTAAATGAGCTATATATAGTGAAAAAATTGAATATTAAAATAAATAAAATGATACATTAATACATTAAATGCATGTTTGTATAAATTTTTTTAAATGTGAAGGAGCTAGGGATATGAAGTAAAATTTATACTTAATTAAAAACTTTTAGAAGCAAAATAAAGGGCATGGAGAGAAATTTACAAGTATGGGTGTTTTGGATGGTGGTGTGGAGTTTTGGGTGGTTGGGTATGGATGTTTTGAGGGGTGAATAAAAGAATTAAAAAAAACATATTTAAAAAAAAAAAAAAAAGAATAGGAAAGAAAAGAAAAGAAAAGAATTGAGAACGAACATTTTAATGAAATGTGAACAATCTAGATTGACCCCAGTTTAAGTATAGGATTGATTGTCGCTTATGCTTAGAGTTAAATATTTAACAAATATCTTTAAGTCAAAAAAAATATTTAACAAATATCACAACCAGAGTATAATAATTAATAACCACGACATTCAAAGACAATATAAAGCAATGAAAAAAATACAAGGATTTTGGTGACATAGTGGAACATTTTTGAAAAACTCAAAAGAAAAACCACCATGGGGTAACCAACCACGTAGGTAAAAAAAAAAAAAAACAAACAAACAATTTATACTTAACAAAAAGTTTGGTAGACTAGATTTGACTTGTAACCTCAACAAGTGACTTGTTCCCACTGTAATGACTTCAAAATTCTGGAAGTTATCACAAAACAGAATTGAAAATCTGTATTTCATTAATTAAACAAAAGAATTACATCAGAGATATATATATTGGTTTATACAGGTGTGAACACAAAACTAACCAAATACCAGAACTAACAACCTCTCACACGTGCCAGCTACAGTACTAACTAACTATCACATGTGCTATCACTTAAGAACACTCCTAAATATACTAAACTGCTTGTAACTGCTTGCCGTTTATGCTCTGTTATAGGATCAACAACTCTGTGAACAGTGGCTTGATCCTTTGTGTTGCTTGCTTCTCTTCTGCTCTTGCTACTGATCTTGGTCTCTGTACTTAAACTCTGATACTCCCTCGCAAGAGTGGCAGGTGTATATATATTAAGCATTCCCATTTTGTTAGTGAGATTTGAAAATTGATTGTGATGCAAAGCTTTGGTGAGCATATCAGCCAATTGACAGTTTGACCTAACATGGTTCAGCTTAATCACCTTTTCTAACACCTTATCCCTGACCACATGACAGTCTATTTCTATATGCTTTGTCCTCTCATGGAAGACTGGATTAGAGCCAATATGCAGTGCAGCTTGACTGTCACAGAACAGCAAAGCTTCCTTTTCATGATTCACTCCAATATCCTTAAGAAAGTATAAGATCCACACTATCTCACATGTTGCTACTGCCATGGATCTGTACTCAGCTTCAGCTGAGGATCTTGATACTGTAGACTGCTTCTTGGACTTCCAAGACACCAAGGAATCACCAATGAATATGCTATAGCCAGTCACTGACCTCCTAGTGTCAGGACATGCAGCCAAATCCGCATCTGCAAATGCTTTCAAATGCAAGTCTGTGCCCGAAGAAAACATGAATCCTTTGCCTGGTTCACCTTTCAAATACTGCAGTACTCTATGTGCTGCATCCAGGTGTGGTCTTCTTGGCTTAGGCATAAACTAACTGAGTTTATGGACAGCAAATGTAATGTCAGGTCTTGTGATTGTCAAGTACAAGAGCCTGCCCACAAGCCTTCTGTAATGGCTGGGATCTTTAAGCTCTTCCCCTTCAATCTTGCTTAACCTCAAGCTGTGCTCCATAGGAGTTTTAGCAGACTTATAGCCAAGGAGTCCAGCATCATTGAGTAATTCAAGAGTGTATTTCCTTTGACAAAGAGCAATTCCTTTGTCTGATCTTGCAACTTCCAAACCAAGGAAATATTTCAAATCACCCAAATCTTTAAGTTTGAACTTCTCATCTAGCATGACTTTGAATCTATCCACTTCAGCCTTGTCATTGCAAGCTATCAAAACATCATCAACATAAACTAAAAGAATCATGAAAATATCACTATGTCTCCTAGCAAACAAAGAATAATCAGCCTTGGACTGAATAAAACCAAGCTGAATCAAGGTGCTTGAGAATTTGGCAAACCATTGCCTAGAAGCTTGCTTGAGTCCATAGATGGACTTATTTAGTTTACAAACAACCTCCCCCTGGCTGTGAAACCCTTATGGAAGAGCCATATACACCTCCTCATCCAAATCACCATGAAGAAAAGCATTATTTACATCCAATTGACTAAGAAACCAACCCTTAATGGCAGCAATAGCAAGTAAAACCTTGATAGACACCATTTTTGCTACTGGAGAGAAGGTTTAAAAATAGTCAATACCCTCCTTTTGTGTGAATCCCTTAGCCACTAACCTTGCTTTATACCTTTCAATAGAACCATCTGCCTTGTATTTGATTTTGTAGACCCACTTGCAGCCTATGGCTTTCTTACCAACAGGCAAAGGTGCCAAAGTCTAAGTATTATTAGCTTCAAGGGCTGCTACTTCATTAGCCATGGCAGCTTGCCATTGGGGATCAGACACAGCTTGGTAGTAAAATTTGGGTTCAACAAGGGAGGAAATAGCACAGCAAAATGTCTTATATGATGGAGAAAGATGATGATATGAGACATGAGAGGAAAGGGGATGAGAAGTACCAGATTAGGAAGAAGACAGAGGTTGAATAGAGGCAACCTAATTGTAGTGGAACTCTTATAAGTAAGAAGGTCTCTTAACAGGTCTAGGAGACTTTCTAATGGGAAGAGGATCTGCAATAGGGTCAATAGGGGCCTCTGGAACCTCATCAAGGAAATCATCATCAATAGTATGATGAACTTGAATAATAGAAGAAGGTGTAAGAGTAGAAGTAGTGTGGGGTTTAGACAAAATTGGTTCATCATGGAAGGGAGGAATTGGGGAAGGACATGGCAGAGGTAAAGTATTGGAAGAAACAGATTTATTGGAAGAAGACACATAAGGAAAAACAGATTCATGGAAAACAACATCCCTTGAGACAAAGGCATCATGAGTGTCAAGATCATATAGTTTATAACCTTTGATATTACAAGGATAGCTAAGGAAAACACATCTTCTTGCCCTTGGTGAGAATTTGTTTCTAGTTTGAGCAATTGTAGATGCAAAGCAAAGACAACCAAAGACTTTAAGATGGTTATACTCAGGAGGCTTATGGAATAAAAGCTCAAAAGGTGTTTTGTCATGCAACAAAGGAGAGGGAAGTCTATTAATGAGGTATGCAGCAGTTAACACACAATCACCCCAGAATTGCAAAGGAACTTGAGATTGAATCTGTAATGCCCGAGCCATGGAAAGCAAATGCTGGTGTTTTCTCTCCACAACAGAATTCTGTTGTGGGGTGTAAACATAGCTGTGTTGATGGATAATGCCATGTGAACTAAGGAAATCAGACATGGCAGCAAATTCTTTGGCATTTTCAGTTCGAATAGATTTAATATTTTGACTAAATTGTGTGACAACCATAGTATGAAAGGATTGAAATAAAGACCCAACATCAGATTTGGATTTCATCAGAAATAGCCAAATGGCTTGGGTTGCATCATCCACAATTGTCAAGAAATACTTGTAACCATCTAAAGTAGGAATTGAATAAGGTCCCCAAACATCCATATGGACTAAATCAAAAGCACAAGCACAGATTTTATTATTGAAAGGGAATGGTAATCGTTTGAGCTTGGCCATAGGACAAATTTGGCAAGCCTTATTACAGAAAAATTGTAAAGAAGGAATGGAATGACCTAAAGCTTTAAGCTTCATGTCTGATGGGTGTCCTAATCTGGCATGCCACAGAAAAGAAGATGCAGAACTTGTAGAAGTAGTTGCAGAGAATGGAAGAAAAGAAGCATTGAACTTGTGATTGCCTAGATAATTAGCAAGTGAAGAATGAGAGACATGCTGAAGACTATCACATTGCAACAAGTACAACCCATCAACAGCCTTGCCCACCCCAATCGTTTTCCAAGGTAAAAGGTCCTGAAGAAAACAATAATTGGAGAGGAAAACAAGACAATAAGATTGTGATAAGGTGAGTGTACTAACAGATAGCAAATTAAAACTAAATGAGGGAACACAAAGGACATTAGTGAGAGTGAGTGAAGGAGAAAGAACAACAGTTCCAACATGAGTGACTTGAGCTGATTCCCCATTAGGCAAGTGAACCAAAGACTGTATAGTAGCAGTTATTGAAGTTAACAAATCAACTGAACAGATAAAATGGTCAGTAGCTCCAGTATCCAATACCCAAGTGCACTTATCATAAGTTCTTCAATTTACTACTTGTGCAGAAAAAAACACTATGAGATAAGTCAATACTTGACATTGGAGCACTGGCAGATGTAGAAGATGATGCTACATTGGCCATTGAACTATCTCTGGCTGAAGCAGAAGATGCAAGGGATGAAGTAGAGGCTCCAAAGATAGCAAAAAGTTGATGATATTGTTCAGGGGTAAAAGCAGTCTGTTGATGCACCGGTGTAGCAATTGAAGGACCAACAGGTAACACATCTGAAGATACTTGATGTGCCATAAAAGGCTTGTTCTTGAACTTAAAGCCAAGTGGAAAACCATGCTTTTTATAGCATTTATCCACTGTGTGACCAGTCTTGCCACAATGTGTGCAAGTTGGTCTCTCCTTCCCTTTGCCAACAACACCACCAAGAAATGGACCAAGATGCTCATTTGACAACTTAGCAGCTAAAACTGTGGAATCAACCTTAGCAAAAGATGCATTAGGTACTAAACTTTGTGTCTCTTCTTGAATTAGCAATGAGTAAACCTTACTAAGAGATGGAATAGGATCCATAAGCAAGACTTGAGATCTAACTTGGGAGAAAGAATCATTCAATCCCATTAGAAATTTCATGACTGATTCTCTTACTTGCAGATCAGTCAGCCTCTTGTTAATGTTGCAAATGCATTTACCACAAGTGCAGGAAGGAAATGGACTAAGGTTCTGTAATTGGTCCCAAAATACCATCAACTGGGTAAAGAAGTCAGTGATAGACATTTCACCTTGATGAAGCTCTGCTCTGTCCTTTTGAAGATTGAAAACTCTGGGTCCATTTGTCTGAGCAAAACGATTTTTCAGATCATTCTAGATTTCTAAGGCTGTATCTTCATAAATGATGCTTGCTTGGAGTTTTGGTGAGACTGAATTGGTCAGCCATGTCCCAACCATGTTGTCACATCTTATCCAGGCTTGCACATTCGAAGGAGTTGATACCAACGATGATGAGAGGGTCAAGGTTCCATCAATAAACCCTAATTTATTCTTGGTGAGCAAAGCTTTTCTCACTGCACGAGCCCAAGCTGCATAGTTTTCTCCACCTATTAAAGGCTGTGTGACAAGAACTAAACTTGGATTCTCTGCGTGATGCAAGAACAGAGGGTTGTCCATTGGAGATTCTTGTGAAGAAGAAGATGGACTCATAGTTGTGGAAGCATCTGTAGGACCATTTGTATTCGTAGCGGAAGCCATAGATGACAAATGAAGATTGAACCTCCCAAGAACTGAATTTTCTCAAGAACAGAGAAAGATTTTCTCGGGAAAATTGAGAAATGAAAATGGAAATTGAAAGAAAAACAAAACCCTATAGGAATTTGGGAATTTGCTCTGATACCATATCACAAAACAGAATTGAAAATCTGTATTTCATTAATTAAACAAAAGAATTACATCAGAGATATATATATATTGGTTTATACAGGTGTGAACACAAAAGTAACCAAATACCAGAACTAACAACCTCTCACACGTGCCAGCTACAGTATTAACTAACTATCACATGTGCTATCACTTAAGAACACTCCTAAATATACTAAACTACAAGTCGTCTAATCATTGTTCTTCACTTGTAACTGCTTGCTGTTTATGCTCTGTTATAGGATCAACAACTCTGTGAACAGTGGCTTGATCCTTGTGTTGCTTGCTTCTCTTCTGCTCTTGCTACTGATCTTGGTCTCTGTACTTAAACTCTGATAGAAATCATCTATAGAACTTCTCCACAAACTAATTGTCCATGGCAACTTGAAGCTCCGATTTTCCAATGAACTTTCTAGAGGTTTTCTTTGAAAGAGCTCACCGTTAGATGTTAAAGAATCTCTATAGTTTGAATAAAGAACTCATTGTATGAAACTCTAGGATAAGCTCATGAATGGAAAATCAAAAATAAACTCTTGTGAAGGGTTTTTTTTTTTTTTTTTTTTTAAACTGTTTAGGTTCATGGAATTAATGTTTTCTCAATGCTATTGAAATGGTTGAGTCTCCTTATGGTGAAAATAAAAAATAAACTCTTGTGAAGGGTTTTTTTTTTTTTTTTTTTTTAAACTGTTTAGGTTCATGGAATTAATGTTTTCTCAATGCTATTGAAATGGTTGAGTCTCCTTATGGGAAAACGTAGAGAATGGGTCCTTTATTGATAGGTTAATGTTTGGGTTTGATAAAAAATAAATAAGTAAAAGACAAAGCTATCGCAAATTTGTTTGAGCGAGATTTGAATAAACTCTTGGAGATAGCACAGTTGTACTAGCAAATATCCCGTTCATTTTAAATCTATCTTGGAACAAATTTGAAGTCTCGGATTTCTACTTTTCAATGAAATAGGTTCATTATAAAATGTATTGGAGAGTAAAGAACATAAACTCATCATCTTTGAGTAGATCATAATATCATTGTATTTTGAGTAGTTTTTAAACTAGACTCAACCCTAAAACAATTCTATTGACACAACTCAATTTTGATATGTTTTGACACTTGCAACACATCTATTAATCTAACAAAATGGATTTGTTTTTAGTGAGATGCAAGGTGTAATTAAAAAGTAGATAGCAAAAATAGAAGAAGGTGATTTTTTTTAAAGAAAAAAATTTAAAATTTGACCAAACCTTAGAAGCATGGATGTGAATGCTCTAAAAATGAACTGAATTTCATATTCTTTATGTTCTCATATACCCAATGCGTTTTAAATATATAAATATATAGTACTTAAACACTAAAGTTAAATGAGTCAATGTGCATTTTAATTTGAATATCTAAAGAGAGGGACTTGGAATTGAGTACTCTATAGTTTATATTATTGCTATGAAGCTTTGGTGACATAAAACGTTATAGTGAAGGACGGAGTTGAGTGAAAGGAGCCTCCTGCTCCAGTTAAATCTTTAGGAAGATGAATTTGGATTAGCCCCTCCCTGAAAATCTCAATTCTATATAACAAATCTATTGAAATCGACATGCAGACGTCACTCATAAAAGTAGAGAAAAGAATAATCTTTAAACTCATTCAAGAAATTTAAATTGGGCAAATTACAAATACCATCTTTGTGGTATACTTTTAAAACTTGAAGCTATCATAAGGTTTATTTTGTTGCATTTACCTCCCATGTGATTTTTTTTATGAGGCATTTACCTCTTATGTGGTTTGTTTTAGAGCATCTACAGGTGGTGCTAAAAAGCCATATTGGTATTTTTAGCACCTCAAATACTAAAAACCATTCTACAATAGTGGAGCTATAGGTAAAATTTTTACCTCTTCAGCTATAGTGCACAGCCATTTATAGCTATGCACTGTAGCTCCAAAGCTATATATAAAAAAAAAAAAATTATTTAACTTCTCTCTCTTCCCATTAAAATATTCTCTTTTTCTCTCTCTTCTTTTATATTTGCTCTCTTCTTTTCCTCTAACTCAAAGTCTCAACCCTCCCCTTCTTCTCCTCTGACCGGTGAGCGTGGTGAGATTGACGTGGTGAGATCAGCATGGTGGATCGATGGGTTAAGATCAGCGATGGCGTGGTGGGACGGTTTCGCATGATCAGCGATGGCGTGGTTGGTTTTGACTAGTGGGTCAGTAGTTTTTATGGATGTGGGTTGGTGGGTTGTGGCCTGTGGGTTGGTGGTGGTGGGTTGTTAATTCGTGGATTGCTGTGATGTGTTGGTGTGATTGCTGTGAGTGTGGACTGATTGGATTGTGGATGTGGGTTGGTGGGTTGTGGTGATTGCCGTAGCTTGCTCTGTATCAAAGAAGAGAGAGACGAAGAGGAAGAGAGAGAAAGAGATAGAGATGATGATGAATAAAAAATAATATTTAAATGAAGTAGCTAAAAAAATAGATCCATTGATATTGGGTGTGTTGTGAAATGAAATGTTAAAATAGATAAAATGACTTTTTGTGGTACTAAAAAGTGAAAAATTTGGCTCTACTACTGGGGATGCTCTTATAAGGCATTTCTGCTAATTTTAATTAACACTCATTGAAAAAGCAACGCTCACTGAAAAAGAATTGATGAAAATAATTGTTCTATGTTAAAGCTTATGTCATATAAACATACACAAACCCGAATGAGGATTGAAAAAGAAAGCTAGAGAGAGAATCATAAATGTGAGGGTTGAACAATTTTTTATATATATATATTTAATTCTTTCTCTATATGTGATGTTGGTACTTGCCACATCATCAAATTCTGTTACAATTAGTGAAAATGCCTTATAAACAAACCACAAAGAAGGCAAGTGTCACAAAATAAACCATAGGATAGTTTCATGTTTTAAGGGTACACCACAATAGTGGTCTGTGTGATTTTCCCATTTAAATTTAAATCCAATGTCAAAACATGAGATTGGATTTCAAAATTTTCTTTTTCTACAGTTTCATTCAAGTAATTTTGATTTGAAAATTAAATCAAAATTCAAAATGCTAGATAGGATCTCAAATTGTAGGGTTCTTACTCATGCTTTGAGCTCCAATAGAATTCAATTTTTCATCCTTAAAATAATCTCTTCTCTTAAGGGTAACAATAATTTTATTGGAAATTCATTGAAGTAAATGTTGGGCCATTGTAACCACCGCACACCCTTAGTGCGATGGTCACTTCACAGGTACAAGTGATTGTGAGGTATAGGGGGTAAGGGTCAGAGTTTAGGTCTCCAAGATAGAGTTTTACATACATATACACTTATATTAGACTAGAGTAGAATTTTTATCTTGTATATAAAAAAAAAAAATGTTGGGCCACAGCCTAGATATGAATTAGGAAAATCAAAAAAATACTAAAATTAACAAGTGAAGATCTGAAACCAATAAGAAAATAAATCAATCACATAAGCAAAAGATTTATTAGAAAACTCGAACAATTTGAAGGAAAAAACCATTGTACCAGCTTTGAATAAATAAAAATGGTTTTCCTCAATGCAAAAGACTTCTACTTTTATGAGATATGAGAGAGGTGTTTGGTATATAGTTGTGCTCTCAATTTTGAAAAGGCTAACAATTTACATACTTAAACCTCCGACACATTACTTGCGTGAAAGGCACTCATCATTGCATAAAACGTGAATAAATCCACTTTAATTAAAATAAGCTACATTTTCTGAAGTTTATGCCTACTATACACTAATAATGGAAACAATATAAGAAATTGCCTCTCAATAATTACAATGGAATACTCTCACAAGACTAAAAACTCAATGTAGTAGAAATTGCAAACCCAAGCCTCACAAATTCTCTTTCATTGGTGCACTTCCTAAAAACCCTAAATAAGTTCTGAAAATTTTCATCTTCCCTTCTTGCACTCTTTCGAAAGCAAAAAAAATTTATGTTTGCTCTCTTGGTTTAATGTTGAGAATATTATTTTATGTACCATTTCATATCTCTAAACCATCATAATTTTTCATATCGATATCAAAATTGGTATAATTAAACCTAATTTTTCGACACCTACAAATATCGACTGTACTAGTCAATTTCAACAAGTATTGGTTATATTGGTTACGAATGTACCAATTAATTAATGAATTTTTGCTCATAATAAGATTCTTTAATATATTGGTATTCTTTAATATCATATACCAAGTTATACATGATTTAACTTTTGTTAGGATTATATTATTCAATAACTTTCTATCGGATGCATTTTTTTGATAAATTTATTGTTAGATTACATTATATCTTCTTCTATCTCACATACGTGCAAAATATCAAAATGATCAAAGATTAATAACTATGTATCTACAAAATATTTAAATTTCAAGTGTTTTTAACTTTAAAATTATACAAAAAACATAAATTATAAATAAATAAAAAGGTAAATAGGGTATGATTAACATGAAATTTGGTATACATGTTAATATATATAACATATAATCTAGTAGTTGGATTTTCAATCATTAATCTGCTAAGTGATATAACACTAAAAAAAGAAATATGTCAGATTTTACATGATCTGAATAATTCATATAATGAGAAGCTATTGTTTTGAATTTATAAATATACAAATTATTGATATTTATATATATTCAAAATGGTTTATTTTTTCATAAAAATAAAACCTTCATTGTGTCTTACGATCAAAGAAAACTGTCCTTCCATTATCTCGTACAGCCGCCACACCACTGATGAAACCCAAAGTAGGCTGGACTTGACCAACTCAACAGTAGCATATATCAGTACTACTGTATACTCATTGAACAAATATAATAAATGTTTCCGTGATGAAGTTTTGTATAATGGCCTACATTTTGTAAAATTCTAGACACAAGCGTGCTTAGACCTGAGATATATCAGTTTCAAATTAATGTCATTTGACAGTTACCTAAACCATTTACCAAAGAGACAGTTACTTAAACCTTTGTGTTTGTGTTGGGTATGATAATAATGACACCAACAGGGTTCTGAATAACATGAGTTAAATTGTGTAAATAGGAGAGCTTAAAATAATAATAATCTTTCTTCTTCTTTTTTTTTATAAGAAATAATCTTTCTTCTTGATATATACAATATCATTAAAAGGTATACAAAAAATCAAGGTCATAAAGTAGATGTATTGTTGTACTTTCAGCTAATGACTCTTTGGGTTACATAGCCATCTCACACCCACTGGCTTGTGGACCTCCAATTTTACAGGTGCAGTGGTAGTGACTGTTAGGTTTTTAGATCTCTTAACACAATATGTTTAACTTAATATTAAGCCAAGTTGATTAACAAGTTTGTTATTCAAGTCTAGGTTAAACAATTATGAGCAAAATAAATATAATGCGAAAAGTAAAGAACACAAAGACCTAATGACCCAGGAAAATTAAATCGGTAAAAAACCTGGGGAGAATTTGACCTAATTATTTTCAAGGTAAAAACAGATACACTATGAAAGAATTAAAATTTTACAAAAAAACTTAAACCACTAACATCCTAATGCTACTTCGAGTAGAGAACTCACTACCATGATCATGTGACAGCTCCGAGTCCACGGATTACTTCTTTCCTTGAATTTGCACCAAACACAAGTTCTCCTACTTGTGACTTTGAGACTCCACTCAAAGGTTTTGTACTTTGAAGAATCTTTGTGCAGCAACTGAATCACCACCAAAACTTGATTTTAGATCAAGACTTTGGTAGAGCTTTCCTTGTGTTTTAAGGTAAACACCTCTCAAATCTCACACGAGAGAAAACACAAATCTATTCAAAGACATTTAAAATGTGGCTAGAGTTTTTTCTTTTATACTAGGAGTGAAACACTTAACCCTACACGTCATATGGGCTTGGGCTGCGTTTGAAATTTTTGTAGAATTTTATGATCTGCGATTCTTGATCGATCGAGCCTTACTTTTGATCGATTGAGCTTTGCAATTTTGCACAATAAATTTCTACTCAATTCAAGTGTAGATAGCAACTTTGAATGAATCAACCTATAAATTCCTGAAACACTTAAACAAAACATAAACGCATGTGTCACAAAACATAAAATAAACTACACATATTACAATGAATAACCATCATATAATGAATAAACATCATAATATATAAACCCATAAACAATGTATCAAAGTTTGTGAAACAAGAACAATGAACATACATCTCAAAATAAAAAATACATAAAAAAAACTGCTCCCCCTATTCCATAAACTACTCCCCCTATCTCATCTATCACACTTCCCCTATCTATATGCACTCCCCCTTTTTGTGACATATTGCCAAAGGGCAATCATGGTTGATCCGAGGGTGGAGCCGATGGAGAGGCACCTCTAGTGGCAGCAAGCTCAGCCCGTAAGACAGCAACCTCATTGAGCAAGTCCTAGAGTAGATGTCCATGTGCAGACTGGACTGTAAGTATGGTCTCCAACATAGATCTTGTAGAAGTGGCAGTAGATGTGGATGGCTCAAGATCCACAATAGTAGTGAGATCCACATATTCCTAAGCTGGAGGATCACCAAAAGGAGGACTTCAAAATGCATCACTTGTAGAAGACTCGACTCTAGGATGTTTTGAGCTAGCCTTTAACTAAGTTGCTTTATGCCTAAGAAAGGTGGCATCTATAGGAGCTATGATATATGCATGCTCTGAAGCGGGAAAGTCCTCTAAACCTAAATCTAGGAGGATCCTATGAATAAAAACTGGGAAGAACAAACCATGTGATTTAGCACTACTCCTATAGACATCTACAAGAGAACGAATAAAAAGAGTAGAAAAACTCATAGGAGCATCAATGATGAGAGTGTACAAAAACACATATCTCTTAATGGGAATCGTATGTATATGAGAGATAGGCCAAATACTATGACAAGAAATCCTCAAGAACAAATAGTTGAGCTCAGTAAGCTTATGAGTAGTAATCCTAAGATCAATACCCCAACTAATTGTAGTACCGGTGAGAAGTGACATGATGTCATTAATGAGAGGAAATTCTATGTATGGATACACAAGTTGCTGTACCAAAGGTACTTTGAGAGCTGTAGCCACTACCTCTTGGGTAATGACAAACTCTTCACCCCTTATCCAAGTCTTCACAAAGTGAATGTTAAAGTCATCGGTGTGAATAGAGAGGTTTGAGTAAAACTCTTTAATCAATGCAGCAAGAAGAGGATGTTCTACATCTAGAAGTGGTAACCAACCTTGACTCTCAAAATTCCTATGTATTTCAGGATTCACCTTATGTAGAATAACCTTTCTCTCAGCCCAAACAAACGTAAAGACGTTTAACTTCTCATAGGCATCATTATTAGACTTAAACTAGAATCTAGTCCTATCAAAATCAGAAAAGGAGGAGGAGGTAGTTTTTTCTTTGCTTTAGTTTTCCTAACCCCAACTCTAAGATCAGGAAGGAAAACAAAAACAAAAACAAAAACAAAACATAACACAAAAAATAAGGGCAAACTGCATTAGAAAGGGACAGAGCACAATATATATCAAGAAATTGACAAACTATATGATGCATGTAATGAATGCACATATGATGCATGCTCTAATGCACAAAACTTGTTCAGTTTTACCAAATTTACCAATAACTGACTTAAACAAAAAAGTTTTAACCAAAAAAAAAAAAAAAACCCCAAATTTTAAAAAACTCACTTTTCAAAACCAAATCAAATTGATCAATCAAACATTATACTAGTTAGAAAACAACATATAATGACTTAATCCATCAATTTCACAAGTCAATTTCAACAATTTAAGCTTAATTGAACAAAAACCCGAATTTTGAAAAATTTCAAGTTCTAGATTTTCAAATCCTTCTCAAATCACAAAATTGATCAAATTAATGCATGGGAATCATGTATATATATAATCTAAGAACAAAAACCCAATGATCAATTTTGAACAAAAACAACCCAGAAATCCAAAATCTCAAAATCCTCTTTGTTTGACATTTTGAAAAGATTTCATGAAAAATGCATGAGAATTGTAAACAAATTGAAAAAGGAAGGGTATTTAGGTCTTACCTACACTTGAGGACAAAAACCCTTGAATATTGGAGGAAAATGAAAAAACATTCTTGGATTGGATCGGTCGAGAGAGAAAGGGACGAAAAGAAAAGAAATTTTTTTGAACTTTTGAAGAACATGTGATGTAAAACCTTTTTATTTTTCTTTCTTTTTGAAACTTGATCGATTGAGTACCAATCAAGTACTGATCGAACCAGACAGAGAGTTCCCTTTAAAAGAGCTTACGTTATTGATCGGTCGAAAAATAGCTTCGATCGATCGAAATCTGAATAAAACAGATTTGATTGATCGAGAACCAATCGAGTCAACCCGAGAGCAATGATTAAAAATCAAGAAATTTTCGATCGGTCAAAAAAACACATTCGATCGATTGAATCTGCACCAAACATATGTTCTCATACTTGTGACTTTAAGACTCCACTCAAAGGTTTTGTACTTTGAAGGATCTTTGTGTAGCAACTAAATCACCACCAAAACTTGATTTCAGATCTAGCCTTTGGTAGAGCTTTCCTCGTGTTTTAAGGTAAACACCTTTCAAGTCTCACATGAGAGAAAACACAAAGTTATTCAAGGACATCTAAAACATAGGGTTTTTCCTTTTATACTAGGAGTGAAACACTTAACCTTACACGTCATATGGGCTTGGGCTGCATTTGAAATTTTTGCAGAATTTTCAGATCTGCGATTCTCAATCGATCGAGCATTTTTCGATTGATCGAGCTTTGCAATTTTGCACAGTAAATTTCTACTCGATTCAAAATATAGCAAATAAACTTTGAGCAAGCCTAAGCCTAGACTCATTGTTTTGATCATGGTTTGCCAACATATACAAAATGAAGTTCAATACATTTAGTTCATAAAGTCTTAAAACCTAACAGTGACTGTAAGAATAGCACACATTGTCAACATGATTAATGACATCTAAAGCATACTCTTCAAATGAAAAAAATACACTTTGCTGAAGATTTGTTTTATTATTTGTATATATTTCAGGTCAGTTCTGTTGAAATTAATAGGATTCCATCATTTCATCCAAAAAAAAAAAAAAAGGTATTCCATCATTTTCCAAAGCATGAAACTACCTAATATCTTACAAAAGGGTGTAACAGATGCAGAAATTAATATGTCGTAAATAATATAATCATCACATACACACAATTAAGAAGTCTGTCCTTCACTTGATACTAAGTTATAGGCAAAAAACTTGCAGATATCATGAAGGAATATGTAAACTGTACCAATGACAGCATGTGCTCTTATGTGAACTTTGTCTACAAATACAAACACTAGTTCAGGTTTTCAGTAATCCTAGGAATCATACAATATTTTGATTCTTCTTATAGCTACACTGTGGTTGCTTGGTCCAAACAGTAGTAATAGTCATCTGCGGTGAAGTAGTTTACTAATACAAGAGTGAAAAAGCAGAAAAAACTTGTAAGGCTTATATGTTTAGCCTTGATAGTAGAAAATAACTGGATGAAGTGATACACAATGCATTAATTGGAATAGCATTTTGCGTATATGAAATGAATGAGCATCAGCAGTGGGGCTTGTATATGCCAAATGTTAGGAACATTTGGCATTTAAGCCCCAAAAGTGATCAGCAATGGGAAGGCCATATCCCATATGCAAAAAAAAATTTGAGATTTAGCTATAGTACCATCTCAAATGTAAGATGGTACTGTAACTGAATGGTATAAAAAAAATAATTTTTTAATGCTTTTTAACCTGGGAATTTCTCTCTCATCTCTCATTATTTCTCATCTTTTCTCTCTCTTCGTTCTCTCTTTCTCCTCTGCTCTGTGCTCTCTTCAGACCCAATACTCTCTCCGATCCTTTTTATTGCATCTGAAGGGTTTGTGGGTTTGGATTAAGATTTTGTTTGCAAAATCTCTTCACGAAGCTCCGTCGGTCTCTCAAATCAAATCAAAATCAAAATCAAAGCAATTTACTAGGTGGGTTTTGTGTTTGTGTTTCTGTAATAAAAAAGAGGATTCAGCTTGTGTTTGTGTTTGGGTTTTGATCTAAGAATTGTTGTTGCTTCGTTTTGCTCTCTGCTTCGTTTGCTATGGATTCCGATGGGTTTGTTATGGAATTCGATGAGGTTGCTATGGATTGGTGGGTTTCTGTGTTGATCTGGGCGTGAGGGTTATGGGTTGATCTGGGCATGGTGGTTGGTTGGGAGCGGTTGATGGTGGGTTTGGATCGGCGTGGATCGGCATGAGGGCTGGGTTTGGATCGGCGTGATGGCTGGGTTTGCTTGTGATTTTTTTGGATTGGAGTGAAGGCTGGGTTTGGATCGGAGTTAGGGTGGGTTGTTTGATCGGCGGGCTGGGTTTAGACCGGTGGGGTGGGTTTGGATTGGCGTGAGGGCTGGTTTTGTTGGTGATTTTTTTGGGTCAGAGTGAGGGTTGGGTTTGGATCGGAGTTAGGGTGGGGGCGTTGTTTGATCAGCAGGTTGGGTTTGGATCAGTGGGGTGGGTTTGGGATCGGCGTGAGGGATGGGTTTGCTGGTTGTGTTTTTTTTTTTTTTTTTTTTTTCCTTTTTTTTTTTCCTTATCTGTTTTGTGCTTGAGGTTGAGGGAGAGAGACGAGAAAGAGAGAAAGAGAGAGAGAGAGAGAGAGAAATAGTAAAAAAATAATAAAAAAGAATATTTAAATAAACTGGAAAAAAAAAAAAAAGAGTTTTGGAATGTTGAGTGTATTGAAAAATGGTATGTTATAATTGATAAAGTTGCTTTTTGGGATGATAAAATAGGATGGAATGAGATTTCCAGATGTGGATGCTCTTAGAAATTGGATAGTAGCATTTCGGCACTCAAAATTAGCTTGTGAAACAAATGCAGTCGAAATATAATGAACTGGATTTAGCAATTTTATAATTCTTTCCAACGAGAAGAACAAATACCCAGTAAATTTACAATCTAATGATGAGAAGAGGCAACAGATTTGACATCATTGGACATTTGGACTGTATTGACATCCAGCTAAATACTATCATTTTTGGCATCATAAATAAATGTGTGCATTTATCTATGATAGGCAATCTTGTTTATGTTACTTTTTATGCTTATTTTCTGGAAGTAGCTAGGTAAATATACTACTTGAAATTTGAGTGTCTCACATGCATATTGTCTACCCATGGCTTAGAAATAAAAGCATTTTTAGACACCCAATGAATATCTCTTTACCGTTAGTAACAAAAATTACATCACTAATATTCCATTTTATCAGAAAAACCTTTGCTGTTAATTTACAAGTTGAACCTAGAAAAATGCGCATATATATATATAAAGAGAGAGAGAGAGAGAGAGAGAGTCGCAAGGGTTTTTCTTTTTTCTTTTTTAGCTAATTGGTTGTTTACAGTAACTTAAAGGAAAACATCATTTTTAAGACAAAAAGAACTGCACTGTAGAAACTTCCATATTCTGTTTTTTAGCTTCTACTGTTATTTTCTTCAAGTCTACAATTAAGAATCCATATTGGATTAAATAATCAATTGTTTTCAGAAAGTCTTGAACTTGAAATCACCATTGAGGCACAAAATTGTGCTCTAAGTAGCTATTGATTTCCATTTTTTTTTAAATTACTTTCTTAAGTTTCTATAAAAGTTAGTGGGATGCATATGTCTGTCTTCATAGTTTCAGACTGCCATTAGCCTAGTAGATTTTTCAGTATTATCTTACCAGCCAAAATGTATTACTATTTTTCTACAGTTAACATTCTTCTATTCTTAATAAGAACAAGAAAACATATGCAAGAATCATTGGTAATCCAAACACAGATGCATGAAACCTTCATTGTACAGGGTAAGACCTAAGACGTGATAGTCTATATAGGATGATGGGAATTTTTTCTTAGGTGTGGCGTAAATAAGATTTTCTTTACTATTCATGAGCACAAAATGTTTTTGATTTTTTCAACTTATGAAAAGATGGCATATTTCATGAGGAAGCTTCTCAGTTTTGTTGATAAAAATCTCTCTCTCTCTCTCTCTCTCTCTCTCTCAGCTCTCTGAGAAGCTTATCTGAGAAGAAGAAGAAACTCTCTCTCTCTCTCTCAAATATTATATTTTTCATTGGCTTTAAGATTCAAATGAGAAATATAGGTTTTGAAGCAACATAAAAATAGAAAAATGTTCCCATATTGTAGTTACCAGGTTAGGATGATTTTAATTTCTCAGGAAACATAAATCAACTCCAACAGAACTCCCCTAAAGTCTATGCTACTGAATATATCTATGGTCCTGATTACTGAACTTTCTTGAGAAATTTCCTGAACTTCTCGTTGCTTTTTAGGCCAAGGTGACACATAAAACTGTTTTATAGTTTCAACAATAGTGTGTGAACTTCAATATGATATAGCATGACTTAAATTATATCAGTATAGTGATGTGTGAAATTGAATGACAAAAGTAACCATGTTTCATGTTTATGAAGTATGCCTCTGATCCAAAACGTAACTTTAGGATTAAAATATCAAATTTTTTTCTTCAATGCCATCTTATCACCACAAAGCTTGAATACTCAATTTACTTGATTTGAGAAAGTTAAAAACCCAAGAAATTTCCAAAATTGTAATCTCCTCCCCCCCCCCCCCCTCCCCCCGAAGTTTTTGAAACAGACTAAGTACAACTAAATTTTGATTTCTACCATAAATTTAATAACATGTAAAGAGAAGAACTTTAAAAAAAGCATTTTTGTTTGCACTACGTGGAATTCTATGTATTCTGGTTGATAGAACAGAACATGTTAATTAGTGCATATGGGTAGCTCCTTAAGACTTCTCTTATTCATGCATCTTTTGTATTAAATGTATATAGGCTTATCCAAAGGATCTTTTGTATCAACCAAAAGGCATCTATTCAATGGACAAGAATAAGCTTCCAGTGGAAAGAGTTGAAAGATTGATTACAATTTCCAGTAAGCAGAAAGCTCCATGGCTACTGATAGGCAAAGTAAGTAGGTCGTTATTAACACAAATTTTCACCAACTATGGCAATAAATATATTAATTTTTGATCTATAATATATAATTACATTGCTAGTTTGCTACTGAAAAATACCTATTTTGAGATAATGGTAAAACACTATCAGTTATGGATAGTCAAGAAGAATATTAAGCTTTTGTTTTTGTTATTAGGAGACTTTAGAGTAAATTATAGAAACATTTTTATTTAATCAAGACCAAGAAGATAGTCTGCCGATAACAAGAAATAATTAAAAAATCAGTGTGTGTGTATATATATATAATCATTTTGTAAGAGTTAATGCTTTCATACACCTTTATTTGTAGTCATAGCATCAAAACAACAATGGCTAACATGCTTGTTGGAATATTCATGTGTAAGATATGTGATTAGTTAAGAAGTAAAGTCCATTGAATAATAATGACAAGAGTAACCAGTTAATATTATATATATGAACCTGAATTTGTAGGCTTAACTTTTGGGTTAAGTGGTGTTCCAACAAAAAAAAACTTGTCAAGGTTCATGTTTAACTCTCACAAACCCAAAATCTAGAATCCCAACAATTGGCTCCCATTTAGTACACTGCAGAAGAGTACCATGTTAGCTCCACTAATGTTTGAATAAAGACTTGAAAAGGGCTTCTATTTAAGGGGGGTGGGGGAGGACTGCTCGTCCTTGAAGTGTAACTATCACATGAAAGTAGTGTGGTCAATTAAGTAATAAAGCCTCATATTGGATAAAATTAATAGGAGTATAGACTTAAACTTTTGGGTTAAATAATGTCCTAAAACGATATATGAATCCATCAAGAAGGAACTCCTTAAGGAATTAGTTTTTTACTCTCACAAACCCAAAATTCCAACACTTTTTTTTATTTACCAACTTCAATCATGTAAAATTTCCTCAAACACATCAAAGTCATTGTGAATTCCTTTGGCTATGGGACTGCAAAGGATATAGAACACCAATCTGCTTGCTATACAAGTCAAAAGGATCAGAAATATCATGTCATTGATACAATCAATCTTACTAAAGAGTACAAGAAAAAACCCTTCAAGAGATTAAAACAAGCAATTATAAAGTACATCCTAAAGCATAAAACTTTGTAACAAATTCAGAGGAGTGAAAGATGAAGATGATTTTCTCTATGATAGCACAGAAACATTCTAACTCATTTTAAATCATGCATAGAATTTTATCTATCTGACTTAGAGTCATTGGTTTTTGAAAATATTTACTTAATAGAACTCTATCATTATCACATTTTTATGACACTTACCATATTGAAATTTATTGACAATATAGACTTAAACAAATCAAAATGTGTTCATTGGTTTAGCTACAATCACTTTCTTTACACTTTATGCATGGAAGCCTTTTATTGATGTGACATGTTAACATATACATAGTTTCATTGAGGGGGAAAATAGAAAATTATGTAGTTTCATTGTTTGTAGCTTTTATATTCAACAAGGCAGAATTGCTTGAAAACTTCCTACCTTTGTGTCCATTCAATACTTTACTCTTTAATAAAAAATTTCAGCTATCAAAGCTCGAAGCTCGGAGAAAGTCAATAAAGTCAGATGATAATAGTACTTACTAGAGTTTTGTGTTTTGCCGTGGGATCAATCTTCTAATTGAAAACCACACAATTGCACACCAAACAATCTAAATCCATTTGGGGTATGATAATTTCCTTCTCTTGCGTGCTAGCCAGATCTGCCTTATACCCCCAAAAAGTTAGCGATGATCATGATTAGAGCTTCTAGTAATTAATTATATAGCCCTGAAGATGAAATCTCTACAGGTTTAATTGTGCACTTCAACTTAATAATTTGGTGCTTTTGAATGCCTTACTGAACCTCAAGACCAACTTTGGCATGCTATGTGCTCGTCATCAAGTTATAATGTTCTTATCAAATATATAATATATATATATTATAATAAAGAAATTGTCATGTTTATTGACTTATTGGGGTAAGAAAAAAAATACTGGAAAGAAGGAAAAAGAAGACACAAATATAGATAGGTAAGCATTTTCATTAAGATTCGAAAAGTAAAGCAGCTGAAGTGATTGAAAGATAAATACCCAAAAGCTTTCCTGGAATACGATACACCGATTTTCTAATATTATAAACTTGAAGAAACAACCACGGCTTACTGCGCTAATGCGTAGAGCCTTGCACACGATTTTAGTGCAATAGTTGATTGGTGCTGCCCTCTAAAGATTTCCCACAGATTTGAAGTTCTGCAAGTTGAGAAAAAATTTGATATATCTGATGTTCGTAAGAAATTTAACAATATACATACATACATACATATATATATATATATATATTCTGTTCTTGGAATACCTGTAGAAAGATTGGTGTTGGTAATGGCATAAAAGCTAAAGCGTGCATTGGTGCTATTGATGTCCCAATTTAGAGGTGAATTGGGAAAGTAGTTGCTGCTCTCGTTGTTGGAGCTTGACAGGTTTGGCTGATAACCCAATCTCCCAGCTGGCTTCAACTTCCTTCTGATCATAATAGATTCCTCAAACATGTGAGAGCTAGGCTGTTGTTGAATTTCTCCCTCAACGACCTTAGAGGACCTTTCACAAGCTTCAAGCTGAGTCGGTGGCTTCAATTGTTGCAAGATTTGAGAGCATCCAGGTGCAGGACATTTTCTAGTGCACAATTTTTCTCTTGTCCTTTCTCTTGCTCTTGCTCTTGCTTTAGCCCTTGACTCTTTGGCAAGCAAGTGAATCTCATCTTTGTTCAGCTTCCTCATCTTCTTATTAGAAATAGTACTTAGCAATGCCGACGAGTTGTTCTTTGAAAGTACTATCCCTTCCAGGTTTCCACCATTATCAGTGATTTGGTTGATTCTTGAAACCACTTCACAGTCGAAATTAGTGGATGACAAACTGGTTTTAGCACACCCATTACAGTTCTGCTTCATTTTAGCTACTTCTTTGATCGCTTTCCTCGACTTTGTCAGCAACCAGTCAAGGGTTTTGCTAGCCTTGTCAAACCCTAGCATGTCTTGGAGATCAAAGAACTTGCGAGCTATCTCAATGGACAGCCTCACCCTTCGATCCCTCAACCCCTGAGACGTGTAAATCTTGCTGTGTCGATCTTTCTTCACAGGTTTCTTAGCAAGAAAATTAGAAACACCAAATGGGTTTCCGATATTAATGTTGTTTGAAGGCCTTGTCATTATGGGGTTGTTCGAAACTGAGAAATTGATCACAGTTTCAGGAATTGGTAAAACTGGACCCGCTAGAGCTAGCGGATCGTTTTGGTGTTCTTGGTGAAGGAAAATCTCGTCAGAAAGTTGCAGGTGGTGATTAGAAAAAGGGAGAGGAAAAGGTTGGTAAGAGGATGGGGGAAAGTGTGGAGAAAAATTGAGACTGTTGGTAGAAGAGAACATTTGTGGCTTGAAATTGCACCGTATAAAACCCTAGCCAGTTTTTTTTTGCTGTTTTTTTCTTTTTCTTTTTCCTTTTCTGTACAATGAAAACTACAAGGTAACCTCCCCCTAGAAGACCTCCGGTCCACTAACCTTTATACAAAACTTTTTCTATTCAATTCTTTCAAAGATTCACTTCTCTGGAAATAGCAACTAAAAAGTAGCTTTAGAATATAAAATAAATGTACACGTACTTAAATGGATAAAAACAGAGTTTGAGTAACTTTGAGGGAGATGGTATACCTGCAAACAGGAAAAAAAAAGTACCGCTTAGGTGTTGTATATTTTAAGGGAAAGTTAAATGGTGATAGTTACACATCGTTACGGAACACAAATCATGTTTTTGTTAAAATTATGAAATCTTTTATTTATTTATTTTTCAGTTATAAGTAAAATCATGTTTTTACCTGTGTGGGTGTGTAATAAGAAGTCTGTAACAAGATTTAGCTGAAAAAAGTTTATCTCTAAACCTATTAGGAAAATTTCTTATATCCATTACACAGGTTTTGATAAAATCATCAATATTTATTTAAGTTACATGATATATATATATATATATATTTGTTTTGATCCCTAAATAAAAAATTTGAACACCACCCTAAATCTAAATTTTGTTTAAACCTAGATGAAATAAGCTTGAATATAATTATCTTAGTACTACTTTCACAATATTTTCACAATAATTTTACAATAAAAGTTAGGTTATATGTTGTAATTGGTTTTTATATAGACCAACAACTGATATCACTTTTTTACATACTTTTAACAACTTATCACCTAAATTTTATAGCATTACCGTTAAAATTGCTTTTTCATTAAGCAAAATAAATAAATAAACATTCTCTCTGGACTATTCCAAACTCTGACACTATTGATACCCTAGAAAAAAAATTCTAAAATATATATGTATAATTTTATTAACTATCATATAATAAAAGATTCGGTTAGGGCATACATTAAAAAATATATTTTTAGAAAACTTTTATTGAGAATTAAAAAAATTATCAAAAATTTTGAAATTTTAAATAAATTTTTTTCAAATTGATTTATTATTGTATGCTATAATTAGAGCACACATTAATAAAATCCCCTAATAAATTGAAAAAGATTCTTACAAATTAATTTAGAGAAGACCGTTATGTATTAATTGATCACACGAACGCAACATATTTCTTCAAGTTTTGTCTTTTGTATTTTTTTGGGTATTTTTTATTATTCATATTTAATTATGTCTAGGGCTAAAGCTCGTACCCTCTAGGTAGATGGAGTGGATCAAACTTCAAAGAGAAAACCGTGAAGGGTTTGGAGGATAAAATATCTAACCGGACAAAGGAACAAGGTTATTTGTGGATTTGTGCCCACCTGACGTGGGAGCAGTGAAAGATGCTAGCTAGCTAGCTAGCTAGGCGATCGATGGGAATCCATTTAATTAAGCTATTGAACGAACCCGTTAATCGTCTTCAGTGAAAAAGAGTGAAACTGGTGCTAGGGTTTAGGTTTCGAGGAATTTGAAAGTGAATAAAGAGGTTAAAATAGGTTATCAATTATGGGTAGGTTACGCCATTGTGTATGTGATTTGTAATATTGCAGGGTCTAAACGTCTACAAATTGTGTTTAGGTTTCCCAATGGCCGTGAGTTTTTTGTGGTGGTCGTGCGTGAAGATGTAGAAAACTCAAAGCAGTGTGTGTAGAAAACGCAAAGCAGTGTAGGGGTCGCCTTGTCCTTGTGCCCAATACCAACTAATCAGAAAAGACAATTTAGTGAATATTGAAATGATGCTTCTCGACAGGCCCATCATCCATGTCACTTTCTTTGTAAAGAGAAACTCATTTTTCTCCAAAACCAATGACTTCGTTTTGACTCAGATAACATAATTAGTTTAATTAACATTCAATTAGTCTATATCCATTGACCATTGATGCAATAAACTACAAAATTGGTCGGCAGATAAATTATATGTGGAGGATAACGAAAGCCATATAAAAGTGGGAACAGGGTAAGGTTCGGTGATATTTGCAATGTACCTGTTAAAATTTAGACATTTTTCAAAATAATTGTCACATGTTCATCTTTCAACAAATCCATAATATTGATTACACTAATCTTAATATGTCACATCAATAATTGTAATTTTTTTTTTGAAGTATTGTTTGGAAAAATGCTATATTTACAACATTTTTATAATAAATCTTAAATGTCAATTTGTTATTGACCGTTAATTGTAGCAAAAATGTAATTTCAGTGGTCAATTCAAATTAGAATCAGAAATAACTTATCTCATAAAATTTGTTGTGAAAATATTATGGACATAGTATTACTCTTGTTGTTTGATATTATAGGAAAGATTATGCTTTGTTAAATTCCAAACCATTCAACTATTTTAGAGTGCCCAATTTGTTAATTTATATATTTACAATTCTTCTAAGTCACTTATAAACTCATAACTTTTTATTTACCAATCACAACACAAAAATGGTATATTTACATATTTTATTCTAAACCTTTTCATTTACATTTTCTTTAGTGATAGGCCAAGAATGTATTACCCTTTGTGATAAATTAACCAATTGATTTAGTTAAGTTAATTAGTTAATTCAATTTGCATGCAATATGTGTGGCAGCACAAACAAATAATTAAATGCAGTGGAAAATAAATTGACATGGTGATTTGTTTACGAATGGGGAAAATCTAAACGGTGAAAACCCCACCGGGTGATTTTAAGGTCATCACTCCCGAGAATCCACTATTATCAAACAAGTGGTTACAAGTAAAGGAATCCCAATACCTTATACCAATCTATACTTGAACCCTTACCCCAATACCCAATTAGACTTGTTCTGTAATGATAATCTCTCATTCTCAATGCACAGCTTCTAGTACATGACTAACCAATAGATGTGTAGATCCCAATACGCGACTTAATCATCAACTTGAGAAAGATGTTGGCTGCAAAGTTTTTCAGTTCATCACATGATGAAGATCATGAAACTCCTTGGTCACAAAACCTTAAGGTGTACAAACACAACAGTCTTTTCAAAAGAAAGATGAATTAGGAAAAATTCTGTCTTTGGTCACAATTTGCATGAACAAGACTTTGCCCTACACTCGTGCAACAGTGCAACCTTTGACGGCCCTTAAAATAATCCTTATATATGTTTAGGGTTGTGAGAAAAGAAAGGCTAAATACATACTCACAGATTGGATGCAAAATAGAACTGAAAATCTGTTTTTCATAAATCTTGACAGATGCCCTATATATCGAGCTAGCTATTGAGCTTCAGGCTTCAACAACTTTTTAAACCTCGATAGATGCTAGCTGTCGAGTTTTAAAAACTATTACTTCTTCACTTGTTTCTTAGACAGACTTGCATGACTTTAACGCTTAGTTTTGAAACCTTATTCCATGAAGTATTAAACACATCCTATATCTACCCAATTACAAGTAAAGTGTGTTTTGTCAAAGGATTAGCCAATTATATAAAATACTGACATATGCTCCTAACATGATTCATATGTGTTCTAACATTTAAGTCAACATCCGCTCAAGTATATTTGTAAAATATTTGCGTCCATGAACCATAAAAGAAAATTTTAAAAAAATAAATACTAGGCTTTGTTAATTATTGTTGTTAATGTGCCCAATGAATGATCATATAAATTTCTTTTTGCATTTCTTTATTTGAGATTCAATTTAGAATGATGGTAACATAGTACAAATTTTATAAAATAAATCTTACAAATTGATATATCATCAATAACAAATTTATTATAATATTATTGAAGTACACTAATCATATAAATTTTTAAAATGGGACAGAGGATATATAGCATTAGGTGCATGGAACGCTAACAAACAAATCCCAATTGTTGGATAGAAAGATAGAATAATCAAACAGAATATATAATACACCAATTGCTCAGTTAAACTTACAGGAGGTCTAACACTGTTTGTTGTGCAATGCCAGTAATTCAAAACATAAAGTGACCTGACATTTAAAAATACTATTCCTAGTGAAATCTTAGTCATGACTCATGACTTTGTAAGAATAAAAACATGCTTCCACTATCCTTACTAAGCTGCACTATTTCAGATTTGTAACAATCATATGCGACAAACTTATCATGTACATGAATTTAAGAGTTCTGATGGCCTATGTAAAAAGGAGTGAATAAAGAAGATATACATGTATGGTCTGATGTGTCATCATAATTATTCATAAATTTATTCAACAAACATCTCAGGACACACATGTAACCAGGAGTTCCAAGGACTATTATACATAGAAAAATTAATGGAATGCTAGGAGTTCCAAGGACTATTATACATAGAAAAATTAATGGAATATTTCCTTGAGTGCATTAGTTTAGAAAATATTTTTAGAAATTTTCTATTAGAATAGAAGAAAATAATTGATTTTTTTGACAATTTTTTATATTTTTCTTAAAAATGATATTAAAAATTTCCTAAAATAGTCTATTTGCAAATACCCTAAGAACATTCATAAATAAGGATATTAAAGTTAGATATGTTAAAAATATGTAGGTTTAGCTATGTAGCTTTGAAGTCTCAAAGTCACTAGTGAAACACCACTACATGCAATTCAGCAACATTACGAAAAATTATGCACGGCAATGTGTTACAGTGATGAAATTTGGGCCACTGTTTTACTTTATAGTTGGGTAAGCCTTTTCTCTGTGTTCTCAAGTGTTGTCTGAACTCTGAATACGTACGGCGTCAACCTCTTCCAAGGCAAACTTGGGATTAAAGAACTTTTCTGCATGTATAGGCTTATGGT
The DNA here is from genome assembly GCF_002906115.3 of Quercus suber. Lineage (NCBI taxonomy): Eukaryota > Viridiplantae > Streptophyta > Magnoliopsida > Fagales > Fagaceae > Quercus > Quercus suber. Next base: position 165,720 of record NW_027069771.1, on the reverse strand, counting down.
TTGCATAATTCTTTTTTCTTTTCTATTTATACTTTTTATGCTTTTGCATCATATTTTCTAAACTAATTAAAAGTTACCATTTTTTGTAACATAATTCCTTAGTTATAATATATGGTATGTCTTTTTTTTTTTTTTTTGAACAATATAGCTATGTCGTTATAGATATATATAGCATGAATTAATATTGCAAACAGGACCAATTTAATAGTCATAGCCCCCAAGTACGATACTTATATTAGTATATAACAAATCAAAGTTAAATAAATCTAATACCCATCTATTTCTTTAATTTTTAGTACGTTTTAATAATTTCAGATATATGAAATATTTTTGGTTTTTTTAATATAATTTTAGTAAATTAAGTTTACTAAAAAAATGATAGTTTGAAAATAAAACAGTGTTGTAAAATTAGTATTGATGGTTTAGATTTATTTTCATAACTAAAAGTTTTTTCTTAAAAAGCTTTATAATAGAAGAAATACTAGAATTGCATGATAAATTATATAATTTTTTTTCAATGCAAGTATCACTTATATAGTATAATTTTATTAGAAATATCTGTTTCTTTTGATTTTATAAGAATAACTTCTTCAAAATTGAAACTGATTAAATCCTACCAAAGCTGCTTGACTATGTCTAGTAAAGATTAATGGACCAAAAAAATGCTAATCAAGAATAATACAGATAAGTTATATTATCATTTGAAAATAAGATGTTAGTGCAATTTAAAAAAAAAAATTTAATTAGTAAGTTTTCATATCAAAAATCAAAAATCAAAAAGTAATTTATATTAAGTTAAATAAATATTATTTATTTTATATTTGATTAAAAAAAAACGACTTAAAAGTTGTTGCCTTATATTTTAAAAGAAATTTTTGAAATATATATATATATATATATATGATGATTATTTAGGTGTAATTTCATTTAACATGCCCTACTATATTTTTGGAGCAAGGGTGAAAGAGATACTACTTTAATGTAAAAAAAAAAAAATATATATATATATAACTCTTCAATTTTCGTCAGACATAGTTGTCACTTGTGTTAAATACTAAAATTATTCTTCCAATCAAAGGACTCCACATTGAACCTTGCATTCGCCATCTTTGAAATTCCTACCAATAGACAAAATTAAACATGCTTCGACAAAGTCTGTCTATATCCATATGTACTGCCAACTAAAATTTACTATCAACAAAAATGTTCACTACTACACCCTCAAAAAAAAAAAAAAACAAACAAACAATGATCACAACTACCATCACAAAATCTTTCTAATTCTCACAAACATAAACTGACCCAAATATTTACAACTACTTTTTCAAAAAAAAAAATAGTTTTATCGACTCTCTTATTTGACAAAGATTTATCCTCAAACTCTTATTTTGCCAATAAAGACTGCACCGCCACTTTATTTTTAGGGCGTATTACACATTTCCCTTCATTTCTTTCTTCTTCTTTATTTTATTTTATTTATTTTATTTCTACTTTATTTCTTATCATTGTGGGGATACAAATATTAGTGGAAATTAAGATTTAATAATGCCATACTCACCTAATTAGATCACATTTAATTTCTAATATTTACTTACTGTACGTTTTTAAACCCCTTAAAACACAACCGGATTAACCTAGTTAATTAGCCAAGTAATTACTTAGTCAAATTATCAGATTTAGGTTAACACAAATATATCATATCAATGTAAAGTGCGGAAAATAAAAAACACAAAGATATGATGACCTAGGAAAACCAAATCGGTAAAAAATCTGGGGAGGATTTAACTTAGCTATTTTCAAGGTAAACTGAATCCACTATAAAAGAATTAAAGTTTACACAATAGCGATTTAGACTACTAACATCCTATTGCTACCTTGAGTAGGAAACTTACTACCACAACCACGTGACAGCTCCGAGTTCAAGAACTACTTCTTTCTTGGATTCCCAGCAAGTACAAGCACTCCCGCTTGTGTATCTTTAAGCTCTTGAATTTACAATTGAATTGATCACCAAGTTTTTGACATAATCTTGAACCTTGGAAACTCTAAGTATGTGTGAAGGCAAACATCTCTAGATCTCACAGAAGATTCACACACAGCATAAAGAGCAACCTTAAAACGTGACTAGAGTTTTCCCTTTTATACTTAAGACAAAACATAAAACTTTACACGTCAAACAGGCTTGGGCTGAGTTGGAAATTCTGTAGAGAAATCAATCTGCATGACTTTCGATCGGTCAAGTCTGATTCTCGATCGATCGAGCCAGGCATATTTACATAGTAAATTCTGCAGCAACTTGATTCCAACTTTACATAAAAAACATATACTTTGAGCAAGTCTAACCAAGACTAAAACATTTTGATCATGGTTTGCCAACATTACAAAATAAAGTTCTAATAAATTAGTTCCTAATTCCTTAGAACCTAACAAACTCACCCTTTGGCAATCTGTGACAAAACACAAAATAACAAAATGCTCAAAGTTTACAAACAACAGCCCATTACAAAAATATTGCCCAACACAACAAATCCAACCTAATTACTATTTATCAGATGCAAGTGTAGACAGCAGCACGACTGAATCAACCTGTATATTTCCTGAAACACTCAACAAACGCATAAACGCATGTGTGAAAAATACAAGTAAAACAAAATAACTTTTTAATTTCACATAACACAAAATAAAGACATATATCATGAATAACTCATAAATATAAATCAATAAGTAATGTGAAGCAAGAAACACATATACAATCAATGTATCTCCCCATATCATGAACAGCCCAATAAAAAATACATCATGAGCCAAAAAAGTAGATACAAAATGAAGCACCTAGATACAATCTATAAGCTCCACAGCTCCAAAACATCAAAAATCTCCCCCTAACAACAAAATCTCCTATACAAATGTACTCTCCCTTTTTGTAATGAATTGCCAAAGGGCAATCAAAACTTATCACCAAAAAGAGGTGGCAGAGGCGACTGTCTAAAATGCTCCAAATTTGCTCGCAAGGCATGAAGCTTGTTAAGCATGTCCACAAAAAGTTGACCGTGAGCCGCCTGAACGGTTATGACAATCTCCAACATACGTCGAATGTCTGAATCATCCGAGGTAGAACGTGGAGGAACAGCAGTAGCAGTAGCAATAGCAGGATCAACAGACTCCTCAACCGTAGTATCACCTGTAGAAGAGGGAGGAAGAGGTGCGACACTAGAAGGCACAACCCTAGGATGTTTAGAGCTTGCTCTCAACTGAGTAGCCCTCTGCCTAAGAAAGGTGGCACCTATGGGAGCGATAATGTGAACAGGCTCAGACGTAGGAAACTCATTTAAACCTAGATGTAAAAGAATCTGATGAATAATAACGGGGAAGAAAAGAGCATGAGCAGTAGAACTACTCCTATGCGCCTCAATCAAAGAGCGAATAAAAAGATAAGGAAAGCTCATAAGAGCATCAGTAACAAGAGCATACAAAAATGCACAACGTTCCAAAGGAATGGTGTGTAGATCAGAGATAGGCCACAAAGAATGATAAGCAATCCTAAAGAAAAAATAATTAATCTCAGTAAGCTTAACAGTAGTGATCTGAGGATCAGAACTCCACTGGATAGAAGACCCAGTGATGTAAGACATGATGTCGTCCTTTGGAGGAGACTCATCATAAGGGTAGACAGGATGCTGGACCATAGGTACCCCAAGAACATCAACCACTACTGAAGGAGTAATGGTGTACTCTACACCCCGTATCCAACTCCTCATAAAAGTGTTGGAATCATAGGCGTGGACAGAGAGGTTCGAGTAGAACTCTCTGTGAGAGTGCTTTTTTTTCTTAGCACAAGGGCCCAAGTAGAGATAAGGATCCCGGGCCCAAATACTTGTTATTTTGGTGGACTGGGCTTGGTTCACCGCAGCTAAATGGGGCTGATTATGAACCAAGTTGTGCGCAAGTCATATAAAGCTCCTCAAGATGAAAAATGCAATTCCTCTTAGTACCCTGGGGCGTACTGTCGTGGGATCCCGGGCATACTGTCGTGGGATCCCGAGGCGTATTAGGCCTGTAAGAACCCAGAATCTCTGGTTCTCTGAGCTATATGATCTTTTCCATGTTTATTATGTAATAGAGCTTTGTCCTTTCCCTTTTTCTCTATGGGTGCTACATAAAAAAAACAAAACAGACTACACATATCTTCAAATAATTGTTAGTTTCTTAGATTAGGACATACATTTTAATACATATACATATATATAAATGAGTTTCATGAGGATGATTCTGCCACGAGAATCCTGGCCCTAATTCTCACAGACTTGGTGCTTTTGCACAAGACTTGTGGGATTTGGAACTCAAGTCCGAGTGGCTTTGCTTGAGCTTTGCCTTCCAAGATAGTTAGATGAGGAGGATTTTAGCAAGAAACAGTAAAGGAAGACAATGCAATAAAGAAATGCACGAAATAATTGTTAGAGATCCTCAAATCAATAATGAGGTATTTCATTATTTTCTTGATTGTGGATATGCTCACTAAGACGTGATACAAGGTTCAACTAAGTTCAAAAATTACAGACTTTGATAGCTATTCAAGCTTCCAAGTAAAAAAAAAAAAAAAAAAAAAAAAAAAACAAACAAACAAACAATGATGACAACTACCATCACAAAATCTTTCTAATTCTCACAAACATAAACTGACCCAAATATTTACAACTACTTTTTCAAAAAAAAATAGTTTTATCGACTCTCTTATTTGACAAAGATTTATCCTCAAACTCTTATTTTGCCAATAAAGACTGCACCGCCACTTTATTTTTAGGGCGTATTACCCATTTCCCTTCATTTCTTTCTTCTTCTTTATTTTATTTTATTTCTACTTTATTTCTTATCATTGTGGGGATACAAATATTAGTGGAAATTAAGATTTAATAATGCCATACTCACCTAATTTGATCACATTTAATTTCTAATATTTACTTACTGTACATTTTTAAACCCCTTAAAACACAACCGGATTAACCTAGTTAATTAGCCAAGTAATTACTTAGTCAAATTATCAGATTTAGGTTAACACAAATATATCATATCAATGTAAAGTGCGGAAAATAAAAAACACAAAGATATGATGACCTAGGAAAACCAAATCGGTAAAAAATTTGGGGAGGATTTAACTTAGCTATTTTCAAGGTAAACTGAATCCACTATAAAAGAATTAAAGTTTACACAATAGCGATTTAGACTACTAACATCCTATTGCTACCTTGAGTAGGAAACTTACTACCACAACCACGTGACAGCTCCGAGTTCAAGAACTACTTCTTTCTTGGATTCCCAGCAAGTACAAGCACTCCCGCTTGTGTATCTTTAAGCTCTTGAATTTACAATTGAATTGATCACCAAGTTTTTGACAAAATCTTGAACCTTGGAAACTCTAAGTATGTGTGAAGGCAAACACCTCTAGATCTCACAGAAGATTCACACACAGCATAAAGAGCAACCTTAAAACGTGACTAGAGTTTTCCCTTTTATACTTAAGACAAAACATAAAACTTTACACGTCAAACAGGCTTGGGCTGAGTTGGAAATTCTGTAGAGAAATCAATCTGCATGACTTTCGATCGGTCAAGTCTGATTCTCGATCGATCGAGCCAGGCATATTTACATAGTAAATTCTGCAGCAACTTGATTCCAACTTTACATAAAAAACATATACTTTGAGCAAGTCTAATTAAGACTAAAACGTTTTGATCATGGTTTGCCAACATTACAAAATAAAGTTCTAATAAATTAGTTCCTAATTCCTTAGAACCTAACAAACTCACTCTTTGGCAATCTGTGACAAAACACAAACTTAACAAAATGCTCAAAGTTTACAAACAACAGCCCATTACAAAAATATTGCCCAACACCACAAATCCAACCTAACTACTATTTATCAGATGCAAGTGTAGACAGCAGCACGACTGAATCAACCTGTATATTTCCTGAAACACTCAACAAATGCATAAACACATGTGTGAAAAATACAAGTAAAACAAAATAACTTTTTAATTTCACATAACACAAAATAAAGACATATATCATGAATAACTCATAAATATAAATCAATAAGTAATGTGAAGCAAGAAACACATATACAATCAATGTATTTCCCCATATCATGAACAACCCAATAAAAAATACATCATGAGCCAAAATAGTAGATACAAAATGAAGCACCTAGATACAATCTATAAGCTCCACAGCTCCAAAACATCAAAAATCTCCCCCTAACAACAAAATCTCCTATACAAATATACTCTCCCTTTTTGTAATGAATTGCCAAAGGGCAATCAAAACTTATCACCAAAAAGAGGTGGCAGAGGCGACCGTCTAAAATGCTCCAAATTTGCTCGCAAGGCATGAAGCTTGTTAAGCATGTCCACAAAAAGTTGACCGTGAGCCGCCTGAATGGTTATGACAATCTCCAACATACGTCGAATGTCTGAATCATCCAAGGTAGAAGGTGGAGGAACAACAGCAGCAGTAGCAATAGCAGGATCAACAGACTCCTCAACCGTAATATCACCTGTAGAAAAGGGAGGAAGAGGTGCGACACTAGAAGGCACAACCCTAAGATGTTTAGAGCTTGCTCTCAACTGAGTAGCCCTCTGCCTAAGAAAGGTGGCACCTATGGGAGCGATAATGTGAACAGGCTCAGACGTAGGAAACTCATTTAAACCTAGATGTAAAAGAATCTGATGAATAATAACGGGGAAGAAAAGAGCATGAGCAGTAGAACTACTCCTATGCGCCTCAATCAAAGAGCGAATAAAAAGATAAGGAAAGCTCATAAGAGCATCAGTAACAAGAGCATACAAAAATGCACAACGTTCCAAAGGAATGGTGTGTAGATGAGAGATAGGCCACAAAAAATGATAAGCAATCCTAAAGAAAAGATAATTAATCTCAGTAAGCTTAACAGTAGTGATCTGAGGATCAGAACTCCACTGGATAGAAGACCCAGTGATGTAAGACATGATGTCGTCCTTTGGAGGAGACTCATCATAAGGGTAGACAGGATGCTAGACCATACGTACCCCAAGAACATCAACCACTACTGAAGGAGTAATGGTGTACTCTACATCCCGTATCCAACTCCTCATAAAAGTGTTGGAATCATAAGCGTGGACAGAGAGGTTCGAGTAGAACTCTCTAATCAGGGTAGTCAGAGGTGGATGAGAAATATCCAACAATGACAACCAGCCCCTATGCTCAAAATTACGCCTAATATCATGATCTAGCTCATCTAACATAACCTTTCTCTTAGCCCAAATGTTCCTCTTAAGATTAAGCTTCTCATAGGTTTCTTGATGTTTCTTACTCAGAAATCTACCGCTCTCAAAGGTAGAAGAAAAGGGTGAGGGGGCAGATTTATTAGCTCTAGTCTTCCTAGGCATGATGCTAAAGATTAAAAGGATAGACATAGAAGAGATAAAGAGAGTAAAAAGAAAAAACCAAAGGCAAACTGCAAGTTAGTAGAAAAAAATAGAAACAACAGTTCTATATGATGCATGAAGAATATCAACACATGATGCATGCTCTAATGCAATGAGAATAAGTTCAATTTAACTTTAAATTCACAAAATTGGCTTAAGCATAGAGTTTATACCAAAAACCCTAAAATTTTGAAAACCCACTTTCAAAAATTCAACAAATTGACCAAATTGATCATTACACAATAGAGATAACACATTATAATGATCAATTGAATCAATCTAACAAGCCAATTTCATCAAATTTATTTCAATTGAACAAAATCCCCAATTCGGGTAGTTTTAAGCCCTAGAAATTCCAATTTTTCACAAAACATCAAGTTGATCAAATTAATTCACAAAGATCACTTCTATAGTGTCCCAACACAAAAACCCAATGATCAATTTTGAAAGAAAAGGCTTAAATGAACAAAAATCCCAAAAATCCTTAGTTTCGAAATTTTCCAAATATGCATGACAAAAATGCATGAAACATGTAAATAAATGAAAAAGGAGGGTTAATATGGTCTTACCGGCCTTGGGAGAAAGAAACCTAGCAAAAAGATCGAAGGAAAATGACAAAAAACTTGATTGGTAACCTTGACCGATCAGATGGAGTGAGAAAAGAGTTTGACAAAGTTTGAAAATGATAGAACACATGAAAACAGAGGGTTTTTTAAAAACTCTCTATACAACTTTTGATCGATCGAAAAATAGATTCGATTGGTCGAAAATGCTTCGATTGATCTAACATCAATCGAGCACCGATCGAAACAGACAGAAGCTGACCAAAATTTTAATCGTATTTTTGATTAGTTGAAAAACAAGTTTGATCGATCGAAAATCTGGAAAACACAATTTTTTGAAAAATAAAGCAATTTTTTGCAACAACTCCTCAAATCATTGATTTTATGAATAAAATGCATGAGTATAAGATGAAATGTTTTTCAACAACACTTGTTTTAAACCCAGTTTTCTAAAATTAAGATTTTCAATCAATTCACCTTAAATTCTTAAGCATCAAACATGTTTTGCATAAAACTCAAGGAATTTTCAAGCTTGGTTGGCCAAACCAAAATCACACACAATAACATATACAAAGTTTAGCAAAGAGTAACTTGCGTAGTATGTGCAACTAGCAAAAACTTGAGATACATGTGAGGTGATATGTAAATAGGAATCCATCACAATTTCTACAAAATTCATCACATAAATTTGAGAGAGACTATCACTTAAAGAGTTACATCATATAATTCCCACATCTCCTAGAATAAAAACTTGCAATCATGTAAGTTTCTTGATTTACCTCATAATGTACACACCAATTTTATTTGATCAGAAACTTATTAAAATAGCTGGGATAATGTACACACCAATTTTATTTAATCAGAAACTTATTAAAATAGCTGGGATAATGTACACACCAATTTTATTTGATTGTGAAGTTATTAAAGCCCAATAATGTACATGCCAATTTTATTATTTAAACCGAGGCTACACCTTATGTCCTTTTTGTGCATGTACTACACTTTTTCGAGTACAAAATCTTACGATATGCACTAAGGTGTTTATGATTGGCTGGTAAACAGTGGTGAGATGGTTATTTATGTCTTTCTCAAAAAGTTCAAGTCCGACAATCAAAGGCATGTGACTTCAAGATCAAGATCATGTGATCAAAAACTATAAACGTCTTCCCACACAACATGCACAACAAAGCTCAAACTAGTGAAGTGCAATAAATAAGTTCGTCAAAGCTAAACAAGGTACATAAACATGTTATGTAAAAATAAATTGGCCCAACCTTGATTTCAAATTCAAGACAAATAATGCAAAACACATTTTGTTTACTTTTTTTAAAAAAAAAAAAAAAAAATCCTAGAATGAAATGTATGAATGTTATGCAATGCAAATCCAAGAAAAACAAAGAAAACAAAAGTAACAAAAGAGGATGGTCACAAAGAGTAGAGCGATGAAGCACAAGGACCATGTTAGAAAGACTCAATTAGATCGAGCCTTTTGCATCCAAAACTTTTTAGATGCAACTCTTGCATTAGAATTATTCTTCACATTAGAATTCTGAACAACTCCAGGATTGAAATAAAGGTTTAGAGTCTTTACCAATTTACCAATGAGTACCATAGGACCTTGTGCTTGGGGCACATGTACTTTTGGCTTATTTGCTCGCTTAACAGCTTGCAACTTGAAACAGTTTGGACGAATGTGCTCAGACTTTCCACAAAAATGACAAACCCATGCAGGTTTAACTTGCAACTTTCTCTTAGGAGGATTAGGAGTTTTAGGTTTAGACTCTTGAAAATCAACCCTAATCTTCCTAGGAAGTGTAACATCTACAGATTTAGCAGCCTCACTCTCAAAAGGTTTGACAACCTCACTCACAGGGGGTTCAGT